>NC_134398.1:168615835-168942964 GCF_050003625.1 Haematobia irritans
AAAAAAACGTACCTCTTTGATCACCGATTTTGAGCACTTTTTTGCAAAAAATTGAATTTGGCGACAAAACTGATGATGCTCATAAAAGACGAACGACAACCAATCTAGCAAAATCCAGACATTATTTTTCTTCTCTCATCGAGTACTTTCGCTTGGGATAAGTGATTTGTTGTTTGGATTTTTTGTGTTGCACTGTGTAATTATTACTTAATTTCTACATATATGAATTGCTCAATAAGCATTTTCAAACAAAAAAAAAATATTAAATATGCTAATATTTCCATCATTTATTAACAAATTTGGGAGTCTTTAACACATTCTAAAGAAGACGAAGGTCTGAATTTAGAACAAGCGTATACAAAGTTCTTCTAAAGACTGTCATCCATAATCACTTTTCACACGATAATTAGACAGCCAAAAGGCTACTGCAGTCAAATTTTGGGACGGTCCATACCAAATTTTACGTACCAAATTTCAACTGGATCGAATGAAATTTATACCTCCGGGAAGCTCCGGAAATCAAATCTGGCGATCGGTTTCCATAAATACGTATAACCCCTATACATATTTATGGACCGATATAAACCAATTTCTGTATGGTTATTACACGCTCACAAAAAATCGCTTCTGTAACATATACTCCCAAACATATTTTGCTTCAAGCATATACATTTTTGGCTATTGCCCAAACATTTATATGTTTTATCTCTTCCAATATATAATATGTTTGAAAGCATATTGGTCTAAACAATATATGTTTGGGTAGTCGAAGTTCCAAACATTTTGTATTTTTGCATCCAAATTCAATAATGTTGTCTTCCAAAAAACAATATGTTATTATGTGAACATATAATATGTTTGGAAGCATTTTGCACCCAAAAATATTATATGCTTAAAAAAAATTCTCCCAAACAATATTGTGCTCAAAATTTTATTTATTTATTTATTTATTTACAATCATAATGAATTATGAAAATAAACAGGTAATATAGGTGCTAACAACATAGGTTTTCGACCTGAATGCTCAAAATTTTGTTTCTGCCCAATTGTATATTCCCCCACATCTTTCTCACTTCCACGAGATTTTTTAGTTCTTAGCACCTTTCTCTGTAATACAAACATTGTAGAAGAAATTATTCAATTGTATGATTTTTTTTATTTTAATTTTACCTTTTGCCGGACGGGGATTCGAACAGCGGACCACACAGTTTGTAAGGATCAAAGAAGTAGCTGATCAATTGCCCAAGGAAAAATAAAATGTTAATTTTGTAATAACAAGCAACAACCACCAACTTAATTCAATATCGCTCCCTGTTAAATAGCGCTCCAAGCTACTAAACACATATATGTTTATAGGCTATTTCTAAATTAATTTATGTTTGCATCCAAGCATATTATATTTACAAACATAATATGTTCTAACATATTAACATATATGTCCCAAACATGTTATGCTAGTTTATGAACATTATATGCTTGCACTCAAAAATATTGTGTTTAAAAATTTGTGTTCCAAACATATAATGTTTATAGCCAAACATATGAAGTTAGTGTGATTTCAACAGACAGATGGACGGACACCGCTAGATCGACTCAGAATTTCACCACGGCCCAGAATATATACCTTAGGGGATCTTAGTCCAATATTTCTATATGTTACAAACGGAATGGCAGAGTTAGAATACCACCCCCCCATTCTATGGTGGAGGGTATAATTAATGGGATAACCAATGTTAGGTTAGGTTAGTTTAGGTTTGGTGGCAGCCCGATATTTCAGGCTCACTTAGACTATTCAGTCCATTTTGATACCACAATGGTGAACTTCTCCCCTTTCACTGAGTGCTCCACGATACCGAGTCCGATCGGCGTTTCACTTTGCTGTGAAACCACTTGGAGAGGCTTTGAAACACTCAAAAATGTCACCAGCATTACTGAAGGGGATAATCCAGCGGTGGATTTGGATTTTTTTGGTGTTTTGGTCGAAGCAGGGAGCGAACCCACAACCCTTTGTATTCAAGGCAGGCATGCTAACCATTGCAGCACGGTGGCTCCCGATAACCAATGTTATTTGTAGATGTTCCAAAAATAAATTAAAGAATTCTGGTACGAGAGAACTGTATTAAAAAGGACTAAGATAAACTTTCCAAAAATTCGAAAACTCGAATTAGAAAATGCCATTTGAAACCTTAAAAAAATTAAAATGCAAACTAATTTCAATTTACTTCTGGAAATATTCCATTTTTCCTGAGAAATAGTTTCCTATATGCTAGGATAGTAAACCTTCAATTGAACCCATGCACTACATTTAGTTTCGCATTCGAAAACTTGGATTAGAAAATGTCTCTGTAACCTGTAATTTTATTCCTGAAAAATGCTAGTATACACGGACGAAAAAGACTTTTTCATATGTTTGGGTATAAAAATTATATATTTGGAACCCAAATCTTTTAACACAATATTTTTAAGTGCAAGCATACAATCTTCATAAACTAGCATAATATGTTTGGGACATATATGTTAATATATTAGAACATATTATGTTTGGGACATAAAATGTTTGTAAATATAATATGCTTAGATGCAAACATATATTAATTTGGAAATAGCCTATAAACATTGTTTTTTGTGGGTGTAGTCATGTTTTAATTGAAACCATGCACTCCATGAAATTTCACTGCAAAATATTATTTGATTCTCTGAATTTTTTCAACGAGTTGGCTGTATAGATCAATATGTCTGTAGAACTTTCTCATGTTTTTACCATCTTAAGAGTCTATTAGCATTATTATTGACTGATAGAAATAGTGAAAGCAAATTTAGCTTGATATTAATTTAATGCTGTAGCGTGAATGATTCACTAGAACTCAACACCAGATCAGTTCTGTTTCCATAATGTGTTTCATGATAAATTTGAATAGTAATCCATGAAGAGGACTAGTCTAAGGGTAAACATTGTTTACTATATATGCAACATTTTTATTAAACAAACATTGTTTGTGGCTATGGTGAAGTGAAGATGAGGCTGTAGAGTGATTCGAACATTCGTAAACTTCCATCTATGAAAATCGTTTAGAAGGCAACACAATACATAGTCCTACAGTATGTGAATGTGAAGGTAATAAAAGTGGAAAACCTCCTCAAGATTCAAATTCTTTATATGCCATAGGCTCAATCGTCTTTACATTTCACCCATGTTTCTTTCAATGAAATTTTTGACTCGTTTTATTTTTCTCTTTATCTATAACTCCTTTGGTCAATCCTAAAAGGTACAATGTCACACTGTTTTTATAGTTTTATAACTTATGAGTTATAAAATTGTGTTTGTTCGCCAGAATCATGCTAAAGGCTGAGGAAATGTTTTAAATGACGCTGAGAATATGGGGGCTTTATTGTCCCCCTCATCAAAAAGATATTTGAAATTGTATGTGTGTCTGTTTTTGTTTTTCTTTTGGAGAAAATTTGCATATAAATGTTGTGATCCTTTCTATGCTAGAAGACGATGTCGACATATTGTGAATGTTGATTTTCTATAGACCTTAACTGACAGTTGTTTTGAAGTGTCTGTTTCAGAGATCTTAGTAAATCATGAATGTCTCATAACTCGTTCAAACCGCCACCACCAACATCATTATCCACAGACCACAGAGTTACATATGATGTGTATTATAAGATGAAGGAACAGTGGGCTTCCATCATACAGTTTTTGGGATATTGACACAAAAAAATTCACTAAAATCTGCGAATGAATTTTTTCATTCATATCGTTGTTGTTTATTTCGTTATAAAAGCGAAAAGTTTCATTGTGTTGAAATAAAATTCCTTCGTTTGCTCAATTTTAATTATATATTCCATTAATATAACAAAGCTTTTTCTACCATGGAAAAGAAAGCAAATAATGGCTATCTTCTTGGCCGTTCATAATATAAAACTAACAAGTAAGGAAAGTCTAAAGTCGGGCGGGGCCAACTATATTATACCCTGCACCACTTTGTAGAACTAAATTTTTCACATCCGTCAAATGTGTTGGGTGCTATATATAAAGGTTTGTCCCAAATACATAAATACATTTAAATATCACTCGATCTGGAAAGAATTTGATAGACTTCTACAAAATCTATAGACTCAAAATTTAATTCGGCTAATGTACTAGGGTGGAACACAATGTTAGTAAAAACAAGTAAATACGGCCGTAAGTTCTGCCAGGCCGAAGCTTATGTACCCTCCACCATGGATTGCGTAGAAACTTCTACTGAAGACTGTCATCCACAATCGAATTACTTGGGTTGCGGTAACACTTGCCGATGGCACATAGTCCATACGTGGTATATATTAAACTAAATACGTATATAATTAAGTTTAAAGTTTCTATAGAAATAAAATTTTGACAACATTTTCTATAGAAGTAAAATTTGGAAAAAATTTCCTATAGAAATAAAATTTGGAAAAAATTTTCTATAGAAATAAAATTTGGAAAAAATTTTCTATAGAAATAAAATTTGGAAAAAATTTTCTATAGAAATAAAATTTTGACAAAATTTTCTATAGAAATAAAATTTTGAAAAATTTTTCTATAGAAATAACATTTTGACAATGTTTTCTATAAAAATAAATTTTTGGTAGATTATTTTTGGCTCGAGTGGCAACCATGATTATGAACCGATATGGACCAATTTTTGTGTGATTGGGGATCGCCTATATATAACTAAAGACCGATATGGACCAATTATGGCATGGTTATAAGCGGCCTTATACTAACACCACGTTGCAAATTTCAACCGGATCGGATGAATTTTGTTCCTCCAAGAGGCTCCGGAGATCAAATCTGGGGAACGGTTTATATGGGGGCTATATATAATTATGGACCGATATGGACCAATTCTTGCATGGTTGTTAGATACCATATATTAACACCACGTACCAAATTTCAACCGGATCGGATGAATTTTGCTCCTCTAAGAGGCGCCGGAGGTCAAATCTGGGGATCGGCTTATATGAGGGCTATATATAATTATGGACCGATATAGACCACTTTTGGCATGGTTGTTAAAGACAATATACTAACACCACGTACCAAATTTCAATCGGATCGGATGACTTTTGCTCCTCTAAGAGGCTCCGGAGGTCAAATCTGGGGATCGGTTTATATGGGGACTATATGTAAGTATGGACCGATATGGACCAATTTTTGCATGGTTGTTAGAGACCATATACTAACACCATGTACCAAATTTCAGCTGGATCGGATGAAATTTGCTTTTCTTAGAGCAATTGCAAGCCAAATTTAGGGGTCCGTTTATATGGGGGATATACGTAAAAGTGGACCTATATGGCCCATTTGCAATACCATCCGACCTACATCAATAATAACTACTTGTGCCAAGTTTCAAGTCGATAGCTTGTTTCGTTCGGAAGTTAGCGTGATTTCAACAGACGGACGGACGGACATGCTCAGATCGACTCAGAATTTCACCACGACCCAGAATATATATATACTTTATGGGGTCTTAGAGCAATATTTCGATGTGTTACAAACGGAATGACAAAGTTAATATACCCCCATCCTATGGTGGAGGGTATAAAAATATGGGAAACATTTAAATCTGAAGCAGTTTTGAGGAAACTTCGTAAAAGTTTATTTATGATTTATCGCTCGATATATATGTATTAGTAGTTTAGGAAAATTAGAGTAATTTTTAAAACTTTTCGACTAAGCAGTGGCGATTTTACAAGGAAAATATTGGTATTTTGACCATTTTTGTCGAAATCAGAAAACCATATATATGGGAGCTATATCTAAATCTGAACCGATTTCAAGCAAATTTGGCACGCATAGCTAAAATGCTAATTCTACTCCCTGTGCAAAATTTCAACTACATCGGATCAACTAAATAAGAGAAATTGGCCTCTGTGTTCATATGAGTGTAAATCGGGCGAACGATATATATGGGAGCTATATCTAAATCTGAACCGATTTCAATAAAATTTGGTACACATGATCACACTACTAATTTTACTCCTAGTACCCAACCAAATTGGTCATTGAGCTTAACATGGAATCGGGCAGCACTCAGTGATAAGAGAGAAGTTCACCAATGTGGTATCACAATGGACTGAATAGTCTAAGTGAGTCTGATACATCGGACTGCCACCTAACCTAACCTAACCTAGGGTAAAGTTCTGGCTTCTGTGGCCATATAAGTCCATATCGGGCGAAAGATATATATGGGAACTATATTTAAATCTGAACCGATTTTTTGCAAAATCAGTAGGGTTCTATTCTGCGCCGAAGTACATACTTGTGCCAACTTTGAAGTCGATTGGACTAAAACTGCGACCTAGACTTTGATCACAAAAATGTGTTCATAGGCAGACGGACATGGCTATATCGACTCAGGAGCCCACCCTGAGCATTTTTGCCAAAGGCACCATGTGTCTATCTCATCTCCTTCTGGGTGTTGCAAACATATGCACTAACGTATTATGGTGATTTATTCTAATTTCCTTCTATTTCAAATAGTTTATTGACATTTTTTTTTCACCTTCAATAAATGCTAAAATGTCACACTGTGCGTGGTACACAAAATTGTTATTTGTTTGTCTCGATTATAGACCAACATAAAACTCACATAAACATTTTTCTCTTAATCCCACCTTGACATTAAATCTACGCATTTCAAATGCGCTTTTCCACTCTGATTTTCATGGATTTTTTTCCCCTTGAATACAAAGCGTAATTCATTCGCACCTTTGAGTGAGTTTACGAGTATGTGCTTGTGACATAAAACATTAGCCACAATAGACTTTACATTACACCTCCAGATTTTTCGCTTTGTTGTGTTAAATAATCTTTTACCAAAAAATACCTTTTTTCCCTTCTGAAAAACTAAAATCAAGTTAGAATTCCTTTTACATTTCAATAGATTTGAAAAAAAAAAAAAAACACCAATAAGTATTTTTGTATGCGTTTATTTGAAGATAGAAAACAAATCTGACTTTAAGTAAAAATTACGAGCTGAGCTTAGTCTGTAATTTGCTTTATACTGTGAGCTTTACGTGTTGGTTAAATGTTATGTGCCTGTGTGTGGAAAAAGGTGCTATTGTATTGAAGTGATTGAAGTACAAAGTGAAATTCAATATTCTTGTTATTTTACATGGCCTAGGAGAAAAATGCATAATTGTGGTTTATCTGTAATGATAGTTTTTAGTTGCATATGTAAAATATAGGTGCCTTCTGCTCAAAATTACTAGACAGATTTTATGGTAACTCATTCAAAAGTACCAATATTTTTGAGAAGTTCTGCTATACTCAAAAAACGTTTACTCGAATGCAAAGATTTTGATATTGATTCTGAAACAAAGATACCACTTCTTTAAAATAAATAAATTTTTTAGGTACAATGTCAAATAAACAAATACGTTTTTTAAGGAGCTATCTAGCTCCTCCATAGTTTCTATAAACTTAAAATTGGGGTGTAGATCTCCTTTACCGAATTGCAGTTCCCTTTTTTTGATATTTTAACAAAGCTTTAAAAGAGGGACGCAAATTTCGTGTTCTAAATTCAAAGAAAAACTTTATTCAAAAATCAACTTTCTTCTAATTGAAATTTCTTTATTTAAAAGATTGTGCAATCTTTCATATTAAATGAATATTATTGTAATACGCGTTGCTTCTAATATTTTTCCAAGTAGTTCATAACATTTTCATTGTACAAATTTTAAGTACATAGTATCAAATTACGGGTATCACAGAAATCCACATCGGCCACTTGGAAAAGTGTAAAAATATGACATAAGTTCGAAATACATCGTATTCTCCCCACCTTTCAATCTTAAAAAAGTTACTCACTGCCAAAAAAATATCTTCCAAATGAGCAGGTCGTCTGTCATAATGGTTTTATTGGTAAGCATAAAAAACATGTAGTTTTCAGACGGTTTAAGGAGCGGGATGTCAACTGACGTAGCCTTAGCCCGTATTTTGCTTCTTGTCCATATTGGCTTGTCGTAAACTCGGTTATGTCTCCTCTGAAATGACATGAATTGTATCTTCCAAAACCTGGTCATTTCGGATGTCTCCATTGCACTATCTTGAACATTCCGACAGCGTCCCTTTTCACGAACCAAAATGGACGAAACAACACGCCTTTAGATCAGGCAGCATACCAGACAGGTCAGAACAGGATTCGTGAGGATACTGTAGCAGAAGCGGTGAGAAGCTACAAGGTTAATCCTGTTCTCGGAGTCCGACCGTCGCCCATAGAACCGGAGGAGAGAGACGTCTCACGACAGACCAGGGTATTTTTGGCCCAACTAAGATCAGGCAAGTGCAGCCGCCTCAATTCCTACTTATCAGTGATTGATAGCAGCATAGCTGACGTGTGTCCCATCTGTAATCAAGGGCTACATGACACTCGTCACCTTTTCGCTTGCCCAGCTAAGCCTACGCGTCTCACCACCAGATCACTCTGGACACACCCCATCCTTGTCGCAGAGTTCCTTGATCTGGCTACTAGTTGAACTACACAAGCATATAAGAAAATGGATGAAACTACATTAAAAACTGTTACAACAACAACGAACCAACATGGGATTCTCTTACAATTAAAGCAATCACATTATTGTGCTAAAATACTTTGCTTAAATAATTAAAAAAAAAAAAAACAAGCATATTCGGCCGTAAGTCCGGTCAGGCCGAATCTGCGAAAACAGATATTGAAGTCTATAAATTTAAATAAGCTGCACAACGTAGAGCTGCATCCTTCAAAATTTTGGTTCCGGTAGAAGACTTTGTTAACTCTGACTTATGGCCTGTTAGACAGAGATGGTCTGTATCAAAGTTGTAAACGTCACATACGCGTCGTAAATAAAAAATAAAAAGAAAAGTAGCAAACGTCGCAAACTCAAAATATTTCAGTCCATTCAGCTAGGCAGCGAGTTATCTAAGATGATTATATGTGCGAAAAAATTTAAATACTCAGGAATGTTCATAAAGTTATTAACGAGTTTAAAAAACTTGAGAATAGAGTTATTTCAATTGGAGACTCCAAGCCGAAATTACAATGAACTACTTGATGGTGCAGTAAACGTGACGGTCGGTATTCGCTCATCCTTTCTTTCCCAAATTTCCGCAGGAACTGGAAGAAAGGAAGACTACTTTAGTCTTGCAAAAGTGATTTTTTGTTTAGAGAGAATTTTATAGAATCACGTTTTGGCTTATTAGAGCCAATTTCCATACTAATTAAAATTTTTCAAAATTGTAGCTAGTCATTCGTTGATGCAACTAAGGCACCTAAACCTAGGGTTTTTTTACATTAGGTTTACGACTTTTGCGACATACGTATTATACCGTCGTAAACGTATGTCGCAAAAGTCACAGTTTGCGACAGGCCAACCCTGCTGTCAGAGCTATCATCCATGAATTTATTTATAGAGAAAATTCAAGGAATGAATTGATTCGTCTACCTCAACATCAAAACTTAACAAAAAACTGAATTTAGCTTCTTCTAACAACTTTTTATCCATTGTGCACCAATAGAAGTCTTAACACTAAATTAAATACTCTTTATGCTAATAGTTTTAATTTTACCTACGATATAATATCTCTTACTGAAACTTGGTTGAGAAATAATATTTACGACTCTGAAGTTCTTTGTTCTCAAAGTATAATATCTATCGATATGATCGTTCAAATCTTCTGTACCCTCCACCATGGATTGCGTAGAAACTTCTACTAAAGACTGTCACCCACAATCGAATTACTTGGGTTGTGGTAATACTTGCCGATGGCAAGTTATCTTAAAATTCTTAGCATTGTCTTCTAAATTGTAAGTAAGTTCATATGGAATCTATGTTAGACAAAAAAGGCAGATTAAATACTTATATAATTCAGTTCTTGACCGGTATATAGGGAAGTCTATAAATAATTCCGAAACGACATGAACCAATTTTTGCACGGTAACTAGACAGCCACAAGTGAAATATGGAGGTCGGTTTATATGGGGGCTGTATACAATTATGAACCGACACGGACCAATTTTTGTGCGATTAGTACCAAATTTTAGCAAGATCAAATGAAAGTTTCTTATCTAGGAGACTCTAGAAGTAAAATGTGGGGTTCGCTTAATCTGGAGGCTATATATAACTATAGACCTATATGGATCAATCTTGGCATGGTTGCTAACATTACGTACCAAATTTCAACCGAATCGGATAAAATTTGCTCTTCCAAGAAGCTCTGGAGGTCAAATCTGGGGATCGATTTATATGGTTGCTATATATAATTATGGACCGATATGGACTAATTTTTGCACGGTTGCTACTGGCCATATACACTAATAGAAAAAATTGCGTTCCACAATCGTGAACGGACGGTGACAAAATGAAACGGAAACGTTCACAAAAAATCAAAACGGAATGTTCACGATTTCGTCCACGAGCATTCACAATTTCATGAACAGCATTTTTTCCTTTGGCCATGAAAAGTCTTAAAATAATCGCTAAACATTGTTACGACAACTTCGCACTATATCATTTAACAGTGTTAAGACGACTGTTAAATGATATAGTGCAGACAACACAGGTTCGAGTCACGGTAGCGGATTTTTTTTTTTAAATTTTGTTTATAAATTCGTAACCATTACGTTGTCAGATCATGAACGCTGGTTGTTGTTTTTTAAACGCATGGTGTCATTTTTACGTTGTCAGATTGACCCCGTCCGTTCTCAGTTTGACAACACGTGTGTGTTGATTCACTTTCATGAATGGATCGTTTTGAAATGACCACGCCGTTCATGATTTTTTCTATGGGTGTACTAACACAACATACAAAATTTCAACGGTATCGGATGAAATTTACTCCCTCAGGAAAGCCAAATCGGATCGATGGGGATCGGTTATATGGAGGCTATATATTATTGTAGACCGATATGGGCCAATTTTTGCATGGTTGTGCGAGACCATATTCTAACACCACGTACTAAATTTCAACCGGATCGGATGAATTTTGCTTCTTCAAGAGGATCCGCAAGAAAATTCTGGGGATCGGTTTAGATGGGGGCTATATATAATTGTGGGCCGATATGGACCTATTTTTGCAAGGGTGTTAAAGGCCACATATATGTTAAACACCACGTACCAAATTTCAACCGGATCGGAAAAGTTTTGCTCCTCCAAGAGGCTCCGGTAGCCAAATCTGGGGGTCGGTTTATATGGGGGTTTTACGTAAAAGTGGCCCGATATGGCCCATTTGCAATACCATCGGACCTACAACAATAACAACAATAACAACGATATGTTTCGTTCGGAAGTTAGCGTGATTTCAACAGACGGACGGGCATGGCTAGGTCGACTAAGAATTTCACCACGACTCAGAATAAATATCTATACTTTATGGGCCCTGAGACCAATATTCCCATGTGTTATAAACGGTGGAGGGCATAAAAATGGTGGAGGGCATAAAAAATATATCCTATGAATCACCCTTTAACTAAATAACTTATTATTTAAAAATAAAAAAAAAATAAAGAATTTTCCCCTTCATACAAATTTCCATCACTCCAAATCTAACGAAATTTAATTTTAAATGTCCATGTACCATGAGAGAATATGCCTTCGACTTCTATTTTCATAGAATTTGTTTGTCTAGTTTGTTATTGTCGCAAATCTGTGGCAGGCAGCATGTAAATACAACTAGAAATGCAACATGCATGTGGCACGCATAAGCGTATCAAATTTAAATGAATTTATTTTTTTCTGTAGTTTTTTAGTGATTTCAAAACTGGTGTTAGTATGTTGGCGCTTCAAAAGCAAAATGAGTTTATTGATTTTTGTTTGTTTGTTGGGTTTTGATAAAATTAAAATTAAGAGGTTGGTGGTAATAGGTTTAATCTCATACTGTGCAATAATTTTCAACTGCGGTTCAACCTCTCTGAAGAGCATTGAATATTTTGGTAGTCCATGGGTTCAAGTCATGGACTTTTTGGCAAATGCAAATCATTGCTGTCTCAATTATTAAGCAATGTTTTTCATATTTGTTTCAAGATATTCTTTGGAAATGTATCTCCTTTCCTAATATTTGTGGTATTGTTTTCTAGTGAAAGAAGCGCAGAATTGCACTAAGAATATATTTAAGACTCAATTCATGTTTAAAATTAAAGGTAAAAGCACTTCATCTTAATCTTAAATAATTTTTTTTAATATGTTTTCTTCATTAGTTATTAAGGTCACTCATAAATGTGTTAGTCCCAAATTTCAAATTCAAACTCGACTTCAAGCTCAAACTAAGCAAGGTTTCAAGCAGAAAGAGTCCTCAAAATTCTCCTATTTGTGAATAGGTTTTAGCTTTATAATTAAGAAAAATCACCGAATAAAAGAAGATTTAAACAATACTGCATATTTTTAAGGGCAATTTGTCTGTTTGGTTAGGTACCCATATTTAAAAAATGAATTATTTTTATCAACGGGAAATATTTTCAGTTTGTATCTTCTATAATAAACAAAACTTGTATTCGTATTTTAAGGAAAATAAATCTTTGTACTCACGGCAATAATATTCCAGTCAATGTCTATCACAAATGCTCTAGATAAATATTTATTATATTTTAGTATTTAATCTACTTTGCATTGCAAAATAAACAACATGTACATACTTTATTTCATCACTGCAAATATTACACTTAACCTAGTCGTAACCACCATATGCCAGATGAGACCGAAGTAAATAGAAGAAAAAAATCACACTCACATACAAAACCTAGAACTAATTCTCTGAGGTTATTGCATGTTTAAGCATTGCCAATAAAATTTATAAACTTTAAAAGCAATGAATTTAAACTGTAGCAATACAAAGATCAATAAATTTTTCCAACTTCAATACTCGAGCAACTTTGTTGCAGCAAATTACACACTGGCTTTCGCATACCTCCCCTTCTAATGTATTCAACATTAACAGAAAAAAACAACAAAAATAAACTTAAAACTTTTTCTGACATAGTCTTATCCGTTAAAAGAAGCTCCTCTTAAATCATGATGATCACGAAGATGCTGACTTAGATGTCTGTTATTTAATGGATTATAATGATTTAGGATTGAGAGGAGACATGTTTAAAACAAGTCAGAAATAAAACTTCAAAAATGTTTCGTTTATGATTTTACTAAGATAGATTGACAGATTTCCCATCCAAGAAGCAGCAAAAAAAAAAACTATCAAATCAATTTGCAAGTCAATTGGTAAACAATGTTGCGATTATGAAACCTGAAATTAGATATATTTACAAAATAAATTGCGAAATTGAGATTACAATTCATAATACGGTTTAAGGCATTTATATGATTTATTGGCATCAGATGATTGCTGCTTGACAATCTTCACTTATGTGTCTTCCGCCATAGGTAGCATGATAAAATAAATTTGTGGTTCTATCATTGGGAATTCATCGGAGTTTTCTTCGTTGAAATTTAACTCAGTTGCTTATTATATTGATTTGAATTTTAGCGGTAATTCATTTTTATTTGAGGACAAATACAAATCCAATATGTGCTACATTAAGTATCCCGAAGTTTTTTCTAATCTACTTACCCAACAAAAAATATATAAATGTAATTTGATTTTTTTTCGATTTCATTGTGATTAATAAACATCCCAAAATGCTCTTCTAGAGATACGACGACTTTCCACTCATACAGAAATTACTTTTTTTTGTGTTTTATTTATAATAATGAACGAATTTTCATTTCAAGCTCGAAGTCTCGATTCAAAAAGTCATTTCTTACTTTCTACTGAACTAGTGCTAGATCATTGTTTTATAAATTTCCAGTATTACTCAATTATGATATAAGATTTCATGACCAACGTAGTTTTCCATTGCCTCTAAACTTTCTCGGAATATCACTTTTATAAAAAAAATTCCTTCTCTAAGGCTTTTTACAATTTTCCCTTTACCATTTTATGGATTTTACGGCAATACCTATATTATCAAAATATTGGGAAGCTAGCAAAATAGTTGGCAAGATGTAATGAAAGAAAAGTCTAGGGCACAATTGTATGCAGAAAATGACTGTAAACAATGAATCCACAGCTAAAGGCCATAAGAAACTAAAGTTGTTTTCAATCAATGTCGATTGCCATGAAACTGGTAATTTTATTTGTAAAGAAAAGTGAACAAAGACACACAATAAGATGAAAACTTTCTACCATTCACTAAAACATTCGGTTATTCTTACAAAAAGATAATGGCAGAAAATCGTCAGGCATTTCAAAATAAGTTTTGTTTTTACTGATGAAAAAGTTAGAAATTAGAAAATAATATTCTTTACTAAAATGCCTCGCTTTTGTTTATTATTTTGGCACAATGACATAGAATGTTTCTTTCTGTATGCTCTACACAGAAAAAAATTTCACGAAAAATTTTCCAATTAAAAACTTAATTGAGTCTTAAAAAATATTCAATTAAAAGTTTAAGTGATTCAGGAAATTTTTTAATTGAAACAAAAATCAATCACAAAAATTAATAGTATCAATTAATTTTTTCATTGGATAAATTAATTGATACTACCATTTCTGTGATTGAAGACATTTCAATTAAAAATTAATTGGACCAATTAATTTCGTGATTGACGACAAAAAATATTTTTTGGTGTGTAGAAAATGATAAATATATTAAGCAATACATTATTTCCTATTATAGTATCTACCTTCAGGTATCTGCTATAGTAGATACCTTCAGGTATTTGCTGTGGAGCCTAAACCTCGTGGGACTAACTTTACGGCGTCAGAAATTCAAGTTAAGCAGTCAAAGTCATTTTGAATATGCGATCATGCTGTACGCGCCGCTTATCTTTCAGTTTTCCTTATTATCCTTATATATTATATTATATATATTATGGTTTCTGTTATTTGACCAATAATTTTCAAACTTATCGCTGTTTCAATAATGTTTACAAACTTCCATGGTGGAAAAATAGTGTTAATAGCCTAATCCGGTATAATAAATTTGATCTTATTGAAAATGCGCCAGGGATATTGACCTTAAACCAACAGACAGAGATTGTTATTAAATAAATCGGAATAATTTTAGACAATATAAAAAATAAGTAATTTTCACCACATATTGGAGAAATTTGGTACATTAAGTATTTAGATGTCATTCAAGCAAGCCACCGTGGTGCAATAGCTAGCATTCCTACCTTGTATACAAAGAGCCACTATACAAAACCTAACCTAGATGTCCTTCGAAACCATAAACTCAACTAGTCTTGGCATACAGAATACAAATTTGTTGTGACAAACAGTTTTTGCCAAACAATTTATTTGATTACATCTACTAACGAAATCCAACCAATATGGGTTGTTGCCACAACCAATTGACAGTAAAATTGACAATCTCAGCCAATATAATGTAATTTATTTGTTAGGACATCAGTGCAAACTGTCTTTTGAATTATCCGAGTAACCAATATTTTGCTATCGGTGCCCACGAAAAGTATGCAAAATTATATAAATAATTAAGTTTTTTTCTGATTATTTTTTGTCGTTTAATGATATGTAGACATAAATTATAAAAAATTTGTTATAAAAACTTTTGTAAGACTAACCCGATTTTGTTATTCCCTTCAATGCATAATGTACGTGCCGACTCCCGAATCAACTCCAACTCAACTCAATTTTGCTCATCGAAAAGGAAGAACCTTTGTATTATGTATACGGTGGTACTTTTGCTTCGACAGCTACTGTTAACATTTTGTTCAATGAGTTTCCACGTAGATCCCGTTGGGTTTTATTGGACAATGTTCAGGGGTACCGAAAACGGCTACCACAGCGGATAAAAATAGCAAATCCATTATCAAGGATCGACAGATTGGCGATTGATATTGCTTGAGATTTCAGCAATATTTGAGGTCCACTGGTACGTATTGGAGATCAAGGAATAGACGAAACAAATGACATAAATTGAAGTATTGAAAATGATTAATTATTTGCTATACAAACTTTTTGTTAGTTTTGGTGACACTTTGGAAAAAAATCAGTTAACATAACAGAACGGAGAAGAACGAAATTGAATTGATTTATAACAACCAATATTTGGTTGCGAGTACTATTATTTGATTACATTTGATTACAGACCATACTGCAGTCTGGCGGCCCCAATTTTTTGGCCAAAAATCATAGCGCTTGAGCGGTTGTTCTTATCACCACAAAATATTCTAGACATTGATTCAAAAGGACAAAACCTTTAAGACTAATCCATTTTTGGACCCTCCTGCCCCAATACAGGGTGGGAGACAACGTGTCAAAATATACTGCTTTCATATTTTTATACCCACCACAATAGAATGACGTAAAATACGTTTGTTATTCCGTGTGTGACACGTCGATTTCCGACTATGTACAGTATATACATTCTTGATCAGATAGAAATTCTAGGATATAACTATGTCCGTTTGTCTGCCTGTCTGTTGTAATCACACTACAGCTTTCAATAATGATGCTATCGTCATGAAATTTGGCACAGATACTTTTTTGTCAGCACGTAGGTCAAGTTCAAAGTTAGGCTATATCAGTCCAGGTTTCCGATTTGGGATCGTGGTTTCTAGAAGCCCACGATCCCAAATCGTAGTTTTTATCCGATTTGCTTGAAATTGAAAACCTATAGGTAATTTAGGACTACAAATATGTGTGCCGAATACGGTGAGTATCGGTCCATGTTTTGGTATAACCCCCATATTAACCGATCTATAGATATCATTTTATTACTTCTTTCTAATATTATTTTCCAACGATCAAACTAGACTCGAGAATTGTTATCCAGGAGAGGTTGCACAAAAAGTTCTCCCTGAAGCCAAGAATTATTGTCTAAATTAAATCTGTCGAGTTGTCTGCCTACGTTTTGCCCCTGATCCAATTTTACACAATAACTTCGCACTTTTATTTTAATATAGTTAATACATTCCACTGAAATGCTAAGATATCCATAGTTTTTAGCAATATAGTTAAAAACGTTATCAAATTTTTCTTCTTCCCGATGTGAATTCAACCAAATATTGAGCAAATTTCGGTTTTTGAAACAAAAAGTGCCTAAAATAAAAACGCAGATAAAAGCAGACGGTTAAAGAGAAATTTAAAACGTGAGATATACTAGAATCATCCTGCTTTAAAGCCAAGGTGGAATAATGTGGAATTTTTTAGTTTTATTCCATTTAATTTTACGAAAATTTTTAATTTTTTAAATTTGAGGTTATATAATAGCACTATTATTTCATATCACATTAACATTTTCACATTTTGTTTTTTGATAATTAAAGTCCCAGTAAAAAAAGCGTCGCCAAAAAAGTAATGGGAATGTTCTTTTTGGATCCAGAAGTGGTGCAAAATTGAAGCAGAAGCGATGAATTTAACCTGGGCTTGTCATAGGACGGAAGTCCTCCATTTCAACAGCCGTTGCCCTGAATTTGCATCACTTCTTTAGTTGTGATCCGAATTTTGGATGTAAATTAAAAAATTCTGTGATATTTTGTCAAATCTTTCATTTCCATATTATAAATATTTATAATATATTTTCACTTTACTTTGAAAAGTGTTCTTGATATGTTAAAAATCACAATGCATATTATAGTTAAGATGCAGAAAATTGCACATGTTGTCAGCCGTGGCAAATAACGGTTTTTTGACGTATATTTTAACAAACTATATATTTTGACATCTGAAAGTATTTATTATCGTTTGACAATAATACATTTAGAATTTAGAATTTTGGTTTTTGGCCATAAAATTGGGTCCACCAGACCATAGTGCATTGATATATGTGGGATTCTTTGGAAAGTGTTTTTTTTTGTTCTTCAATTTTCAATTATAAATATATACAAAAATTATCAATCCTAGATATTATTGTTATCACTTAAAGCAGAAATTAAATTTTAGATAGTTTTCCTTTTGTTTTTATTAGTTCTCCAAAGTTTTTCTTTCTTCGAAATGGTATCAATAAAGTTGTAGTTCTTAAGACCTTCTTATCAATAAATTATGATGGTGATTATGCTGCAGCACCAATACCACCATCACCAACATCACATATTCCACCAAGTCGCTATCAATATTCTTGCTGTTAATGTTAGCACCAATACAATTTCACTTAGCCTTACCTAGATACACCTAACTACCCAAAGTGCAATTTTCATATGTGAACCGTAAGTTACAAAAAAAATCCATGTTTGGTATATTTTCGAGACGAAGTTTCTGGTGGAGTTAAGTCAACCCATGTGGTGCAACATTTATATCTCTTCTTATAAGTTCAAAGGCCAATGTGGTATATATATGGGGAAAATTTATTTGATCTTTATATTCATCTTCTTCTACCTCTACGTTTTGTTCTAGTCAGTGATAGTATAACAGTGGAGGGAATTGCGAAAACATAAGGAGAAAATTTCTGTAAAATAATTTTTTTCATCGAAAAATTAATAATGTCCTGATGAAAGACAAATGTCCTTTCTGAAATAACATGTAGCTATTATTTAATTCTGCATACTGACTGAAATTTTGATAGCAAAATATATTCAGTCAAATCTTTTACAAAGATTTTGGGAGCCACCGTGGTGCAATGGTTAGCATGCCCGCCTTGCATACACAAGGTCGTGGGTTCGATTCCTGCTTCGACCGAACACCAAAAAGTTTTTCAGCGGTGAATTATCCCACCTCAGGAATGCTGGTGACATTTCTGAGGGTTTCAAAGCTTCTCTGAGAGGTTTCACTGCAATGTGAAATGCCGTTCGGACTCGGCTATAAAAAAGAGGTCCCTTGTCATTGAGCTTAACATGGAATCGGGCAGCACTCAGTGATAAGGGAGAAGTTCACCAATGTGGTATCACAAAGGACTGAATAGTCTAAGTGGGCCTGATACATCAGGCTGCCACCTAACCTAACGTAACATAACCTTTTACAAAGATTTGCATTTAAGTTAGGTTAAGTTAGATTAGGTTAGGTATAGTGGCAACCCGATATTTAAGGCTCCCTTAGACTATTCAGTCCATTGTGATACCACAGTGGTGAACTTCTCTCTTATCACTGAGTGGTTCCCGATTCTATGTTAAGGACAATGACAAGGAACCTCCTCTTTATAGTCTAGTCCGAACGGCGTTCCACATTGCAGTGAAACACTCAAAAATATCACCAGCATCGTTGAGGTGGGATAATTCACTGCTGAAAAACTTTTTGGTGTTTGGTCGAAACTGGGTTCTATGTATGCAAGGCGGACATGCTAACCACTGTGTCTCAAGATTTGCATTTAATTTTAATATTTTTCCACAGTTGTGTTGCATGGAATTAAGACTTTATTTATTATACCCTCCACCATAGGATGGGGGTATATTAACTTTGTCATTCCGTTTGTAACACATCGAAATATTGCTCTAAGACCCCATAAAGTACATATATTCTGTGTCGTGGTGAAATTCTGACCCGATCTAAGCATGTCCGTCCGTCTGTCTGTTGAAATCACGCTAACTTCCGAACGCAACAAGTAGTCGACTTGAAATTTGGCACAAGTAGTTGTTATTGATGTTGGTCGGATGGTATTGCAAATGGGCCATATAGGTCAACTTTTACGTATAGCCCCATTTAAAAATGGACCCTCAGATTTGGCTTGTGGAGCCTCTAACAGAAGCATATATCATCCGATCCGGCTGAAATTTGGTACATGGTGTTGGTATATGGTCTCTAACAACCATGCAAAAATTGGTCCACATCGGTCCATAATTATATAAAGCCCCCATATAAACCGATCCCCCGATTTGGCTTGCGGAGCCTCAAAGAGAAGCAAATTTCATCCGAGCCGGCTGACATTTGGTACATGATGTTGGTATATTGTCTCTAATAACCATGCAAAAATTGGTTCATCACAACCTAACCTAACCTAGCCCCCATATAAACCAATCCCCCGATTTGGCTTGCGGAGCCTCAAAGAGAAGCAAATTTCATCCGATCCGGCTGAAATTTGGTACATGGTGTTAGTATATGGACTCTAACAAACATGCAAAAATTGGTCAACATCGGTCCATAATTATATATAGCCCCCATATAACCCGTTCTCCAGATTTGACCTCCGGAGCCTCTTGGAGGAGCAAAATTTATCCGATCCGGTTCAAATTTGGAACGTCGTGTTAGTATATGACCGCTAACAACCATACAAAAATTGGTCCATATCGGTCTATAGTTATATATAGCCGATCTCCAATCACATAAAAATTGGTCCATATAGGTTCATAATCATGGTTGCCACTCGAGCCAAAAATAATCTACTAAACTTTTATTTCTATAGAAAATTTTGTTAAAATTTTATTTCTATAGAAAATTTTGTCAAAATTTTATTTCTATAGAAAATTTTGTCAAAATCTTATTTCCATAGAAAATTTTGTTAAAATTTTATTTCTATAGAAAATTTTGTCAAAATTTTATTTCTATAGAAAATTTTGTCAAAATTTTATTTCTATAGAAAATTTTGTCAACATTTTATTTCTATAGAAAATTTTGTCAAAATTTTATTTCTATAGAAAATTTTGTCAAAATTTTATTTCTATAGAAAATTTTGTTAAAATTTTATTTCTATAGATTTTTTTTTTTGGAATTTTATTTCTATAGAAAATTTTGTCAAAATTTTATTTCTATAGAAAATTTTGTTAAAATTTTATTTCTATAGAAAATTTTGTTAAAATTTTATTTCTATAGAGAATTTTTTTTTTGAATTTTATTTCTATAGAAAATTTTGTTAAAATTTTATTTCTATAGAATTTTTTTTTTTTTTGAATTTTATTTCTATAGAAAATTTTGTTAAAATTTTATTTCTATAGAATTTTTTTTTTTGAATTTTATTTCTATAGAAAATTTTGTCAAAACTTTATTTCTATAGAAAATTTTGTCAAAATTTTATTTATATAGAAAATTTTGTTAAAATTTTATTTATATAGAAAATTTTGTTAAAATTTTATTTATATAGAAAATTTTGTTAAAATTTTATTTATATAGAAAAATTTGTTAAAATTTCGTTTCTGTAGAAAATTTTGTCAAAATTTTATTTCTAAGGAAAAATTTGGCAAAAATTTTATTTCTATAAAAAATTTTTTGAAGATTTTATTTCTATAGAAAGTTTTGTTAAAATTTTATTTCTATACAAAATTTTGTCAAAATTGTATGTCTATAGAAAATTTTGTTAAACTGAATTATATACGTATTTGATCGATCTTTTTTGATTTAATATATACCACGTATGGACTTACATACAATTTAGAAGACGGTGTTAGGAGGTTGTAAGATACCTTGCCATCGGCAAGCGTTACCTCAACTTAAGTAATTCGATTGTGGATGGCAGTGTTTAGAAGAAGTTTCTACGCCATCCATGGTGGAGGGTACATAAGCTTCGGCTTGGCCGAACTTACGGCCGTATATACTTGTTTTTTAACTAAATTCTCCACTTCAGATATGATACAATCTGTAAAATTCGAAATAAATTTTTTTGATTCGCCCACTGTTAATTGTGATCGTCAGTTTAGAGGCTTGAGCTTCTATGACTACACCATTCGTGTTTTTGTTTTGCTATATTAAGGTACCTTAGCGTCCACTTTTCTATGTCTATGTTGAACTCTTCGTCTTAACTTCTTGGCGGAATCAGTCTAAGACCTTTGTCGTTTGATGTTCTTTTTTCTTGAGATGGTCTTTTTTTCGCTTGCTACTTCTACTCTTGATGCTTACCTATCGAAAACGTTTCTGCAGCTGCTGTTAAGCTTTTGCCGTGCTCTATTAAGCTGCACTATTGTGTGTCTACTATTTAAAGTTGCTTTAGGACGTGCTGCATATGTCTGTGTATGAGAGTTTATATGAAGTTTGGAATTTTTATTGCCACTCATAAATAACGCATTTATAAGACAAGCAACTACTTTATTTTTTAAAGCACTTTGAATTATTATGGCATAGTTGCTGCTAAGTATTTTGCGGTGTGATGTTCGAAAAAAAGTCCATATTTGCCACACATGTATACGAAAGTATTTGTCGGGTTTTATGATTTAATTTTGGCCTTTAAAATGTGCAGAAGATTTTTCTTTTGATTTTTCTGTTTGCTATAAGTACGAGACCCCACCGGGCGTCACAGCGGTTGTTAAGGGGATTTTAGTTTTTATATTTGTATTTGATTAATCTATGATGTGTGTATTGTGTGATACAAAAAAAAAACAGAGAATCAAAATGGAAAATTTATATTGATCCCTAAGATCAATGGCAATTTCGTTTGAATGGTCATAGATCAATGGCAATTATGGATAAATTCATGTTGTATTTACGGACGTATTTTTCTGGATTTTAATTGGGGACAAATAAATCTTGGTGATATGTATATGCATTTTAAAGAAATATGTAAGGAATGTGTGAAATTTTGTTTGACGTTAGTAAAAATGTTATAGAAAAAACAACAAGACAATTTAATCAAATATGGGATTAACACAAAATACTTAGGTTATAAAGAAAAAAAATATATATGAAGATGCAGGTTGCAATTTTTCGAAAACCATTATTGTTTGTAGAATTTTCTTCAGTTCATTTAAGCTCCAAAACAGATTTGATGCTGTTTATTTCTCACACATCTCTTAATCGTCAACTTTCGTTAAATTCCTTTAAAACCCATTTATCATAATTTATCTATTTTATGACAATCTCATTAAATTTTCAATTCAATTTAATTTGAATTTCCCATTGCCAAATTGCTTACCAATTTAATCTTAATAATTTTCATTTTCACGTCTCGTTAATCAACACGAAATTGACATTTAACAGTACATTAAAAGGGAACCCCCAAAACCAAACGAACACCGCCCGTTCAAGCCTATTTTCATTGAGTTGAAAGGTTTATTTAGCATGCCACCGGCAGTCAACATCTAAATAAAATAATTGCCAGTCAAGGAAAAAATCATAATAAAAGGAACACAAGAAAATATTTATGAAAAATTGATTTTTCCAAAAATGGCTTTAAAGATCGACAAAGAAAAACAAAATTGGAAAACGGCAATCGTTAAATTTCAAAAAAAAAAAAATAGACTTTGTTGCATGACACCAAAATACCATGAAATTGCCAATACCGAATTGTACTTTTAAGACCCTCGTAAAATGCGCAGGCGTATTGACGTTTTGCGTTTTTTAGTTTTATCTTTTTTTCGTCCTCTTTTGATTTTTCTCTATACACTGAATGGAAGTATGAGATGAGGGGAATTAAGTGGCAATTTCAAGTTGTAGCCGTTTGGCAAAGACAACCTTAAAAGATAAACTACATATAATAAAGAAAATACTAACAATCAGTAGTTTAAAGTCAATTGTATTTAACCACAATGAACCCAATTAAAAATAATATTTTTTTTTTCTCCTTTTTCTTCGAAAATACTTGAGCATTAAATCGAAGTTTAACAAAGAGTTATTATAAGCTCAATAAACCATCAAATTAAAAAAAAGTAAAAGAAATTGAAAACATTGTCCAATGGTTAAGAGTTACATTCTCAACACGAGAATAGGTCGGTCGAAATGAGAGTGTAAAGTAGAAAGAGAAATTTTAACAGCCAAAAATGATTTTGAAATTGAATTTAATGGTAACTTAAACAAGTTTGCCATAGCAACGAAATGTTTAAAAAATGTCCTATAAAACTGAAATTTTAGTAAAACTTCTTATAAAAATAAAAATATTTTAACTCTATTTAAATGAAAAAATTAAAGATAAGGTTTCGTTATTTATATGATTTGGAGATCTCAACCATAAAACTTTTAACAAAAGTCTCACAATTTTACTTTCAATTTCACTTTTATTTCTTAAATTTGTTTCACATAAAAAACGTTTTCTTGTAATGTACTATTAATTATTTTAATAAAACTAAATTTCTAGTATATTTGAGATTTATTTTTCTACAACTAATGTGTTTTTTTTTTGTCTTAAATTTTAAATTTTAAATCTTAAAACCTTAAAGTCTTAAAATTTTACTCTCAATTTCACTTTTCTTTCTAAAACTTGTTTCACATAAAAAACGCTTTCTTGTGATGTACTATTAATTATTTTAATAAAACTAAATTTCTAGTATATTTAAGATTTATTTTTCTACAACCAATGTTTTTTTTGCGGGTCCATTGTATCGTTGGCATTTAATCTTTTGTCTTGGATTGTGATGGGTTTATTGTGATAATTGTGACTGTTGTTTGTTGTCGTTTTTGTCGTGCATGGATATATTTTTTTTTACAAAACTTTTTAGACGTTTGGCAAATAAAGTTGTAAATAAATTTGTTTATCGTTGATTTCTATACATGGTGGGCTACAATAGTCTCACACACATCATGAATCCAATCAGCTATAATCTTCATACGACCGCAAAAGTCAACGAAAAAAAGTGGGTGTTTTTCGTGTCGTATATGTGGCATTTAAAACATGCGCTTTTAAATTAATTTTTGTTTTCTTCGGAACAATGTTAGTGGTTGCACCCTATAAAACACACTTTGAACTAGTTTCTAGAAGTTAACACTTTAGTTGGGAGCCACCGTGGTGCAATGGTTAGCATGCCCGCCTTGCATACACAAGGTCGTGGGTTCGATTCCTGCTACGACCGAACACCAAAAGGTTTTTCAGCGGTGGATTATCCCACCTCAGTAATGCTGGTGACATTTCTGAGGGCTTCAAAGCTTCTCTAAGTGGTTTCACTTGAATGTGGAACGCCGTTCGGACTCGGCTATAAAAAGGAGGTCCCTTGTCTTTGAGCTTAATATGGAATCGAGCAGCACTCAGTGATAAAAGAGAAGTTCACCACTGTGGTATCACAAAGGACTGAATAGTCTAAGTGAGCCTAATACATCGGGCTGCCACATAACCTAACCTAACCTACCACTTTAGTTTTATAGAAAATTTTAATATTTCTAAAGCAATATCTATCAAAATTAAATCAGGTCACTTTATGAAAAGTTTGTTTCGAAGTAATTTTTTTCAAAAATTTTGTTAAGAATTTTTGTGTGGACAGGAATTTTTGTAAAAATAATTTGTTCATAATTTTTTTTTTGTTTCAAAATTTGCCAAAATTGTTTGTTAAATAAAATTTTACCAACGTTTTTTTTTTGTCTATGGAAATTTTGACGAAAATTCATGTATATAGAAAATTTGTTCAAAATTTATTATTAATGTATAATTTTGTCAAAATAATGTATAATTTTGTCAAAATACCTATCGGATATTCTGTCAACAATTTTGTCTAAGAAAATTATGTCAAAAATTTCTTATCTATGTCTTATTTTGTAAAAAAAACTTAAATAGGAAATTTTTTCAGCATTTCTTATTTAAATGTAATTTGATAAAATTTTTTGTCTATGGGAATTTTTTGCAAAATTTCTTGTCTTTAGGATTTTTTTAATTTTGTCAATAGGAAATTTTGTAAATTCTTATATTTAGGGAATTTTGTCAAAAATTAATGACTGTAGGAAATTTTGTAAAAATTTTCTTGTATACAGGATACTTTTGTAAAAATTTCTTAGGTGCAGAAAATTTTGTAAAAATTTTACATATGATTATAAGATTTTTTAAATTTGCTTGTCTATAGGAAATTTGGCAAAATTTGTTGTTTAAGAAAATTTTGTCAAAGGTTTAATGTCAGGTTTTTCAACATATATTATTTATTTAGTAATGTTGTTAAAATTTCTTGTCTGTAGAAAATGAGTTTCTATAATAAAATTTTATGTTTTGTCAAAAATTCGTTTGTCTAATTCTTGTTTAAAGAAAATTTTGTCAAAGGTTTTATGTCTACTCGTATAGGATTTATTGACGAAAATTCCTGTCTATAGAAATTGTTTTCAAAATTTATTGTTTTGTCAAAGTTGTTTTTTTTATCGGATATTCTGTCAACAATTTTGTCTAAGAAAATGTATTCAATGTTATTTATAATAATTTTGTTAAAATTTCTTGCCTGTGGAAAATATTGTCAAAATGTCTTTCCATAGTAAAATTTTATGTTTTGGGGATTTTGTGTCAAAAAAATCTAAAGAAAATTTTGTCAAAATTCATCTCTATAGGAACTTCTATAAAAATTTCATACTTTTAGGAAATTTTCTCAAAATTTTATTTCTAAAGTAATTTGTGTCAAAATTTCAGTTTGATAGGAAATTTTGTTAACATTTCATTTTGATAGGAAATTTTGTCCAAATGTTTTGAACAAAGAAATTAGATCAAAATTTATTGTCTAAGAAAAATTTGTCAAAAATCTTGTCTACAGAAAATTTTATCAAAGTTTCTTTTCTTTTGGAATTTTTGTTAAAATTTCTTACCTAAAGGAAAATTTGTTCAAATTTCTTTTCTATAGAAAATTGGATCAAGGTTTCTTCGGTATTGAAAATTTAGTCTAAATTTCTAGACTAAGAAAATTTTTTCAACATTTATTGTTTAATGAACCTTTGTTAAAGATTCTTTTTTATTGAAAATTGTAGCAATGAGTCTTGTCTATGGGAAGTTTGTCTAAATTTCTTGACCACAGGACTTTTTGTCAAAATTTCTCGGAAATTGGAAAATTTGAACTTCCACTTCCATGTCATCATTCTATAGCGTATCTCCATTTACATTTTATACCAATAGTGTTTCCATTTTTCGCTGTAGATTCATAAGACTTCATGGCCAATGATCTTCAAACTCCAAATCAAAAGAAAATGAAAGTATGTATGTTTAATTAAAATCTAAAATCTCTACAATGCAGATTTACTCATGACTATATTCATACATATTCAATGTATTATTAAATCGTGTTTTGAACATTTACGTTTATTTGTTAGGTTTTATTTTAAGTTTCAATAAACAATGTAGGAGAGCGTTACACATCGACATAACACGTTTTAACGTGATTGTAGTGGGTTTTGTGAAACATAATTGGTTTTTATTAAGACATTTTCATACTTTACCGTGACGACAAATATTCAACAATCAAAAGATAATATCATTAGTTTGCCCGATAAATGGCAAATGATATCACATGTTTGTTGCTTAAGTCTTTTGTTTTAATGAAAGAAACATATTTGGGTGAAATTTTTCTAAACCGTTGTATTGATGAAAATAGTAAATTTTGTTCATGATCGCCAGATATCAATGCAGGAGGGTTTTCTAAAAAAAATATTATATATTTTTATTGGGGAAGGAGGTTATTCCCCTTTCCAAATTAGCTTCCTAGAGAGGAAAGGATGCTATACGAATATTTTGTGAGAAATCGCGATAGGTGAATATTAACGACCGACTCTACTCAGGAAACACTTGTATGAAATAATAGCAATAGTATAATGTTTAAGTCAGCTGAATCTAACCTAATTAAAAGGATGGCTTCAGATCGTTAAGAAGATTTCTTTGATTAATAGTCCATAGTCAAACCAAACATAATGCACACTCCAGCTCTGTTATTAAATGGTATTTCTAAACGCATCATTAGATCGTTTTAGAATTTCAAACCTATTACTAATGCCATACCTCAGCATGTTAAAACGGAATAGCAAACTTGCTATATCCCATTCATTCAGATACACAGTAACAATACACTATTTAGCTCTTCTACGCAAAGCTTTGAGTTGAGCAAATAGGAAAAACTTTTCTAACAATGGACTGAACACTCTAAGTGAGCCTAAAACTTAATCGGGCTGCCACTTCAACTTAACCACTTTCACGAAGGGGTAAACTAATCGCATCTCAAATGAAATAGCAAACTTCGATGGATCCTCTTTGGGATCTATGATGGATTAAATAATTTTGGATATATATAATGGTATAGATATGAATACAGCTAATATGATATGAATACTACTAATGGTCTACTCTTTAGGTATCACATTATATTTCCAACTGCGTCCCCAAATATCACCACCAACACCACAACACAAGACAATTGTGAGACCATAAGCTAAGGCTTATGTGCCACCTGCTGTGCTTTGTTGCAATAGTTTAAATGCCGATTTTAAAGCGGCGTGGTAACTTCGCCGTACGCAGGCACAAGTTTTCATATTACACTACGCATAGTAACAACATTTTATTTTTTTTCGTAGAAAAATTATGCTATTTAAATGTCTGCGTTTATTGGCACATATATGAGTGAATGGATGAGATTGCATTTAATCTTAGGTGGACTTATACATATGCCGGCTGATTTTACCAAACATATAAATTGAGGTCATGCAAATGCATTGGCTTTTTTGTAAACAGGTCAATTGAGCTCATGCGATGGATGATCGATTCATCCTTTTGTGTTAATCCAGTTTAAATATGCTGGCAGAAAAATACAAACATTAATCAAATTGGTGTTTTTTTTATTTGAATAACATTTTCCATGATATAATCAACATAAAAGGTGAAAGTAGTTGCTTTATTTGATTTGTGTTGATAAAAAAGGAAGATATATTTTTATATTTATTTAAAATAGTAAAAAGTCTTCTTGAATCGAGGAATTTTTATATTCTTTAATATTGAACAAACCAAATTCTAATATTTTGGTTTCCACAGTCGATAGAATTCTACCACAAGTTGTAGATTTTTGACGTTTTCGTGGATTTTGCAAAATATTCCTCTCCAACAAAGAGGTAATTCAATTTTCCTAGAAATAAAATTTTGACAAAATTTTCTTAGAAATAAAACTTTCACAAAATTTTCTATAGAAATAAATTTTTGACATCATTTCCCATAGAAATAAAAATTTGACAAAATTTTTTAAAGAAATGAAAGGTTGACAAAATTTTCCATAGAAATAAAATTTTGACAAAATTTTCTGTAGACATAAAATTTTGACAAAATTTTCTATAGAAATAAAATTTTGACAATATTTTCAATAGAAATAAAAGTTTGATAAAATTTTCTATAGAAATAAAAATTTGACAAAATTTTTTAAAGAAATAAAAGTTTGACAAAATCATCTATAGAAATAAAATTTTGACAAAAATTTCTATAGATATAAAATGTTGACAAGAATTTCTATAGATATAAAATGTTTACAAGTATTTCTATAGAAATAAAATTTTTACAAAATTTTCTATAATAATAACATTTTGAAAAATTTTTGTATAGAAATAAAATTTTGCCAAAATTTTCTATAGAAATAAAATTTTGATAAAAAATTCTATCGTAATAAAATTTTGACAACATTTTCTATAGAAATAACATTTTGACAAAATTATCTATAGAAATAAAATTTTGACAAAATTTTACAATATTGACAACATTTTTTATAAAATAAAAGTTTGACAAAATTTTCTATATACATATATATACACAAAATTTTCAACATAAATAAAATTTTGATGAAATTTTCTATAGAAATAAAATTTTGACAAAATTTTCTTAGAAATAAATCTTTCACAAAATTTTCTATAGAAATAAAATTTTGACATCATTTCCTATAGAACTATAATTTTGACAAAATTTTCCATAGAAATAAAATTTTGACAAAATTTTCCATAGCAATAAAATTTTGACAAAATTTTCTAAAGACAAAAAAGTTCGACAAAATTTCAATTTATTTTTATAGAAATAGAAATTTGGCAAATTTTGATCAAATTTTGACAAAATTGTCTATCGTAATAAAATTTTTACAAAATTTTCTATAATAATAAAATTTTTACAAAATTTTCTATAATAATAAAATTTTGACAAAATTTTGAAAAATTTTTGTATAGTAATAAAATTTTGCCAAAATTATCTATAGAAATAAAATTTTGATAACATTTTCTATCGTAGTAAAAATTTGACAAAATTTTTTATAGAAATAACATTTTGACAAAATTTTCTATAGAAATAAAATTTTGACAAACTTTTCTATATACATAAAATTTTGACTCAATTGTCTATAGAAATAAAATTTTTACATTTTCTATTTTATTATTTTTATTTTTGATAAAATTTTCTATAAAAATAAAATGTTGACAAAATTTTCTATAGAAATTTTCTATAGATATTTTCTATAGAAATAAAATTTTTACAAAATTTTCTATAGATATAAAATTTTGACAAAATTTTCTATAAAAATAAAATGTTGACAAAATTTTCTATAGAAAAAAATTTTTGGCAAAATTTTCTATAGAAATAAAATGTTGACAAAATTTTCTATAGAAATTTTCTATAGAAATAAAATTTTGACAACATTTTCTATAGAAATAAAATTTTGACAACATTTTCTATAGAAATAAAATTTTTACAAAACTTTCTATAAAAATAAAATGTCGACAAAATTTTCTATAGACATAAAATTTTGGCAAAATTTTCTATAGACATAAAATTTTGACAAAATCTTCTATAGAAATAAAATGTTGAAAAAATAGTGTTTCCATTTTTCGCTGTAGATTCATAAGACTTCATGGCCAATGATCTTCAAACTCCAAATCAAAAGAAAATGAAAGTATGTATGTTTAATTAAAATCTAAAATCTCTACAATGCAGATTTACTCATGACTATATTCATACATATTCAATGTATTATTAAATCGTGTTTTGAACATTTACGAAAAATTTTCTATAGACATAAAATTTTGACAAAATCTTCTATAGAAATAAAATGTTGAAAAAATTTTCTATAAAATTAAAATTTTGACAAAATTTGCTATGGAAATAAAATTTTGACAAAATTTTCTATAGAAATTAAATTTTGACACTATTCTATAGAATATTCTATAGAAATAAAATTTGGACAAAATTTTCTATAGAAAAAAAAATTTCATTCGGTTTGTTTTGTTATTGTTGGTTTTGTTCTTTAAGCATTGTTGTTGTTTTTTATTGCAGCTTAAACCCATACATTGACTAAACTACAAGTTTAGTCAATGTATGGCTGTTGGTTAAGCTACAATTTTGATAAAATTTTCTATAGAAATAAAATTTCGACAAAATTTTCTATAGAAATGAAATTTTGACAAAATTTTCTATAGAAATAAAATTTTTGCAAGAAATTCTATAGAAATAAAAATTTCTATAGACATAAAATTTTTAAAAATTTCTATAGACATAAAATTTTTAAAAATTTCTATAGACATAAAATTTTTTCAAAATTTTCTATAGAAATTAAATTGTGACAAAATTTTCTATAAAAGTAAAATTTTGACAAAAGCTTTTATAAATTTAATGTCTTTAAAATTATAATATTTTCAATTTCGATCTTACTATCAATATCCATTTTAAGTTCTCCCTTTTTGTAGAAGTAGTAACTTCCCTTGTTGACTCAAGCTAAAACTGTCGCTAACGGGAGAGATCATAATATATAATATTGTAAATACTGAAATAAGCTACTAAAGTAAAACAATAAAACATTTCTTTCCAAAAACAAATTTATTTTCATACTAACCACAAAAATTTTATCAAAAAGATTTTCTAAATTTGGTAAATTTTTGGTGAAATTGACTACAAATTTTGGTAGATTATTTTTGACACGAGTGGTAACCGTAGTTAGGTTAGGTTACGAGGTAGCCCGATGTATGAGGCTCACTTAGACTATTCAGGTCATTGTGATACCACATTGGTGAACTTCTCTCTTATCACTGAGTGCTTATCACCGATTCCATGTTAAAAGAAAACTTACTTAAAACTTTTCAAGAGGCTTTGCAGCATATACTGAATTTTACGGTATAACTTTTTCTTGTGTTGTTTTCTTGATTTTGTATCGTTAACACTGAATATTTAATCAGCTGGCAAAAAAATTGGAGCATTAGAGGGTTAAGCTCAATGACAAGTGACCTCCTTTTTATAGCCGAGTCCGAACGGCGTTCCACGTGGCTTTGAAATATTCAGAAATGTCACCAGGGATAATCTACCGCTGAAAGACTTTTTGGTGTTCGGTCGAAGCAGGAATCGAACCCACGACCTTGGCGGGTTGCTAACCATTGCACCACGGTGGCAACCGTGATTTCTACTCAATTTTACTTCGATTTAATGTACTGAATTTCTTATATATGCATATATTTTTTTATTTAGTTTAGTTTCCTTAGTTCATCACATTTTCGTTATCAATTAATTTTTCTTTTTATAACTTTTTAAACTACAACGTATAGCGTTTATTTAAACACGTTTCAATTATAAAAAAACACCTCTATTTGCACAGTTAGAATTCGCTTTTAATTATACTTTCTGGGTTGCTTGTTTTAAGGTGGTTTGCAATTCATATGCAACATTCCCCCGCTAACAGGTTAAATGTTAGACTCAATAGTCAAGTTAACAGCACGGGGTACATGGAACTAAAAACAAAATCATACGACATTGATATGAGATTGAGCGAACAAAATGCTACCGCAATTTAGGAAATATTTCAATTTAAAATACTTACAAAAAATATTAATTTCTATTTGCTAAAGATTATAAACAAAAGTCATCACAAATATATAAAGAAATTTATAAAAAAGTAAATGAAGTAAAAAGAGAAGAAAGGAAGAAAGTATATTATGTGTCCTTCATAATGGATAGTGTTTTAAGAAGTTTCGAAATACTTTGTTAGATTTGGACAATCTATGATAATGAAACTATATAAATATAATATATAAACAGAACAGATCTGTTTGCATCAGTATTTCTGCTTAATCCACCTCATTTGTTTTTAAATAAGAAGTTTAAAGACCGACAAATAAAACAATAACTATAACAATTGTCCGCTTTTTTTTCTAATATCGCCTTTAATATGCACCCTGGAGCAAATTATAACACATCCTTCAGAGAAAAAAAAACTTTCTCGTTTCCATTCATTCTATCTTCTTTTTTGGATTTTAACCTTTCCATACACCACAAAAACAGTAGTGATAGGCTAATAAGCCTTAATATTGTTACATGTTCTACGATACACTATGTGTACTTCGTACAAAAACAGTTTCGAATGCGCATCACAAATGATAAATACCTTCCAAAAAAGTTTAAACCAAAATTGAAGTATGTTTATCTTAAATCCAAAGGTTCAATGTAATGGGGGGAAGCAAATTTTTGGGATTTGTGTTATAAATTTCATACAAAAAATTTTTGATGCTAAGATTGTAAACTTTCTTTTAATAAATATTTTACATAAATTTGCCCATGATATTGTGTAGATTGCTTGTCCTACCATTTAGCGATTTTTTTTTTCAAAATGTCTAAATGTCAGTCATCTTTTTTAAGTGTTGTTTGTTTTTTGTTCTCAAAGAGTTATAGTTTGATTTTTTTATCTGAAATTCTTTTGAATTAAAAATTGTATGAATAAAAAATTAATTACGATTAGCTTAGACATTTTAGGTCATAAAGTTATGAAAAATGAAGCACGTCACCTTAATCCATTATAAATTACCTTTTATTATGACAAGATTTCCTCAAAAATGTTATGTGTGCATAAGTTAATGGATATTTTGGAACCCCATGGTCATGTTTAAGATCTCAAAAAAAAAAAAAAAACAAAATAAATAGATTTTCATCAGATTACAACTGTTCCTCATATCTATTTAAAACTCACTGGGTAATTAAATTAATATTATCATAATTTATTACCAACAGATACAACAGTTTCGGAAAGAGGCCTTAAAATTGTATTTGACTAACATTTTATATGGTGACAAACTATATGTAGAATATTCAATTTTATTATTGTTAAATTAATTAATTTTATGAGGGGTTAAGTTGTTTCGAATATTACAATTCATAGCATGTTTATGTGGTCTAGAAAAATGAAGAGGGCGAGAAACTTAATTTTTATGATGCAATAATCAATTTTATGGTTTTGAGTTTTTAAAATTTAATTAGTTTCTATACTGTTGTAAATTCTTTGTGCTATCGATGAGCTGTTATTAATAAATATTGAATGAAGTAGGTGTCATAAAAAATTGTTATTTTGTATGTTCCTAGGTCTTTTATTGCACCAAATAGTTTTATAGAATATATTAAAATGTTCCATATGCAAAAAATCAGTTTATCAGACAATTTATCATATCCTAAACGAATGCTGTCGTTCGACTAGAATGTCCAAAACAGCTGAATTTATAAAGGAAAATCAGCTATTTTTGGCATTACAGTCGAACGAATGCGTTCGTTTCGGATATGAGAAATTGGTTGTAAGTTTGCTTCCTAAATCTTTTGTTTTCTTCACGTATATATCTACAAATTATTTTTTTTCACAAATTTGTTGCTTTTATATATGTTTTTTGTTGTACAAACTGAAATGTAAATCAAATTTTATTGTTTGCATAGAAATTTTATATTATATTCTTCTGTAAAAACATTTGTTTAATTGGATTTTAATGGAGAGATTTTTTTTTAATATTATAACTGAAAAACAATGTGGTAACCTACAGATCATATTTTTCGTCCAAGAAAATATGTCAAATAAACAATTACCACCTTGAAAGCCATTCAAGGGCTTCTTGTGCTATAATAGTTTCTTGAGATTGTTTCCTTAGTCTTTTTATACCCTCCACCATAGGATGGGGGTATATTAACTTTGTCATTCCGTTTGTAACACATCGAAATATTGCTTTAAGACCCCATAAAGTACATATATTTTGGGTCGTGGTGAAATTCTGAGTCCGTCCGTCTGTTGAAATCACGCTAATTTGCGAACGAAACAAGTTATCAACTTGAAACTTGGCACAAGTAGTTGTTATTGATGTAGGTCGGATGGTATTGCAAATTGGCCATATCGGTCCACTATTACGTATAGCCCCCATATAAACGGACCCCCAAATTTGGCTTGCGGGGACTCTAAGAGAAGCAAATTTGGTACATGGGTGTAAGTAAAGGGTGATTCTTTTGAGGTTAGGATTTTCATGCATTAGTATTTGACAGATCACGTGGGATTTCAGACATGGTGTCAAAGAGAAAGATGCTCAGTATGCTTTGACATTTCATCATGAATAGACTTACTAACGAGCAACGCTTGCAAATCATTGAATTTTATTACCAAAATCAGTGTTCGGTTCGAAATGTGTTTATCGACAAATTTTGTTCAGCGATGAGGCTCATTTCTGGTTGAATGGCTACGTAAATAAGCAAAATTGCCGCATTTGGAGTGAAGAGCAACCAGAAGCCGTTCAAGAACTGCCCATGCATCCCGAAAAATGCACTGTTTGGTGTGGTTTGTACGCTGGTGGAATCATTGGACCGTATTTTTTCAAAGATGCTGTTGGACGCAACGTTACGGTGAATGGCGATCGCTATCGTTCGATGCTAACAAACTTTTTGTTGCCAAAAATGGAAGAACTGAACTTGGTTGACATGTGGTTTCAACAAGATGGCGCTACATGCCACACAGCTCGTGATTCTATGGCCATTTTGAGGGAAAACTTCGGAGAACAATTCATCTCAAGAAATGGACCGGTAAGTTGGCCACCAAGATCATGCGATTTGACGCCTTTAGACTATTTTTTGTGGGGCTACGTCAAGTCTAAAGTCTACAGAAATAAGCCAGCAACTATTCCAGCTTTGGAAGACAACATTTCCGAAGAAATTCGGGCTATTCCGGCCGAAATGCTCGAAAAAGTTGCCCAAAATTGGACTTTCCGAATGGACCACCTAAGACGCAGCCGCGGTCAACATTTAAATGAAATTATCTTCAAAAAGTAAATGTCATGGACCAATCTAACGTTTCAAATAAAGAACCGATGAGATTTTGCAAATTTTATGCGTTTTTTTTTTTTTTTAAAGTTATCAAGCTCTTAACAAATCACCCTTTATATGGTCTCTAATAACTATGCAAAAATTGGTCAACATCGGTCAATAATTATATATAGCCCCCATATAAACCGATACCCCGATTTGGTTTGCGGAGCCTCTAAGAGAAGCAAATTTGCTCCGATCCGGCTGAAATTTGGTATATGGTGTTAATATAGGGTCTCTAATGACCATGCAAAAAATGGTCCACATAGGTCCATAATTATATATAGCCCCGATATAAACCGATCGCCAGATTTGAACTCCGGAGCCTCTTGGAAGACCAACATTCATCTGATCCAGTTGAAATTTGGTACGTGGTGTTAATATATGGCCTCGAACACCCATGCAAAAATTGGCCGAAATCGGTCCATAATTATATAGCCCCCATATAAACCGATCCCCAGATTTGACTCCGGAGCCCCTTGGAAGAGCAAAATTTATCCGAATCGGTTGAAATTTGGTACGTGATGTTAGTATATGGTATCCAACAACCATGCAGGAATTGGTTCATATCAGTCCACAATTATATATAGCCACCATATAAACCGATCCCCAGATTTGACCTCCGGTGCCTTTTGGAGAAGCAAAATTCCGATCTGGTAGAAATTTGGTACGTAGTGGTAGTGTATGATATTTAGCAGCCATGCCAAAATTGGTCTTTCGTAGAAGTTTCTACGCAGTCCATGGTGGAGCGTACATAAGATTCGGCCTGGCCGAACTTACGGCCGTATATACTTGTTTTTTTTTTGTCTTTGCTTATATGTTTATTTATAGTTAAGGAAAACAGTTTTTAAAATGATTTTTGTTTTATTAAATTTTTAATTAGAAATAAAAAAGAATTTATTCATTTTATTTATTCAAGTAATTTTTTTTTCACATAACAAAAAAGTACAAATCTTGAAAGCCCCCATTAATATCTAAAAGCTTTTGTTGCTCATCTTGATGGCTTGTTACTAGACAAATTGTTGACATGTTTTAAGTAAAGCGTCGCAAAATGTGGCTTCTGATCACTTCTTGGCAGCAAATTAAGAATGCTTGCAATCATCCCTCGTATATTTTATTGTCATTGTCCTTACTAAGGGGACCAATGGGACTATTTTGCCTTTTACTCGAACTAGACATTAATTTTTACTTTCAAGTTAAGGTTGTAATGCTCGTTTTGTTATTGTTTGACAACGATGATGATGATCATTATCATCATCATCATCATTCTTGTCTCTTTCTCTTGTTTCCTCTTAACTTGATGTTTGGTGGTTGTTTACCGCCTTGAGTTTTGATGCACTTTTTAGCATGGTTTGCTGCTTTATCTTTAGCACCCAAGAAGATGAATGACTTTCCATTTTAAGTGACATTTTGTTTTAAAAGCAAATCTCTATTTTTTAATGTAGTGGTACACTGAATATACTAGTGTTTGGAGTATATTTACTTTACACAGCAAGAAATATATTCCATAATAATTTACAAATTGTTTTAAAACAGTGATTTTCTTCAGTATTACTCATTTGGAAGAGATAACTTAAAAAAATTGTGAGAAAAATCTTTTTTTTTATACCTCATTTTTATACCCCACTCTTACCCTAACGTTAGCCTTCAACCCTAAGTATTTCCAATCAACGAAGTTTCGAACTAGCTCGGTTTGTGTGTCCTTAGGCCGAGTACCAGTATTTTAATGCACACATGGTGCCAAAACGATTAATTCGAGATTTAGGTTCTCGACCAATATGGACTATATTTTTACCTTCAGTGTACATCAACCACTGTGATTTTTTGTTTCGGGGATTTGAAATTGTTTGCCGTAGCTTAGAAGTGTGCTGCCGTCGTCGTTATTTCAGCTACTAGCGCAGCTTCGTCCTCACATTTGTCTTACTTTAGTGGTCTTATTTCGCCTGGTAATGGTACTACCATTCCACTGGTCCACATTGGAGGTACTGCATAGGTAAATATGCTCGCATGAACGGCCCAAAACGACATGTTTATACAAGAGCATGTTGTTCTCCAAAGCCAATGTCCAGCGTTTTTATATTTTTTCCTATTCTTTTCGTGCATACAGAGATTGGTATGTAGTAAAACTTGAAATTCTTTATATTCTTAATGGATGTAATGTAAATTGTAGTGATCGTTTTTTTTTGTTCTTTGCCGTTCGCCATGCAGCTAGCGTGGAGAAAATAAAAAACAAATCGAAAATGCGGTTTAAGGTGGTATAAAATAATAAAAGAAACGAATTGAGTCTAAAAAATCTTACAAAATGATAAGAGTTTGAAATGTAGGCATTTGTTGTTTGACTGTTTTCTACAATTCCTACTCCGTTGTTTTGTGTGTAATGCAAAAAAAAAAAAAAACTAAAGAACAGAGTGTAGAAAATATGCATTTGCATATATTAATTTGTTCTGGTGGAAATAAAGTTAAGTGGTTTTTTTCTACCATCGCCCATGATGTATTAGCGGTCATAAGACAAAGGATTCTCGAATCCAGGAAATGCTTGTGACATAGAGTATGTAGTTCATTAATATCATGTGGAGTAGTAAAATATTATCTAATGGAATATTTTAAAAAGAAGTGCTCATTTCGCCCATGTCACCGTAAGTGAGGCCGCAGGAGCATCAGGATTGGAATAAGAAAATAATTATGGCGCCTATCATTTGAAAAGACATAATTTCTTGTTCCATGTGGAAGCTTTGCATCAAAATTCTTAGAAATGTCAGTTCCATTACTAGGGTGGTCAGATTTGAACATCCTGTGGCATAGATCCCATAAAAATATAACAATTTGCTAAAATTTTGTATCTGAGATCTACAAAAGAATGACAAACATCCATTCACGCTTTGATAGATTGATTCCCGATTATAATGATTAATCATCCAGGAGTCTAAGGAGTCAAGGTTAGATGTAGTGGCATCCCGATATTTCAGGCTCACTTAGACTATTGAGCCCATTGTGATACCACAGTGGTGAACTTCTCTCTTATCATTGAGTGCTGCCCGATTCTATGATAAGCTTCTCCCTTTTATAGCTGAGTCCGAAAGGCGTTCCACATTGCAGTGAAGCAACTTAGAGAAGCTTTGAAACACTCAAAAATTTCACCAAAATTACTGAGAGAGGATAATCCCGAGAGGCCTCACGGTAACTTCTGATGGCAAAAATTTCACCAACATTACTGAGAGACGATAATCCCGGGAGGCATCACGGTAACTCCTGATGCCAGTATGAAGAAATCCTTTGTGCAGCTTTTTACGGAAAACACACCCAATGCAGCGCGGAAGGATTAGAAATGTTACCAGCAGTACTGAGAGAGGATAATCCCGGGAGGCACCATGGTGGCCCACAATAGCTCGGAAGGTTTAGGAAGCTTATGGGAACAATATGAAGGTATATAGCAGCATGGAAATCGTCAAATCACCCCGCTCCAGGCATATTGGACACACATTTTGGTGGAAAATATATATGGATAACATAGGGATTAAAGGGCCATCTACGACCAGGGAATATATATAAAAGTCTATAATAAAGTGACCTGAAGTTCCCACACAGGAATTTTACATTGGATTGACATAGGACGGCCTCCCTTGCATTCCAAAGTACAAATTTGTTTGCTTCCTAATTTTTCAAATTATGTTTTGTTTTCTTTGCTAAAAACAAAAGCAAATTCTTTCTATATTTTGCCACCATATAAATCACAGCTTACTTATTTCATATATACTTTCACATTTTTATTTAGTATTGCATTAATGCGAATAATTTTCATTTAACCATTATGACCCAAATGTGTTCACATCTTAATTCTAAATTGTCTATATCACGACACATAGAATATAAACCCCTTCATTTATAAAGCAAATTATAGTTTAATAATATAAATTTGTGTACATATATATTTTTGATTTTATACTCTCCCCCATATAAAATACCTTAGGCTTCAAAAACTACTTTTTATACAAGATCTATAAAAGTATTGGCATGCACACATACCTGTTTAATACATATTGGATTACCAAATGGTGGCGAAGGAGATTTGAAAAACTTGAAAAGTCTTAGAATCGCTTTATGTATTATTGTATTTAATTTTTCATACAAGTTTTGAGACCTTAAGGCTATTTGAAGTTTTATTTAATACACAGAAAAAATTATTTAAAATTATAAAAGTTATATTAGAAAAAAATTATCAAAAGGAAAATTGTTTTTAAATTTAAAAGATTTTTGTTATATGAATGATTTTTGTAATGCCTTTTTATACCCTCCACCATAGGATGGGGGGTATATTAACTTTGTCATTCCGTTTGTAACACATCGAAATATTGCTCTAAGACCCCATAAAGTATATATATTCTGGGTCGTGGTGAAATTCTGAGTCGATCTGAGCATGTCCGTCCGTCCGTCCGTCCGTCCGTCCGTCCGTCTGTTGAAATCACGCTAACTTCCGAACGAAACAAGCTATCGACTTGAAACTTGGCACAAGTAGTTGTTATTGATGTATGTCGGATGGTATTGCAAATGGGCCATATCGGTCCACTTTTACGTGTAGCCCCCATATAAACGGACCCCCAAATTTGGTTTGCGAGGCCTCTAAGAGAAGCAAATTTCATCCGATCTGGCTGAAATTTGGTACATGGTGTTAGTATATGGTCTCTAACAACCATGCAAAAATTGGTACACATCGGTCCATAATTATATATAGCCCCCATATAAACCGATCCCCCGATTTGGCTTGCAAGGCCTCTGAGAGAAGCAAATTTCATCCAATCCGGCTGAAATTTGGTACATGGTGTTAGTATATGGTCTCTAACAACCATGCAAAAATTGGTCCAGATCGGTCCATAATTATATATAGCCCCCATATAAACCGATCCCACGATTTGGTTTGCGAAGCCTCTAAGAGAAGCAAATTTCATCCGATCCGGCTGAAATTTGGTACATGGTGTTATTATATGATCTCTAACAACCATGCAAAAATTGGTCCACATCGGTCCATAATTATATATAGCCCCCATATAAACCGATCCCCCGATTTGGCTTGCGAGGCCTCTAAGAGATGCAAACTTCATCCGATTCGGCTGAAATTTGGTACATGGTGTTATTATATGATCTCTAACAACCATGCAAAAATTGGTCCACATCGGTCCATAATTATATATAGCCCCCATATAAACCGATCCCCCGATTTGGCTTTCGGAACCTCTAAGAGAAGCAAATTTCATCCGATCCGGCTGAAATTTGGTACATGGTGTTAGTATATGGTCTCTAACAACCATGCAAAAGTTGGTCCACATCGGTCCATAATTATATATAGCCCCCATATAAACCGATCACCAGATTTGACCTCCGGAGCCTCTTGGAAGACCAAAATTCATCTGATTCAGTTGAAATTTGGTACGTGGTGTTAATATATGGCCTCAAACTCCCATGCAAAAATTGGTCGAAATCGGTCCATAGTTATATATAGCCCCCATATAAACCGATCCCCAGATTTGACCTCCGGAGCCCCTTGGAAGAGCAAAATTCATCCGATTCGGTTGAAATTTGGTATGTGATGTTAGTATATGGTATCCAACAACCATGCAGGAATTGGTTCATATCAGTCCATAATTATATATAGCACCCATATAAACCGTTCCCCAGAGTTGACCTCCGGTGCCTTTTGGAGAAGCAAAATTCATCCGATCTGGTTGAAATTTTGTACGTGGTTAGTATATTATATTTAACAACCATGTTAAAAGTGGTCCATATCAGTCCATAATCATAGATAGCCCCCATATAAACCGATCCCGAGATTTGGTTTTGGAGCCTCTTGGAGGAGCAAATTTCGTCCGAGTCAGTTGAAATTTAGTACATTGTGCTAGTATATGGCCGTTAACAACCATGCCTAACTAGATCCATATCGGTCTATAGTTATATATAGCCCTCAGATAAATCGATCCCCAATCACACAAAAATTGGTCCATATCAATATTTGTATATAGCCCCCATATAAGCGACCCCGATATTTCAATTCTGGCTCCCTACGTACCGTGCAAAAGTCCATATCGATTCGTAATTATTTGTAGACTTACCTACACATACTTTTTTTTTTGTCTAATGTATACCACGTATGGACTAACACACAATTTAGAAACTATTTAAGCTATCACAACCCAAGTAATTCGATTGTGGCTGACAGTCTTTCGTAGAAGTTTCTACGCAATCCATGGTGGAGGGTACATAAGATTCGGCCTGGCCGAACTTACGGCCGTTTATACTTGTTATTTTTAAAATTTCTTTTAATTTTTTTTTAATTTCTAAATATGTTTTTCTCAGTGTATGAAATAACTGTAAAACTCCAGATACGAATATAAGAAATAACTAAGCTTACCAAATAAAATCATTAATAAATGTTTTCCTTCAACTTCAAATAATAATTCCACCTATAGAAACACAGACAATTTATTTTTAAACAACAACTCGTTCAATAAGGGATTGATTCCTGCCTAGTATAACTACGAATTTTGATCAACTTACGAGACGGGTCAGACACACAACACTTAACCTACAAAAAAGGACAAATATTTTGGAAAAGAGGCGATATATCAATTAAAAACGATGCTTAGCTCGTTTAAAAAATATTCTAGAGGACAAGAAACATATACTCGGTTAGCCCTATAACCCTTATTCGACTTATATTTGTGACCAACAAGTGTTTTTTTTTCAATTTGGAAATCAAACATAATTAAATTGAATTTGAATCAGGAAAATATGTTGATATCTAGCCCAAATTGACTAAGGCAAGGAGAGAGCTGTAAGCAAGTTCTTTATTATAATTTCCCATTGTTAAGTGGTCCATATATCCTTCAGATCAGCGTAAAATCGGGCCAATAATTCGGCATATGTTAGCATGCATGAAGGTCGGGTTTTCTTTGTTTTAAAAATTTCCAAATTCTATTTCCAAAAGAGTAGGTTTTTTAAAATAACTTGTCATAAAAATTAATGTAAAAACGTAACGTAAAAAGTATATACGGCCGTAAGTTCGTCCAGGCCGAAGCTTATGTACACTCCACCATGGATTGCGTAGAAACTTCTTCTAAACACTGCCATCCACAATCGAATTACTTAAGTTGCGGTAACGCATGCCGATGGCAAGGTATCTTACAACCTCCTAACACCGTCTTCTAAATTGTATGTAAGTCCATACGTGGTATATATTAAATCAAAAAAGATCGATCAAATACGTATATAATTCAGTTTAACAAAATTTTCTATGGACATAAAATTTTAACAAAATTTTATATAGAAATAAAATTTTCAAAAAACTTTTTATAGAAATAAAATTTTGACAAAATTTTCTATAGAAATAAAATTTTGACAAAATTTTCTACAGAAATATAATTTTAACAAAATTTTCTATAGAAATAAAATTTTAACAAAATTTTCTATAGAAATAAAATTTTAACAGAATTTTCTATAGAAATAAAATTTTAACAAAATTTTCTATAGAAATAAAATTTTGACAAAATTTTCTATAGAAATAAAATTTTAACAAAAATTTTCTATAGAAATAAAATTTTAACAAAACTTTCTATAGAAATACAATTTAGACAAAATTTTCTATAGAAATAAAACTTTGACAAAATTTTCTATAGAAATAAAATGTTGGTAGATTATTTTTGGCTCGAGTGGCGACCATGATTATGAACCGAATAAAATTTTAACAAAATTTTTTATAGAAATAAAATTTTGAAAAAAATTTTGGTAGATTATTTTTGGCTCGAGTGGCAACCATGATTATGAACCGATATGGACCAATTTTTGTGTGATTGGAAATCGGCTTTATATAACTATAGACCGATATGGACAAATTTTGGTATGGTTGTTAGCGGCCATATAGTAACACGTCGTTCCAAATTTGAACCGGATCGAATGAAGTTTGCTCCTACCAAGAGGCTCCGGAGGCGAAATCTGGAGAACGGTTTATATGGGGGCTATATATAATAATGGACCGATGTGGACCAATTTTTGCATGGTTGTTAGAGACTATATACCAACACCATGTACAAATTTCAGCAAGATCGGATGCATTTTGCTCCTCCAAGAGGCTCCGGAGGTCAAATCTGGAGAAGGTTTATATGGGGGCTATATATAATTATGGACCAATGTGGACCAATTTTTGCATGGCTGTTAGAGACCATATACTAACATCATGTACCAAATTTCAGCCGGATCGGATGAAATTTGCTTCTCTTTGAGGCTCCGCAAGCCAAATCTAGTGACCGATTTATATGGGGGCTATATATAATAATGGACCGATGTGGACCAATTTTTGCATGGTTTTCAGAGACCATATACCAATATCATGTACCAAATTTCAGCCGGATCGGATGAAATTTGCTTCTCTTTGAGGCTCCTCAAGCCAAAACTGGGGATCGGTTTATATGGGGGCTATATATAATTATGGACCGACGTGAGCCAATTTTTGCATGGTTTTTAGAGATCATATACCAACATCATGTACCAAATTTCAGCCGGATCGGATAAAATTTGCTTCTCTTTGAGGCTCCGCAAGCCAAATCTGGGGATCGGTTTATATGGGGGCTATATATAATTATGGACCGATGTGGGCCAATTTTTGCGTGGTTTTTTGAGACCATGTACCAAATTTCAGCCGCATCGAATTAAATTTGCTTCTCTTTGAGGCTTCGCAAGCCATATCTGGGGATCGGTTTATATGGGGGCTATATATAATTATGGACCGATGTGTACAAATTTTTGCGTTGTTGTTAGATACCATATACCAATACCATGTACCAAATTTCAGCCGGATCGGATGAAATATGCTTCTGTCAGAGGCTCCACAAGCCAAATCTGAGGGTCCCTTTATATGGGGCTATACGTAAAAGTGGACCGATATGATCCATTTGCAATACCATCCGACCTAAATCAATAACACCTAACCTAACCTAACCTATATATATATATATATATATATATATATATATATATATATATATATATATATATATATATATATATATATATATATATATATATATATATATATATATATATATATATATATATATATATATATATATATATATATATATATTTATATATATATTTATATTTATATATATATATATATATATATATATATATATATATATATATATATATATATATATATATATATATATATATATATATATATATATATATATATACTTTATGGGGTCTTTGAGCAATATTTCGATGTTTTCAAACGGAATGACAAAGTTAATATACCGCCATCCTATGGTGGAGGGTATAATAATATAATAAAATAGAAAAAACGTTAAAGTTTATAAATTTATTAGAAAATGGACACACTATTCTTCTAATTCAGTGTATTACTATACATGAGTCTAACTGCTTACATTTGGAACTACATAATAAATTTTACATTGAAATCGATAAAACCGAAATCTTGGTTTGAGAATTTAAAAACACTGGATCTACCCGTTCATCAAAAAACGGAAACCAGGTTTGATCACTCTTAGTGCTATAACTATCCCTTTATATCAGCTATGCATACTCTATATTAGTCAACAAATCCCTCGCTTTTTTTGAAATTTCTTCTGCCTCAGCTATCTTGCGAACCTTGTATTAGCGTTCTTTCTATACAATATCGTGGATTGGTCACCTGAAAGTTACTCATTAAAAATGGTCATGCGACCAAGTTGAGAATCGTTAAATCAATTTACGATAGCCCACAATGGAGAAGATGCATCGTAACCATCATCCATCGATTTCGCTTTATGATTCACCTTTCCAAAGAATACACTTTTATTTTTCGGGAATCGGCGAGTCCGATCTGGCTGATATTTCGACAGAAGCCGGTTAAGAGAAGCTACTACACGTATTATTGCCGACAAACCTTATTGTGTTCCATTTCCCCTACAGAAAATAATTTATTTGTCGTTAAATTATTTTCTGTAGGGGAAATGGAACTTTTGAAAAAAAGAACTTTTATATGTACATTGTCTGAGATATCATCTCCAAAAATGGTCAAAATAACCTTTTCTTATACCCTCAACCATGACATGTTAACTTAACATACTTTGTTGGTCTGTTTGTAACCCATTGAAATATTTGCTTGGGTCCCCATACCTTAAATATTTTAAATTCTGTGTCGAAATATCTGTCCGTCTAATCCATAATCAGTGTTGCCAACTCCCCAAGGCCGAAAAGCTCCAAAAATATATTATAAATTCTAACATAACACTTCCCACCACAAAATTGAAAATTAAATGCTCTACTGAAAAAAAAAACTTGTATTATAGAACTTTTGTGTATTTACTTTGTAATTTTATGAAGTTTGAACCGCTATTCAAGTATACACCTTGATTAGTTTTAATGGTTTCATCCAATTCATTTTGATCAGTAATGTCTCTCAACTTTCAAAATATTAATAAAGGGTGATTTGTTAAGAGCTTGATAACTTTAAAAAAAAAAAAAAACGCATAAAATTTGCAAAATCTCATCGGTTCTTTATTTGAAACGTTAGATTGGTCCATGACATTTACTTTTTGAAGATAATTTCATTTAAATGTTGACCGCGGCTGCGTCTTAGGTGGTCCATTCGGAAAGTCCAATTTTGGGCAACTTTTTCGAGCATTTCGGCCGGAATAGCCCGAATTTCTTCGGAAATGTTGTCTTCCAAAGCTGGAATAGTTGCTGGCTTATTTCTGTAGACTTTAGACTTGACGTAGCCCCACAAAAAATAGTCTAAAGGCGTCAAATCGCATGATCTTGGTGGCCAACTTACCGGTCCATTTCTTGAGATGAATTGTTCTCCGAAGTTTTCCCTCAAAATGGCCATAGAATCGCGAGCTGTGTGGCATGTAGCGCCATCTTGTTGAAACCACATGTCAACCAAGTTCAGTTCTTCCATTTTTGGCAACAAAAAGTTTGTTAGCATCGAACGATAGCGATCGCCATTCACCATAACGTTGCGTCCAACAGCATCTTTGAAAAAATACGGTCCAATGATTCCACCAGCGTACAAACCACACCAAACAGTGCATTTTTCGGGATGCATGGGCAGTTCTTGAACGGCTTCTGGTTGCTCTTCACTCCAAATGCGGCAATTTTGCTTATTTACGTAGCCATTCAACCAGAAATGAGCCTCATCGCTGAACAAAATTTGTCGATAAAAAAGCGGATTTTCTGCCAACTTTTCTAGGGCCCATTCACTGAAAATTCGACGTTGTGGCAGATCGTTCGGCTATTCATGATGAAATGTCAAAGCATACTGAGCATCTTTCTCTTTGACACCATGTCTGAAATCCCACGTGATCTGTCAAATACTAATGCATGAAAATCCTAACCTCAAAAGAATCACCCTTTATATGTGTGGAAGGAGTCTATTGCTTATTTCATTTGCGCGTACTTTTGTGAATTTAATACAAACGTTTTTAATGACATCTTTATCAAGTTCAAAAATTCGACACTCGTCGCTAGAATTTACAGAATACCCTAAATAATAATATTAACTAAAAAATAATCAACACCACCTTCATAACAATCAAATTCTATATTTGGCAATAAAGTTGAGTTTCTTAAGCTCTTGAAAGTCGAATCGAAATGAAAAAAGCACCAAAAGCACTAAATGAAAATGCCAAAAAGCACCAAGTTGTTGCTTTCTTTGAAAAGGCACCAAAAAGGCAATTTGGTGCTTTTTAGAAATCAAAAAGTACTAAATTTGGTGCTAAAAGTACCAAATTGTCATCACTGTCCATAATCGGTATGCTCAATTCATAAGATTCGGTCTGAACGAACTTTAGGATATATTTATAAATTTTTTGTTTCTTTTTTATTTATTTGAAAATTTCATATTGCCTGCTAACTAAAAAATATATACAACAACAAAATTACCAAAAACTATCGAGGGTGGAGTTTTTGGCTAATGTTTAGTTTGTGGTCTTAAAGACATAGGCAATTACTGACATTATTTCTATGATTGGTACCACAAATCATATAACGCAATCAGGACTAGCCTTTTCCATACATTTAAGTACATGGACATTTAACAAAAGTCAATAATGATTGGTTTAATGAAAGATGCAAGTGCATCTGACATGGAATTTGAAAAAAAAGTCTAGGCCATAATTTAGTTTGATGGCAGAAATCTATAAAAAAATGGTTTTAATATGACTAGACTTTTTTTTGGATATCACATAAGTATGGAAATGTGCAGTACTTGCGATAGCTTTAGGGATGTGTGAACCTGGAAATTTTTAGTTTTAGCCAGTTTAAAATTTTGAATTACTTCCACAAAAACTTTTAGTTGGGTGTACCCAAGAAGTAGCTAGAAATGCGTATGAGTAATAGGATTTGTTTAGTTTTGTGGTATAGCAATGTCTGACATATTTAAACTAAAAGTCTGCCTTTATATCCCAGCCTAGTCCAAAGTTGTTATTATGTCCGGAACATGTTTACAAATAATATTTTATATGATACAAGGGGTGTGGTAATTTTCGAGATTTCATTCAGTATTAAAGTCATTTGAAGCTTTCAACAAATATCTATCACATTAGACTTTTTGTCTTTGGGATTATTATTGTATTTCATTACATATATTGTCGTAATAGTTACTTCAATGTCATATTATTTTAATAATATTATGGCTTATACAACGTAATTAGAACGTGGGCGTTTTCATTAGTTCGTATGTGTCATATAAATGATTAAAATAAGACCCGTTGACACCAAGTAAGAATTGAATTGAATTTGTTTATAACTCAATTGGAATAGATATATTCTATTTATAAGCAAATACTTGGGTATAAAGGGTGATACGGTCAAATTTTGGTCAAGGGAAAACGCGTGTAAATCGGTGAAATCGTTTATTTAAAAAATCAAATTAAATTTCTTTTTCAAGTACAATTAGTATAAAATTCAGGAAAAATATTCAGTTAGGCTTTCGCTTTTCCAAATCCGCGGCGTTGGCGGCGTACCACTCCATAGCCTTTTTACCGTAATGGCAAGATGCCAAATCCGGCCAAAAGAGTACGGAACAACTGTGTTTCTTCAGGAAAGGCAGCAGACGTTTATTCAAACACTCTTTCACGTAAATTTCTTGGTTGACAGTCCCGGAAGCTATGAAAATGCTGCTTTTCAAGCCACAGGTACAGATGGCTTGCCAAACCAGATATTTGCGAACTTTGATAGTTTTATGTGCTTGAAAATATCTGCTACCTTTCCCCTTCCTTTTGCCGTATAAAACTCCTGTCCCGGAAGCTGCTTGTAGTCGGCTTTGACGTAGGTTTCGTCGTCCATTACCACGCATTCAAACTTCGTCAGCATCGTCGTGTACAGCTTCCGGGATCGCGCTTTGACCGTCGTATTTTGTTTATCATCGCGATTTGGAGTCACTACCTTCTTGTAAGTCGATAGTCCGGCTCGTTTTTTGGCTCGATGCACAGTTGTAGACGATACACCCAGCTTATTTGCGGCATCTCGGAGAGAGAGGTTAGGGTTTCGCTTGAAACTACCGGCAACTCTCTTTGTCGTCTCAGCGGCTTCCGGTTTTCGATTTCCCCCCGATCCAGACTTCCTGGCTGTCGACAAACGTTCCCCGAACACTTTAATTACATTTGTAACGGTTGATTTGGCAACTTTTAGCGATTTTGCCAGCTTTGCGTGCGAGTAGCTCGGATTTTCGCGATGCGCGAGCAAAATTTTGATACGCTGCTCTTCTTGCTTGGACGGCATTTTGACAACTGAAGAGTGAATTCCAAAATCAAAATAGGAGCAACATTCTACACACACACACACCTTCAAAATAAGGGGTGTTCAGTTTTAAATGCTTTTTTTAAATGCAAAATTGAAAGAAATACGTCAAGTTTATATTGACCAATTTATTTTGACCGTATCACCCTTTATACCTTCTATCAAGGTATATCATAACATCTTAGCATATTATAGCATTTGTTTAATTCCCGATTTCCCTCCCTCTGTGATCGCAAATCTCGTTTCATACATAAAAAATTCAATGATTTGAGAATATTACCATATTGATTTGTGAATAAGTATGTGTGACTGGCGCCTACTTATGATTTGATTTGTTCGCTTCATTTTAAAAATTCATTTTCAATCAATATTTATCATTTGCCGGTGTCAAACAAGATATTTTTTGTCAAACATCAAGTCACATTGGTTATCGAATTTCTTATTTGTTTGAGGTATTAGAATAAACACTTGTTATAGTCAAAATATGTTTTTTTTTTGTTTTTATCTATTTAAATTTATGGCAACCCACGTGTTCAAAAGTTCATTAATTTCTAACACTAACCTTGAGGACAATAGTTAATTTTGTTTTACTTCACTTTATTATTATTTTTTTATGTAGACGATTAGATCTTAAAGTTTCAACAAAATATCACACATAATAAATTATAAAGCCTTATTAAGGTTTGTTGTGTTGTTTTGCACTCAACCTCAAAACGAAAGACTTAAGTAACAAACTTGTGAAAACTAAAACCAATAATCAAGTCATTACCGTTTGCTGTATACTTAATCCACATTTACACATTTATCACATATACGGACATTGTGTATTGGGCTACTTGTTAAACCACGTTGTTTTTTGTGTATCTTTTTGCTCCACAAAATAACCGACAATTAGACCGTCTGCACTCTAAAAGCCAACCATGGGCAATACGCAAAAGAAAAACCTCCATCACCAATAAAGGTACAAGTTCAAGTCGAGATTTTCCTTGCTACACAAAAAAGTAGCAAATGCATTACTCACAAAGTGCTTCATTTGGGGCTGGCATATGTGGTTGTTAACTATTTCTCGTATGAAAGCAATCTTACTTACGATCCAATGGATTTATAAATGTTCACCAAAGTAGTAGCCATAAATTGATTTATTATATCAATAAATGGTAATTGAAAAACTCTGTTTAATTAATCACTTAGGAGCAGTAAATTGCAAGGCTTAACTCGCAATGTGGCTTAAACAAGAAGACAGTACAACTACGAAATGAACTATTAAAGTGATCAAGGATTCTAGTAAGTGAGGCCAAGCATTATGGCCACAGATTAAAGACTAATGATGCCGCATGATTGTGGAATGCGAGAGGAAACATGAAGAGAAAGAGACAATTGACATTACCCATGGGTATTAAATTTATTCCAGAAAAAAATCTAATATTGCAATTAGAAAAAATATATGACATAGCAAAATTTGTGGAAAATTTTCAAAAATTGTTTCCACGTTGTTAGAAATGGGCCAAAGTTCACCATTCTGCATAAATCTTTGTTGTTCTAAGGATTACAATCAAATTTGGACGTCGGTATATGTAGATCTAGTAACCATCTCCATGGCGCATCTTAAATATATCTCTTTTATATAATTAAAAACACAAAGCAAATTTTCTAACTAGGATGTCCAACTAGGATGTCAAAAAACAAATTCTACACGCAAAAAAATAATTCTTTCCTCCCAAACGAAATTTTAGACAAACAAAATTCGTTTCTCATTTGCTTTTGGCTGTAAGGAAGTGGAAAGTATATACTTTTTGTGATAAACGTTTATTCTTTTCCAAGATGTAAAACCAATTTCATAAAGACAGAAAAAAACATTGTTTTCTTGCTAATTGCATTTTCCCTCACATCTTACCTTTTCCTGTAATACCAACAATTTCGAAGAAATTATACGATTTTATAAATTTTTAAAATTTTTTTTACCTTTTGCCTGGACGGAGAATCGAGCCGCGGACCATGCACTTTGTAAGCCAACACACTAACCACTGAGCTATGTACCTGTTATGGTCATCAGTTATATTTATATAGCATAGCTTGCGGCGCCCACGAACCGAATAAACAAAGTATATTTAACAGAAACAAACATTTAGTTTGGCACCGTGGAGCAGTGGTTGCTACGTCCGACTTGCATGCCAAGGGTCGTGGGTTCGATCCCTGCTTCGACCAAAGTTTTTTTTTTTTTACATATATTCCAGATATGTTCGGGAGATTCCGAGAAAATTTTCAACATTACATTGTACTATATTCAATTTTGAACTGTAAAATGTGTCTTATTAAAGACCTAAAGTCAGAAAAGAACAGTGTTTGATATAAACGAAATGGACTGTGTTGTTGTTTCAAAAATAACTTTTTTTATTAAAAAAATAAAAATTTTGTAACAAACGAATTTTTTTGGTAACAAAAGTTTAAAATTTTCGAAGCAATTCAGAAAACTCTAACAAAAGAAAAACGTTTTCGGTACACGTTTTCCAAACGTTTTTTTCTTTGCGTGTAGGGGTTTCATTTTTAGTTTATGTATACATATGGATAAATTACTTCAAATATGCAGTTACTAAATTTAAAATACCCAGCAAAAAAAGCGTCGCCAAAAAAAGTAATGAAAATGTTCTTTTTGGGTCGAGAAGTGGTGCATAATTGACACAGAAGCGATGAATTTAACATGGGCTTGTCATAGGACAGAAGTCCTCCATTTCAACAGCCGTTGCACTGAATTTGCATCACTTCTTTAGATGTGATCCGAATCCAATGTTTTGGATGTAAATTAAAAAAATCTGTGATATTTCGTCAAATAAATAATTGTAAAATTTTTTTTTTATAATTTTTAATGGGTTCTAACGCTTGTCGGAAACATTTGGCCTCAATTATTTTAAAAAATTCAAAATTTTTTCAGAATGGATTTAGCATTTTTTTCGACAAAATTTAAATGATTTGTACCATTTTATGAATTCTTACTATTGTTTTTAACCTATTTGAAACAAAAAAGTTAAAATTAAGCAATAAAAGTATGAAAAAACCAAAATATAAAAATTGTAATTAAAAGAACTGCATGGGTAGTTAAAATAAAGAACATCATTGGGAGTGCATCTTCTGGAATTGCTTTTAAAGTTGTGCTGGGAAGTTTTATTTAGTGTCATAACGATTTTTTTCATGCATGCTTTTATGCATTCTATATATAAACTATAGAACTAATATATTTATTTTTTATTTTATTTCAGGTATGTTTTGGAAATTTACAATAGTTGTTTCACGGCATATTTTGACGTTTCTTATGTATTCTGAGGTTTACAAAGAAAATGTAAGTTTTTTTTTTATTTAACAAGACATAATTATAAGAAGTTTTCAATATTATATACCAAGCTTAAAAATACACATTCTTAAAAGAAACTTTAAATATCGCGTGTCAAGATCCATTTAAAAAACTAGTTTCAATAATTGCGATAGAAACACCTTAGCATACTGCAATAAGAAAAATCAATGAAATCTTTAATTATTCTATGGCTAATGTGACACTCTGTAAAATTATACCTTTTTTATGGTTGCCTTTTTCCTATGAAAATAATAATAGCAAAGTAGCTAGTCTACATTAAACTCTGATGATAAAAAATAGAATTAGGAAGTATTTAACATGTTTGTAATTTATAACACCAAACAGCAAACAAAAAAATCCACGGCATTTATATATTTCACTATACAAACATACACATTTATGTGCATGAGTTGATTTAAATTTATTTATTTCAGGAGTTACTGTTTTGTTTTTTAACACTTACGCTTAAACTTAGCCAAGACCCATTTCAAGATGAGAATCCAAATGGATTCTTGGAATAAACACACAAAAAAAGGAAATGTGAAGTATTTATTGCCTACTTCTTGTTGTTTGAAAATAAAAATAAAAAAAAACTGCTCCCGAAGGAAATGTTGTTACTATCGAATAAAATAAGGAAAGTAGGGGACGAGTTTTTGTGAAGTTCACTAAAACTTCATTAATGATTAAAGCAATATGTGTTTTACGCGTCGAAATCATATAAAAATCCTGGAATTAGTAAATATACATTTATTATTTTTTTTTTAATTGATCCCAGATGAAAGGAGGATAAATTAAATTTATTAAAATAAATAAAATTAGACAGGATCTAAATAGCATACTTTATAAAATCCACTATTATTAGGATCAAATTTAAAAATATAATTAAAATGGAAATGAGAAATAAAGTGTAAATTAAACTAGAATGAAATTACCTTAAAATAATTAAATTAAATTGAAATATATATAAAAATAACTTCAATATTACAATTTAAATTAACATTAACCTTAAAACTAAGCTTCAAATTATAAATTAAATTTATTAAAATAAATAAAATTAGATAGAATCTAAACAACAAAATTATTTTGAAATAAAAAAACATATTATAAAATAAAATTTTGGTTAAAAATAAAATAAAAAAAATCGTAAAAAATAACATTGAAGAAACTAGAATTACATTAAATAAAAAATAAAATATATGTGACAATAACCACGAAATTAAAATTTAAATAAACAATAACGTCCATATTACAATTTTAATTAAAATTAAACTAAATTAACTAAAAAAAAAATAGAAATAAAATAAAACTAAAAAAATAGAAATAAATTTACATTAAATTATTAAATATCTATATATTAGTTAAAATTACTTCATTACTTTAAGTCGGTCTACCTTACATATAAACTAAATTAAGGTTAAAATTAAAAATAAAAACTTTTGAGAAATAAAGTCATTAACTAAAACAAGAAGTAAAATAAAACTGATCAATGTATTAAAATCTATGTATAAATTAAAGTCAATTAAAGTGTAGGTTAGTAGGTTAGGTGGCAGCTTGATGTATCAGGCTCACTTGGATTATTCAATCCATTGTGATACCACAGTGGTGAACTTCTCTCTTATCACCGATTCCATGTTAAGTATTAAATTAACTAAAAGAAAAAGTAAAATAACACTGAACAATATAACAATGGCATAAAAATTTAAAGTTAAATTAACATTAAAATTAAAACTGAAATTCAAATTAGAAATTAAATTTATTGGAATAAATAAAATTAGATAGGAATCTAAAATAGTTTATATTAAAGTAACAAAGTTCAACAATATAAAATTAAATTAATGTTAAAACTAAAGTAAAAAAACAAGCAAAAGATAAAGTTTAAATTAAACTACAATTAAATTAACTAAAATAAAATTGAAATATATAGGACAATAACAAAAAAAAAATATAAATTAAATTAATATTCAAACTAAAATTTAAATTTAAATTAAATGATTGAAAAATAAAGTTTAAATTAAACTACAATTAAATTAACTAAAATAAAATTAAAATATATAGGACAATAACAAACAAGTATATACGGCCGTTAGTTCGGCCAGGCCGAAGCTTATGTACCCTCCACCATGGATTGCGTAGAAACTTCTACTGAAGACTGTCATCCACAATCGAATTACTTGGGTAAATACGTATATAATTAAGTTTGACAAAATTTTCTAAAGAAATACAATTTTGACAACATTTTCTATATAAGTAAAATTTGGACAACATTTTCTATAGCAATACGATTTTAACAAAATTTTCTATAGAAATGACAACATTTTCTATAGAAATAAATTTTTGCAAAACTTTTCTATAGAAATAAAATTTGACAAAAGTTTCTATAGGAATAAAATTTTGACAAAATTTTCTATAGAAATAAAATTTTGCTAGATTATTTTTGACTCGAATGGCAACCATGATTATGAACCGATATGGACCAATTTTTGTGTGATTGGGGATCGGCTATATACAACTATAGACCGATATGCACCAATTTTGGCATGGTTATTAGCGGCCATATACTAACACCACGTTGCAAATTTGAACCGGATCGGATGAATTTTGCTCCTCCAAGAGGCTCCGGAGTTCAAATCTGGTTTATATGGGAGCTATATATAATTATGGACTAATATGGAAAAATTTTTGAATGGTTGTTAGAGACTATATACTAATACCATGTACCAAATTTCAGCCGGATCGGATGAAATTTGCTTCTCTTAGAGGATCCGCAAACCAAATCTGGGAATCGTTTTATATGGGGGCTATATATAATTATGGACCAATATGGACCAATTTTTACATGGTTGTTAGAGACCATATACTAACACCACGTACCAAATTTCAACCGGAATGGATGAATTTTGCTCCTCTAAGAGGCTCCGAAGTTCAAATCTGGGGATCGGTTTATATGGGGGCTATATATAATTATGGACCGATGTGAACCAATTTTTGCAAGGATGTTAAGGACCATATACTAACACCATGTGCCAAATTTCAGCCAGATCGGATGAAATTTGCTTCCCTTTGAGGCTCAACAAGCCAAATCGGGGAATCGGTTTATTTGGGGGCTATATATAATTATGGACCGATGTGGACCAATTTTTGCATAGTTGTTAGATACCATATACCAACACCATGTACCAAATTTTAGCCGGATCGGATGAAATTTGCTTATCTTAGAGGATTCGCAAGCCAAATTTGGGGATCCGTTTATATAGGGGGCTATACGTAAAAGTGGACCGATATGGCCCATTTGCAATACCATCTGACCTACATCAATAACAACTACTTGTGCCAAGTTTCGAGTCGATAGCTTGTTTCGTTCGGAAGTTAGCGTGATTTCAACAGACGGACGGACGGACATGCTCAGATCGACTCAGAATTTCACCACGACCCAGAATATATATACTTTATGGGGTCTTAGAGCAATATTTCGATGTGTTATAAACGGAATGACAAAGTTAATATACCCCCCATCCTATGGTGGAGGGTATAAAAATAAATTAAATAATTAAAAAATCTATACATTAATTTAAATTACTTCAAAGCTTCATTTGAGGGTATTTTTAAGTCGGTCTAGTCTACATATGCGTATGCATTTGGTTTTTAAACTCATGAAAGATTCCTAAATGGTAAATTGTCGTGAATGTTGTCGCCACAAATGTAAAAAATAGACTAGAGTGGATTTCACTTAGGAAATTATGTAAATTCATGCAATTCAGAAGATTAATGATTATACATTATTGTGGTTTTCTTAGTTTTACTTTAGATTTCTAGCTCTTTTTCTTTTTATCCACTACTTTTTTGTTATATTTGTATGTATTTGTAGTGGGTCTTTTTTTCGGGTTTTTGTTTGCTATTCTGCATTGAATAATACCAAATACAAGAAAAGACACATTTCCCATTTTTTTCACAAAACAAAAAAAAAATGTGAAAATTAAGTTGTAAGCTCATCTAAAAAACACCATAGGAAGGCATTAATGTTATTTTAAGCAAAACAGTAAATTTATGTACCAAGTAATGGTATGTAAATCCTTTTTGTTTCCTTCTACACATCATTGTGTTTGTTGTTGGTAATGAACGCAACTTTGTTGAGTTTTGTTTATAACATATTCTTATGTGCCAAGGAAAGATGCCACAGTAAAGGAAATTGTTGGAGTTGTTTTTAGTTTATTTTGTTATAACGAAAAAATTCAAGCAATTAAACAGAGATTAATGGCATAACAACTTGGAATAGCATAACAAACTCAGAATAAGGGAATTCAACACTTCAGATACAAAGTGAATGTGATAAATTGTATGGTTGTTCTAGATACTACATATTTAATGTAAAAATTAATGTGACCGCATATAGCTCGCATTGTAATGGGAAGTTTTAAACCATGTTAATTAAGGCAAATTAAATATTGTGGATTATTGCATTACACATTAATTTGATGCTGTCGTTTTCATGCAAAGAGGATATTATAATTGGCTACTTTTCTAATATGTCAACATGTTCCATCTCGTTTTGGGAAAAAGATTTTCTATTTGCAGGGTGTCATGCCCTTGTATTATAAGGAAAAGGATAAAAAGGAACTGCAAATAAGAATTCCATGGCTGCTTAAAATTTCATGCTTTGTGGGAACGTACTATTCAGGAGGGCCTACGGAAAATTTTAAGCATTACTGAGAGTATGTATCGAAATTTGAGTCTTAAATCTTTTGCCCTCATTCAAAACTTGCTACCATCTTCATATTTGCAACTTAAGCCAATGAATCTTCGTTAGTACATGCGCTTACCACCTTTTTGCTTTAGGGGCAAATAAAATTTCATCTACCCGTATATATTTGCAATAGAATGCAAATCTTAAGTATACTATATTATTTAAAACATTGACTTAAACTTTAGCAAAACTATATAATTTAAATAATATAAATAATTACATAGTTGCAGTAGAGGGATACAGCAGGAATTCCTTTTGTTTGCTGTGCTCAAACAAGCTGCTTGCAATAGAAGCATTGTGCCCAACAAATGATCCATGGTTCAGGTTCTCCATTCAACTCTTGCAAAAAGAGTATTGCTCTTATTTTGCATATCAATAAAAATCGATCAAACAGATCTTTGATCTGATGTATAATAGACGACGAGAAAGACCGGGTTATAGAAAAGAACACAGAAAGTTAGTAAAAAAATGAGAACGAAGAAAAAGGTTTTATGTTTACTATGAATAAATAAAGAGATGCCAAAATTGAATATTAATTTTAAAAATATTGAAAATATGAAATTTTTTTATTGTAGTACTAAGCTTAATAATTTGTATTAAGAATGTTTGAGACATGTTATTGTATTACTTGCGAAAATCATAATACGGGAGCTACAACTGAACAATTTAAAGGTCATCTTAAAAATCAGGAAAATGTTGAAGGCAAAAAAATGGTTGGATAACGGGTATTGCAAGTGTTGTTTTTTTTAGAGTTTTTTTATTACTATTATTATTATTTCTTCGAAAAACTAAAACTTTTAGTTTTTGCAATACACATAAAAATCTTTTTTAAGAATAAAGCTCTAAGTGGTTTCGCTGCTATGTGGAACGCCGTTCGGACTCAGCTGCACCCTAAAAAAATAGCTTCTGTAACATATACCCCAAACACATTTTGCTTCAAGCATATATATTTTCAGAATTAGTCCAAACAAAATATTGTTTGTATTGTTCAAACCTATTATGTTTCACCTTAGGGCAGTAAAAATTTTAATGAAAATTTCTTTGTGTGGACATATTTTTAAGGCGCCAATTGGTACTTCCATTATCTTACTTGCGGCATACTCTCTAGGGCTCTCTTTCTAAACACATATATGTTTATAGTCTGTTTCTAAATTAATATATGTTTGCATCTAAGCATATTATATTTACTAACATTTTATGTCCCAAACATAATATGTTCTAACATATTAACATATATGTCCCAAACATGTTATGCTAGTTTATCAATATTATGTAAGCATATAATATTGATAAACATTAAAAATATTGTGTTAAAATTTTTGAGTTCCAAACATGTAATTTTTACACCCAAACATATGAAAAACAGTCATTTTCGTCCGTGTATAAAAAGGAGGTCCTTTGTCAGCAGCAGCAGTAGTGATAAGAGAGAAGTTCACCAATGTGGTATCACAATGGAACAGGTTGGCTGATAAGTCCCCGGTCTAACAAAGAATAACACATTTTTTTCAAAATTCGTTTTTATTATTCAATATAGTTCCCTTCAAGAGCGATACAACGATTATAACGACCTTCCAATTTTTTGATACCATTTTGGTAGTACTCCTTCGGTTTTGCCTCAAAATAGGCCTCAGTTTCGGCGATCAGGGAAAAAATTTGGCGCATTGCAGCCATGATGTTTTCGTCGGTAACCACCTCTTTCGGGCGTCCACGGCGTTCACCGTCCTCCGTGCTCATTTCACCACGCTTGAATTTTGCATACCAATCAATTATTGTTGATTTCCCTGGGGCAGAGTCCGGAAACTCATTATCAAGCCAAGTTTTTGCTTCCACCGTATATTTTCCCTTTAGAAAACAGTATTTTATCAAAACACGAATTTCCTTTTTTTCCATTTTTTTTCACAATAACAAAAGTTGCTTCACAAAAGACGCTCTATCTCACAAACTTGACTTACAGACGTCAAATTTTGACACGAATCATTTGAAAGTTGGTACTAACATATATAAAAATAATATGCACTTAATATCAGCGACGCCATCTATGTGTCAGACCGGGGACTTATCAGCCAACCTGTTAAGTGCCCGATTCCATGTTAAGCTCAATGACAAGGGACCTCCTTTTTATAGCCGAGGCCGAACGGCGTTCCACATTGCAGTGAAACCACTTAGAGAAACTTTGAAACCTTCAGAAATGTCACCAGCATTACTGAGGTTGGATAATCCACCGCTGAAAATCTTTTTGGTATTCGGTCGAAGCAGGAATCGAACTCACGACCTTGTGTTTGCAAGGCGGGCATGCTAACCATTGCACCACGATGGCTCCCTAGAGAATATTAATAAAGAGTGTGGAAGTTCATCCAACCATCTTGCATTGTAAAGGGTATTGCCCAAAAAAATTAACAAAAATACTTTTCCTTGGTTAAGCTAATCTTATAGTTTAAAATAAAATGTTGACAAAACTCTCTGCAAATAAAATTTTGCAAAATAAAATTTTTTTGTTTGGTAGAATTTTCTCCAAATTTTGGTAGATTATTTTTGTCTCCAGCGAAAACCGTGCCAAACATTTTATGTAAAATTACATAATTTCTGTTTTTCTCCCGAAAATTTTATTTGATTTTTATTTGGCACATTTGTGGTAAGAAAGGGTGTATTAGACGTTTGCAATTAACGCTGTTTGGTTTCTTTAAACTATGTTTCTTTATATGAGCTTGTAAGGGCATTACATACTCGTATATAAATATACATTCTTGGCTGTATGCGTCACTTGTGTGCCGATGACTAAGTTGATGAGTATAAGAGCTACATGACCCAGCGTATAGTGTGTTGGCTTACAAGACGTATGGTAGTGATTCGATTCTTCATCCTGGCAGAAAGTAAAATTGAAAAGAATTGTAAAATATGATTTGTGCTTCTAATATGATTTGTTCTAGGATGTTTAGGTTGGCAAGTATATTTGCTATTTGTGTGGATATAAACCAATATTTAAAAATTCCACAGTTCCCTTAGGATCCCAGCAAAAAAATTTAGAAGTTGTTCTCAAGGCACAACTTTAAAATAACTTCCAAAAATGCTCTCCCAAAGATGTCCTTTATTTTAACTGCACAGGTAGTTCATTTGAGCCAATTTCTTTTTTCATATTTTTAATGGGAAATTTATTTTTGTTTTGTATTTCAAATAGGTTAAAAACAGATTAAGAATTAATAAAATGGTACATATTATTTAAATTTAGCCGAAAAAATTCCAAATCCTTTGTAGAAAAATTGCGAATTTTTGAAAATAGTTGATCACAAAAGTTCCAGACAAGCGTTATAATGCATACACAATCATAAAAAATTTTAAATATTATTTATTTGTGAAAATATCACACAATTTCTTAATTCACATCCAAAATACTGAATTCACCTCACACCTTAAGAAGTGATGCAAATTCAGTGCAGCGGCTGTTGAAATGGACATCGGTCCTATGACAAGCCCATGTTAAATTCATCGCTTCTGCGTCAATTTGGGACCACTTCCGGATCCAAAAAACAATTTTCACTACTTTTTTGGCGATGCTTTTCTACTGGGATTATAAGCTGTGCTCCTTTGTAAATTTCTATACCTTGACTTTTCTGCGTATTATCTCTTCTGGCATACCTATAAAGAAGAATAGCATCATAGAAATAAACCCCTCACATACACTATTCTACAAAAATATTTCGTTAGATATCTCCTTAAGAACCAAACAATCTCCATTTATTGGTGTGAGTGTGTATGTGTATAGAGCATTATAAGTACTCGTGTATGACAGACACAACAAAACGTATACGAAAATAGGCAGTGAACAACATCACATCTCAACATTATCAGCTAAGGTTACTTTTATTCGACTGTTGTTATTTTTGTTGCTGTTAACATTGCAACGCATTTATAAGCCTTAAGCTAAAAATTATGCAAAAAAGCTGTAGCAACCTGAAAAAAAGAACTTTGGAAAAGAAAGCGAGCAATTGCTATTGCTGCTGATGATTTTTTTTTTTTTGTTAGTACATGGCAGTATTGCCTTGTTTGAGATACTTCCATTGTTGCACATTGGGTTTGAATTGAAAGAAATATAAATTGAATATATATTTAAAATTAATATTAAAATAAATATTAAATTAATTAAAATATAGCAAAGCAAATAGTATTAATTTAATATTTTATTCCATCCACTATGTGCATTCATAAACTATAAATCCTCGAGGGCAATAAAGCCAATTCGACTCTGTGTTAGTTCATGGAATTTATTGTGTTTTAGTAAAAATTTGAGAAAGTTTTCATATAAAGTATGAAAAAATGTTATACACAAAAAGATATACTAAATTCGTATTTCCTAAAATTCATGATTATTTAAAACTTAAAAATTTTCTAGCAAATGCACCCATCATGAACTTCGTGTAGCGCCAGAGACCATTTTGGTTATTTTGAACTCCAATTTTTCCTTCAAACTAGAAAATGTTCTTTAAAAAGTGGAAAAAAAATTAATTACGTCTAAAAAATGTTCTGACATCATGTCGATATCACAAAAATAGGTTAATATTTTTCGACAAATTCAAGAAAATTTACTACACATAATTAATGTTTTTCACTTGTTAAAGAAAATTGTTTAGTTAAAATGAAAAAAAAAAATTGGAGTTAAAAATTGCAAGAATATCTTTAGTGCCATGCGAAGTTCCAGGTGGGCGCATTTGTAGTGAAATGTAGAAATTTAAAGAAATAATGAACTACAGTAAAACCTCTTAAAGCTGGACACCCAGGGTCTCCTAAATTTTGTCAACATTTGGGAGTTGTCCAGCTATGAGAGGTATATTCTGTTGTGTTTACTGTCCACATTTAGGAGGAGTCCTGTTGTCAGAGTATCCAAGTTTGAGAGGCTTCACTGTTTTTTTTTTTTTTTTTTTTTTTTTTTTTTAAGTACGAATTTAGTAAAACTTTTCACTTCATTTGTGTATAATTTGTTCCGTTTTTTAGTTAATGTAACTAAAGTACGCAAACAATTTTTAGAGTAAAGGAAACTTTCCCAAACATAACAATTCCACACTGAAAAAAGCATGCCCGGTTCCAAAGATGTTATCTTTACCATAATAATTATACCCTTCACCACTACTGTGGTACAGGGTATAATAAGTTTGTGCATTTGTATGTAACGCCAAGAAATAGTGGTCATAGACCCAGACGATGTCCGTCTGTCTGTATATGTAATTTTGTGCACAAAGTACAGCTCGCAATTTAAGTCCGATCGTCCTCAAATTTGGCATAGGACCGTTTCTTGGGACAGTGACAATCGCTATTGATTTTGGAAAAAATCGGTTCAGATTTAGATATAGCTGCCATATATATTTATCCCCGATTTGGTCATAGTTAGCGTGTTTATCAATCGATTTTCTTGAAATACCGCACATCCAAATATTTTATGAATCTCGAAAATCTTGCAAAATATCAGCCAAATCGGTTCAGATTTAAATACAGCTCCCATATATATCTTTCGTCCGATTTAGACTCATATGACCACAGAGGTCAAAGTTTACTACCGATCTTCGTGAAATTTTGCACAGAGGGTAGAATTGACATTCTACCAATGCTCGGTAAATTTGATAGAAATCGGTTCAAATTTAGATATAGCTCCCATATAAAGGGTGATTTGTTAAGAGCTTGATAACTTTTTTAAAAAAAAAAAACGCATAAAATTTGCAAAATCTCATCGGTTCTTTATTTGAAACGTTAGATTGGTCCATGACATTTACTTTTTGAAGATAATTTCATTTAAATGTTGACCGCGGCTGCGTCTTAGGTGGTCCATTCGGAAAGTCCAATTTTGGGCAACTTTTTCGAGCATTTCGGCCGGAATAGCCCGAATTTCTTCGGAAATGTTGTCTTCCAAAGCTGGAATAGTTGCTGGCTTATTTCTGTAGACTTTAGACTTGACGTAGCCCCACAAAAAATAGTCTAAAGGCGTCAAATCGCATGATCTTGGTGGCCAACTTACCGGTCCATTTCTTGAGATGAATTGTTCTCCGAAGTTTTCCCTCAAAATGGCCATAGAATCGCGAGCTGTGTGGCATGTAGCGCCATCTTGTTGAAACCACATGTCAACCAAGTTCAGTTCTTCCATTTTTGGCAACAAAAAGTTTGTTAGCATCGAACGATAGCGATCGCCATTCACCGTAACGTTGCGTCCAACAGCATCTTTGAAAAAATAAGGTCCAATGATTCCACCAGCGTACAAACCACACCAAACAGTGCATTTTTCGGGATGCATGGACAGTTCTTGAACGGCTTCTGGTTGCTCTTCACTCCAAATGCGGCAATTTTGCTTATTTACGTAGCCATTCAACCAGAAATGAGCCTCATCGCTGAACAAAATTTGTCGATAAAAAAGCGGATTTTCTGCCAACTTTTCTAGGGCCCATTCACTGAAAATTCGACGTTGTGGCAGATCGTTCGGCTTCAGTTCTTGCACGAGCTGTATTTTATACGGTTTTACACCAAGATCTTTGCGTAAAATCTTCCATGTGGTCGAATAACACAAACCCAATTGCTGCGAACGGCGACGAATCGACATTTCACGGTCTTCAGCAACACTCTCAGAAACAGACGCAATATTCTCTTCTGTACGCACTGTACGCATTCGTGTGGTTGGTTTAATGTCCAATAAAGTAAACTGAGTGCGAAACTTGGTCACAATCGCATTAATTGTTTGCTCACTTGGTCGATTATGTAGACCATAAATCGGACGTAAAGCGCGAAACACATTTCGAACCGAACACTGATTTTGGTAATAAAATTCAATGATTTGCAAGCGTTGCTCGTTAGTAAGTCTATTCATGATGAAATGTCAAAGCATACTGAGCATCTTTCTCTTTGACACCATGTCTGAAATCCCACGTGATCTGTCAAATACTAATGCATGAAAATCCTAACCTCAAAAGAATCACCCTTTATATCTTTCGTCCGATTTGAACTTATATGGCCACAAAATCCAGAGTTTTGCCGTGATTTGCTTCAAATTTTGCACAAGGGGTACGTTTAGTAGTATCATTAAGTGTGTCAAAATCGGTTCAGATTTAGATATAGCTCACATATATATCTTTCGCCCGATTTGGACTTATATGGTCTCAAAAGCCAGAGTTTTGCCCTGACTTATTTCAAATTTTGCATAAGCGGTACTTTTAACGATACTATTGTATGTGCCAAATATGGTCAACATCGATTCAGATTTAGATATAGCTCCCATATATATCTTTCGTCCGATTTGAACTTATATGGCCTCAAAATCCAGGGTTTTGCCGTGATTTGTTTCAAATTTCGCACAAGGAGTACGTTTAGTAGTATCGGTAATTGTGCCCAATTTGGTTGAAATCGGTTCAGATTTAGATATGGCTCCCATAAATATCTTCCGTCCGATTTGCACTCATATGACCAGGGGGCCAAAGTTATACTGACATTTAACATACGTGAAATTTCGCATAGATAGCAGAATTATTATTCTAACTATACATGTCAAATTTAGTCAAAATCGGTTCAGATTATATATAGCTCCCATATATACATACACCAGAGTTGGGGAAATATGGTAGACTGTTACACATTTTAGACCCATTTTCAATGGAAGTTTCCTCCAATTAACTGGATAGCGTTAGCCGATTTAAATTTTAATTCTAGAAATTTTGTAGAAGTAAAAAAATTGTCTCCTTTATATAGCTTCCAGCAAATGTGAAGGAGTTGAGATGGTAACACAAATTTTGGCCTACATAGGGGTGAAGGTATAATATAGTTGGCCCCGCCCGACTTTAGACTTTACTTACTTGTTTTAGTATTGATTCCGAACCAAAGAAGCGGAGAATTCAAGTAAGGATACTTTTAAGGCGCAATTCTCTTTTAGTTTTAGGTTTTGCATACTTGATTCTACACTGAAAATAATATTTACGTGATATTAAAGATTACGCAACCTAAATTTTAGGATTCGAAATTTACAAAATATTAAGGACAAATTTCTTTATAATAATGAAATTTTAAAGTTTATAATCTTTGCTTCAAAAATATTTTTCATTAAATTTAGGATACAATTTTTGTAAATTTACGTACCTACGTTAAAGTCGCATGTCTTTGAACTAAGGCTAATTTTCCTTAAAGAAAGAAACACATTTTTGATGTAAAGAAATTGTCCTTAAATTAACTGAAATATTGAAACTTTAGATTTAAGATAAAAACGCTTCAAATATAGGCTAAGACTTATTTTGAGGATTTAGCGTCTTTGGTTTAATTTTTTGTTTGTTTTTGGAATTAAGAAAATATTTTTTACTTTGAAGTATCCGTTATAATTTGAATTTTTAAACTGACATTTGTTTGTACGTGAGTACCTTTTTTAATAAACGGCGAAAAGAGAATGAAAATTTGATAAATGTGATCTTTATCATAATTTTAATTTTATTGGTCCTAGATTTAAAGCCAGATATATCGCTAAAAAAATTTCTTTATTTAAAAAAAGCCGCATATTTGGCTCGGAATCAATACAAAAATCCTTAAGGGAAGGTCAAAATCTTTGAATCCAAATAAACTTTTTTTTGAGTGTAGGAAGCAAATTTTAATTTTTCGTTTTTTCAAGTTGTTTTCTTCATATGCTATAAAAGTCTTTTACAAACGTGTTAACGATAACATAAATTTTCAAATTCAGACTCGACTTAGAAATGATCGACAGTAGAAATTATGCTATTTTTCAAGTAAAAACGGGCAAAGCCCTATAGACTGCAAGATGGTTGGATGTACAGCTGTTTAACCCATTCCTCATCAGCATCCTCTACTTGCAGCAAAACTATCAACCAATTATCAGAATAAATTCGGGTAATTCACTCAACCCAAAGTGAACTACACTTGAACCGTCCGAAAAAAGGTTTGATAGTCGGCTACTGCCTAAACAAATTTTCAAGCATATCTCTTTTCCTTTGCCAAACTCAAATCATGTAATGTAGTTGACTGGGTTTGTTTTTGAGCGTGCTTCCTCTATCTTCATTCGTTTTGTTATTGTTGGTTTCATTTTTTTCCCTTGAAAAACACGTCCTATTTTTGAACAATTTTTTGCTTTGTAGTCAAGATGCAAAAAGGCAACAAATTTAAAGACAATTGCATTAATTTTAAAGAATTTTTCTGAATTATTAAAGTGAAGTTAACTTTAGTATAAAAACAATTTCTTGTTATGATACCCATTTTTAGCTCGAATCACTTAATTATAAGGACAAAACGACTTCATTGAAAAGTTTATCGACTTTTGGCGAAGGAAAAAAACTTTATATCAGAGAAATCAGTCTTCTATGCTAAACAAAATTCGCTTCGTATTTTAAAGACATGAAATCTTTGGCCACACGACAATATTTATTACAGTGCATGAACTAAAATAAAGTTAAATTGGCTTTAGCAAAATAGAGGGTTGACTTTGTTTTTAGACACGTTAGTTCACATTACTAAAATAAAGCTAAAAATAAAATATGAAAGATTATGTAACTTAAATTTTAAGACAAATTAATTTTTTGTTTTAATAAATCAACTCAAAGTTTAAAATCTGTTTACAATTTTTATAGTTAAATTTAGGACACTTGTTTGTGTAACTTGATATCTTCTGCAGATTTTGTATGTTTTTGACATGAAGCCAATTCATTTGTAAAGAGAAACTTTTTTGTTTAAGGCAAGCATCTTTAAATTGGGTGAGATATTGAATATTTCGTCTAGATAAAGAACGTTTAACATAGATAACAAATTTTTAAGATGTCCTATCTTCGATTAAAATATATTTTACTCTGAAGTGTCTTGGTTCTTGGGGTGTTTCTTCGAAATATCTTTTGCATCGTTGACATGGTTCCAATACAAAAATCCATAAGTATAGGTTAACATTTATGAATACAAGTTAATTTTTTGTGAATGCACCCATTTGTAAAATAATCATTTTTTTTGGTACCTCTTAAAATCGTATTTACATTAATTATTGAAAAAAATTAAGTAATATATATTTCTCATCCCAATGTACAATGCTTTGCTTTTTGACATCACGAAAAACAGAGGTACTTTTTCTACATCAGCATCTTCTCTGCTGCCCGCCGATGATTCCCTCTCCTTCTCCCTCCCTCTCTCTGTATGTTTGATGGTGGTATTTTGTTCCTGTTTCATCCTTTTTTTAGTTATATTATCTGGCTTTATGGTTATTTGCATATATGCTGCTTTAGGCCATGTGCATGAAATACCAGTCTAAAAGAGCAAAAACAACAGCATTTTTTTTCTTTTACATCTTTGCTTTGGAATCGCTACAACAAAATTTTTGTTAAGTATAGTGAACAGTAGGCGTGTCAAAAGTTATAAATTATAATTTTTTTTAATAACAAAAAATATATTTCGGCCCCCCTTACACCTCTTTTGTGGTTCTTTCAACTGCATTGCTTTTATTAGAGATTTCATGGCGATTGATGTTAGGGGAGGTAAATTTATCGACAAGAAATAAAGACAAGTAGAAACACCAAAAAATTTTCAACCAAAAACAAAAAAAAAAAAAAATAAACATAAACTATTTCAGTGACTGATAAGGTATTTTTTTTAGAAACTATAGAGAATTTTTTAAAAATTTTATAAAATAAAATAAAAGTTTGATAACAATATTTTAGTTATTTTTTTTTAATTTATAAGTTTTTTGATGCCAAATGTCATTTTCTTTCAAAATTATAATTGCAGTAACATTTTACAGTTTATGCAAATTTATCATTTGACAGTTTAATTGGTCAGATCTTTTATATGAAATTTAAGTAAATGTGTGAGTATGTTATTTTTTCATGGTGCCACAAAACCGACCGTCAAATCGGTGGTCAAGTTAAATCAGCCGGTAAAACATTCGACCGGCCGGCTAACATAATCATACAGACAAACAATTGATGAGAGCTATCAATTGAAATCACTGAACATAACTGCTAACATTGTTTTTAACCAACCACATAATCATCTAACAATAGAAATGAATAACAAAATTGTCTCCGTGCATACGCCAAAATTGAATACTGAACTGAAATGGTACACATAACATATAATTCAAATCAATTTGACAATGGTAAAATTTGACATTTTGACTTTGACATTTGTTATAGTTTGTCTTTTAGCTTGTCGATCTATCCGTTGTTTTTTTGTTTGATTTTTGGAAATTAAAGATTTTTTGAAGTTTCCATTGAACATGGTTTTGGTTTAAACTTAAATTTTTAACCACTGCTTTATGGCAACAAAAAGGTTAATAGAAATTTTTGATTTTATAGGGGGGTACTATGTGAATGAAAGTATCTTTAAATATCAGTGGTGGAGTAAAAATATTTCAAACTTGTTTGAAATGTTCACAGTTTTTTTGTGTCATTGAAAACCGGAATGAAAATTGTAATGAATTACTTGACCATAACCGAAACTAATATACCCTTTAGTTGTTGTCTATAAAGTGAACTTCTGTGTATTTCCTATTAATTTGTTTATAACTGCAGTTAATTGTTTAATTGACATTGGTATTTTTTATTATATATTAACTTTATTCTTATTATTAAAATCGGATATTTATAAAGTATATTAAACTCCACCATAAGATGGGGGCATATTCACTTTCATTTCGTTTGTAACACATCGAAATATTGCTCTAAGACCCCATAAAGTATATATACATATATTCTGGGTCGTGGTGAAATTATGAGTCGATCTGAGCATGTCCGTCCGTCTGTTGAAATCACGCTAACTTCCGAACGAAAGAAGCTATCGACTTGAAACTTGGCACAAGTAGTTGTTATTGATCTAGGTCGGATGGTATTGCAAATGGGCCATATCGGACTACTTTTAAGTATAGCCCTCATATAAACCGACGCTCAGATTTGGCTTGCGGAGCCTCTTGGAGCAGCAAAATTCATCCGATCCGGTTGAAATTTAGTACGTGGTGTAAGTATATGGTCTCTAACAACCATGCAAAAATTGGTCAACTTTGGTCCATAATTATATATGCCACCATATAAACCGGTCCCCAGATTTGGCTTGCGGAGCCTCTTAGAGGAGCAAAATTCTTCCGATCCGGTTGAAATTTGGTACATGGTGTAAATATATAGTCTCTAACAACTATGCAAAAATTGGTCCTCATCGGTCCACAATTATATATAGCCCCCATATAACCGATCCCCAGATTTGGCTTACGCAGCCTCTAAGAGAAGCAAATTTCATCCGATCCGGCTGAATGTTTACTTGATTTTGTCAAACCAAAAACACCAAAACCAAACACAACGAATATGCTAGCAAACCACCGAATCCTGAAAAAAATATAATCAAAATATTTCCAAATTAAAAAGTTGATTAAAATTGATAACTTAATCAAATAAATGATTAGTTGCCACAATTGACTTTTTAATCAAATTAATCAAATCAAAGTCAGCTGACCCATGTCTAAAGACAACAGATGCAACATGACAATAAGGAAATCTTTTCCTGTACTACCGACTGCGCCTGAGATACACGACATTCGCTGAACTTTCTGTAAACTTGTCAACAGCAGAACAAGGTGCCACTCGTGCCAAAATTAATCTACCAAAAATTGAAGAAAATTTTACTACAAATCTACCAAATTAAAAGAATCGTTTTCAAAAATTTATTTCTATAGACAATTTTGTTAGCATTTTGTTTTTATAGACAATTATGTCCCAATTTTATTTCTGTAGAAAAGTTTGCCAATTTTTTTTTTCATAGCAAAATTTTCAAAATTATATTTCTACAGAAAATTTGGCAAAATTTTTTTCTATAGAAAATTTTGTCAAAATTTTATTTCTATAAAAAATTTTGTCAAAATTTTATTTCTATAAAAAATTTTGTCAAAATTTTATTTCTATAAAAAATTTTGTCAAAAATTTATTTCTATAAAAAATTTTGTCAAAATTTTATTTCTATAAAAAATTTTGTCAAAATTTTATTTCTATAGAAAATTTTGTCAAAATTTTATTTCTATAGAAAATTTTGTCAAAATTTTATTTCTATAGAAAATTTTGTCAAAATTTTATTTCTATAGAAAATTCTATAAAACTTTTATTTCTATTGAAAATTTTATCAAAATTTCATTTCTATAGAAATTTTTGTTAAAATCTTATTTCTATAGAAAATTTAGTCAAAATTTTATTTCTATAAAAAATTTTGTCAAAATTTTATTTCTATAAAAAATTTTGTCAAAAATTTATTTCTATAAAAAATTTTGTCAAAATTTTATTTCTATAAAAAATTTTGTCAAAATTTTATTTCTATAGAAAATTTTGTCAAAATTTTATTTCTATAGAAAATTTTGTCAAAATTTTATTTCTATAGAAAATTCTATAAAACTTTTATTTCTATAGAAAATTTTATCAAAATTTCATTTCTATAGAAATTTTTGTTAAAATCTTATTTCTATAGAAAATTTAGTTAAAACCTTATTTCAAAAAAAAAAAAAAACAAAAGCCAAAATTTAATTTCTATAAAAAATTTTATTTCTACAAAAAAAATGTCAACATTTTCTTTCAATAGAAAATTTTGTCAAAATTTTGTTTCTATAGAAAATTTTGCCAAAATTTTATTTCTATAGAAAATCTTATTTCTACAGAAAATTTTGCCAAAATTTTATTTCTACAGAAAATTTTGTCAAAATTTTATTTCTATGGAAAATTTTGTCAAAATTTTATTTCTATATAAAATTTTGCTATTATTTTATTTCTATAGAAAATTTTGTCAAAATTTTATTTCTGTAAAAAATTTTGTCAAAATTTTATTTCTATAAAAAATTTTGTCAAAATTTTATTTCTATAGAAAATTTTGTCAAAATTTTATTTCTATAGAAAATTCTATAGAACTTTTATTTCTATAGAAAATTTTATCAAAATTTTATTTGTATAGAGATTTTTGTCAAAATTTTATTTCTATAAAAAATTTTGTCAAAATTTTATTTCTACAAAAAATTTTGTCCAAATTTTATTTCTATAGAAAATTTTGTCAAAATTTTATTTCTATAGAAAATTCTATAGAACTTTTATTTCTATAGAAAATTTTATCAAAATTTTATTTCTATAGAGATTTTTGTTAAAATCTTATTTCTATAGAAAATTTAGTCAAAATTTTATTTCTATACAGAATTTTGTCAACATTTTATTTCTATAGAAAATTTTGTTAAAACCTTATTTCCAAAAAAAAATTGTCAAAATTTTAATTCTATTAAAAATTTTATTTCTACAAAAAAAATTGTCAACATTTTCTTTCTATAAAAAATTTTGTCAACATTTTGTTTTTTCTATAGAAAATTTTGTCAAAATTTTATTTCTATAGAAAATCTTATTTCTACAGAAAATTTTGTCAAAATTTTATTTCTATAGAAAATTTTTTCAAAATTTTATTTCTATGGAAAATTTTGTCAAAATTTTATTTCTATATAAAATTTTGCTATTATTTTATTTGCCAATTTTTTTCTATAGCAAAAGTTTCAAAATTTTGTTTCTACAGAAAATTTTGCCAAAAATTTTTTTTCACATCATTCCGGTCCGGTAAATGCCGGTATTAAGTAGGAATTATCGTGCACAAAAAAAAAATCATTCGTTCAGTACTACTTTTCTTTTAAAATTCTTTCTTTTAAAATGCATTAATTCATAAAGAAAATAAACTTTTTATCAATTGTTGCTTTGGATCATTCTCACCAAGAGTTATGTTATATCCAAAAGAGCAATGCTATTCTGCTTTTACAGATTTATTTTTGATTTTAGAAGCTAAACTTGAACTTAATTCCCGCCTTAAATATTACAAAATTTTTTGACATGTTTCAGTGCTTGAACCACACAGAGATTTAACTATGGAAAAATATCAAAATTTATTCAATAAAATTAATTTTAGAATTTCAACACATATTTGATAAAAATTTAATTAGTTTAATTGATTAATCACATTCTTAACGAAGCCAATTACATCAAATGATTTTAATTGACGTCGGTGATTTTTAATATCATTTCCACGATTTAAGCAATTTAAATAAGAAATTAATTGAACGAATTAATTGTATAATTGAAGATAAACAAATATTTTTTCGTTTTGTGTAGGGAACAAACATTAATTTATGCCTTTCTTGATTTTTTTCCTATAACTGTGAGTTTTTTGACATTGTCATGACTGCTACGGTTGCTCTTACTTTGTCATACAATCGCTTTCAATTAATCTTAATTAAAATAATAATGAATAGCAAAAAAAATCATTTGAGATTGGTTACATACACGTAGATTGAATGGATGTGTCATTTTGTTGGTAACATTTCGATGCTGTCAACCTTTTTGTCTACCAATGTTGTCATGGCTGTTGTTATTGATCCGTAGCATTCAGTCAGTTAGTCTTCATTGTTGGTAGTGATTTTTCATGTTCAAAAAATTTATCAGTGAAGTTTGTTTCGTGGCTCTCGGTTTTTTCATCTCTTTCATCTCACACACTCTCTTTCTCTCTCCCTATATATATCCTTCAATAAGTAACGACTAGCGACATCTGATGTCAATTACTTGACAACTACTTTTCACCTCAACTATTTGTGGCTTTTGATTTATCTATAGCAATATCAAGAAAGTACGAATGTGTGTATAAAGATCTTTTGTATGAACAGGTATTTTATACACATAACAACCGTTTCATTGCTTTAGTCTTGGTTTTTCTTGTTTCACATCATTCAGCCAGTCAGTCATTCATTCATCCATCTATTTAATCTTGGCTTATTTCACGCTATCAATGAATTGTAATTAATAAAATGTCTCACTTGATTTGTTTATAAATAATTATTATTTTGTCTATGGTTACCTTTAATGAATAGAAATCAATAATAATTACAAACGGCAGTTATTTATGGAAAATATCTGAATCACTACAAGGGCTATCAACACTGAACAAAATATTATCATGAGGTGATAAGAAAAAGAATAGAAGTATGGTACATGTAAAGGTTATTTCATCGCATAGGTCAAGCTATATCGAAGAATTGACTTAAAAAATATTCAGAGCCTTTTGCTTTGTGTCGGAAACATTATGGAATATTTTATGAAACTTTTTTTCACTACAAAAATATTGTAAAAACGAAGACATCTTAAAATCATAAACTTCTGTATTATATTGAACATTTCGATGAATTTTCTGTACTTTCCATAGGAAACTTAAAAACAAACGAATAGAGTTCAATTATTTCCCTTATAATCATAAAGGTGAAACAAAAGACTTAAGACACAAACCTTCAGCAAAGATCTCCCAATGTTATCAAACGCACTAGCCACACACATAATGACCAGAGACATATCCATGAGAACTTATATCGTAAAATGAATGATAAAAACTAGAAGATATTCTCAAACAAGAAAATTCTTTTAAAGTTATCATTAATGAAACTGGAAAAATTCTTTTATTTTTGAGTGAAGTCCCTATTAGCATAATTCTTCCACAAATGTCTTTATAGCAAAACTTGTGAGAGAGAAAAAATCATAATGTCATTATTCTCAACACCTTTTCGAAATCAGCCAATAACAAGACGAACAGAACATACTCATCAATGTGGCATCAAAAATATCATAAATTTTGCAACATTATCGTACAAATTAAAATGTCAATGTACATTGGGGTGGATAGGACATAAGTCGAATCGACTTTATCTAAAAGTAAATTTCGGTGAACTGAAGTCATCTTGTGGCTGTAATAAATCTGAAAATAAATAATAAATTATTAAATATTAATGATATTGTCTTAAAATTCGATGATTCTTTGTATCTTGACTATAAAGTTAAAAATTATTAAAAATGGATATAAATGATGCACCTTCCCCAGCTCTTACTAAATCTAAAGTAAATAAAAAAACCTATGTGCATATAGTGTCATTTTCCTTGCTTCTAAACGATTATTTAACTTTTTCAAAGTTGATTTAAGTTTTATTTCTGACCCTACCTAATATTGCCATATTCATTCAAACAAGATTATCATAATGAAAATGTAAAAGAATGCTATGCTGAATCAATAAAATCTCAAATTGATGATCGGAAAATTGCACATTGCAAAAAATTAACAAAGTTTTTCTGTGACTCCTTTGGGGATAAAGTAATTGCCATCATAAAAGACTCATGTACATCAGTGCATGGGAATGTTTTTTTTGTTTTCACTTCAAGCAAAAAGATGATGGCTCAAATGGACAGTATTATATGGCTTTAAGATTACCCTCATTTTGAGTTCTACAAGATTGTTGGTCACCCACCCTAACTTCGGTGAAACCTATTGACAATCAAAAAGTGTTAATGCAAACATATGTCTTACTTTAGACAGGGAGTGAAAAAATGTCCTAAGCAAAGCCTATTTCATTTTGATAGAATTTATAACAGTATGGTATTTTATTGACACTTACATATCACCAAAGGTTTAAACTTGTGGGGGCTTTTGTGTCGACAATAAACGGCCGAAAATGGCTACATGTAAATAGGTAGATAGAGATTGCATGCCATTGATTTAATTTTTCTTTTGGATTGAGTTTTTTCGTATTATATAAGAAAAACTAATATAAGAAATACCCAAAATTTTGCTTTTCCTAGATTATTGAAATTTTTAATTATTGTTTTTGGAATTTAAAACTATTGAAAAAATATTTTAAATTTTGGTTTATTTGTTATTACTTTGACATTTGCCACTAGAAGTTTAAATATGCAGCCAAAATTAAAAAAAAAGAGATCGGAAAATATCAGTGCGTATGGAAAATAGCTTTATATTTAACTTAATAAATAAAGTTCACTACAAAAAAGCTAAACGAAATCATAAAAAACCCCATAGGTGTAATGTGGGCATTAATATATACTCAGACAGTCAACCTGCAATAAAATCCTTGGACTCTGTGTTCCTCAACTCGAAAACGGCCATCGATTGCCGCAAATCTCTCAATGAGATGGCTGAGCAGTACAATATTCACCTAATATGGGTGCCTGGCCATAGGAACATACCGGGGAACTGCGAAGCGGATGAGTTGGCAAGGCTAGGGACTACCTTACATATTCCAGGGGAACTAGAATTTGTTGGTATGCCCCTAGCTACCTGCAAGCTCATGCTGCGTGAGAAGGCTGTTATGATGGCAAATGTTCGATGCGAGAATTGCAAGAGTTGTAACGACACCAAGCAAATATGGCCCCATTTCAACTTAAACCGCACACTAGATATGCTAATGTTCTCGAGACGTCAGATATCACTCCTGATATCTGCTATAACGGGTCGCTGCCTGATAGGAGATTTTGCAAAAACTATTGGCGCGAAGTATAATGACTATTGTATGAGCTGTCATGATGCGGACAGCTCATACAATAGAATCAATTAAACACCTCTTGTGTGAGTGTCCTGCATTTTGTGTAAAGCGCAAGCAACTTTTAGGAGCATATAGCTTCAGATTACTGGCGGATCTGGAAAACGTTAACTTAAGCAGTCTGCTAATATTTTTGGAACAATTTGGTTGGTTCAACAAAGAAAAATAATCAAGAAGGTTCAGCGGTTAAAACTAGAAGTGCCCATATGTAATAGGTACTTTTAGTTAATGTGGTATCACAATGGACTGAATAGTCTAAGTGAGCCTGAATCTTAATCGGGCTGCCACTTTAACCTAACCTAACCTATAGGTGTTTTTGAAATTGTATTTGGCATTGTGAAAGATATTGATTTTAAAGAATATTTTGTCAAAAACTTATTTCTGTAAAAATTTTTGTTAAAATTTTATTTCTGTGGAAAATTTTGTCAAAATTTTATTTCTATAGAAAATTTTCTCAAAATTTTGTTTCTATAGAAAATTTTCTTAAAATTTTATTTCTATAGGAAATCTTCTCAAAATTTTATTTCTAAAGAAAATTTTCCCAAACTTTTATTTCTATAGAAAATTTTTTGTTTCTATAGAAAATTTTCTCAAAATTTTATTTCTATAGCAAATTTTCTCAAAATTTTATTTCTATACAAAATGTTCTCAAAATTTTATTTCTATAGGAAATTTTCTCAAAATTTTATTTCTATAGGAAATTTTCTCAAGATTTCATTTCTATAGGAAATGTTCTCAAGGTTTTATTTCTGTATACAATTTTTTCAAAATTTTAATTCTATACAAAATTTTTCTCAAAATTTTATTATCTATAAAAAATATTCTCAATTTTTTTCTGTTTTATTTCTATAAAAAAAGTTTCTCAAAATTTTATTTCTATAAAACATTTTGTCAAAATTATATTTCTATAGGAAATTTTCTCAAAATTTTATTTCTACAGAAAATTTTGTCAAAATTTTATTTCTATAGAAAATTTTGTCAAAATTTTATTTCTATATAAAATTTTTCTCAAAATTTTATTTCTATACAAAATTTTCTCAAAATTTTATTTCTATAAGAAATTTTCTCAAAATTTTATATTTATAAGAAATTTTCTCAAAATTTTATTTCTATAAAAAATTTTCTCACAATTTTATTTTTATAGGAAATTTTCTCAAAATTTTATTTCTATAGGAAATGTTCTCAAATTTTTATTTTTGTAACAAATTTTCTCAAAATTTTATTTTTATAGAAAATATTCTCAACATTTTTTTTTCTGTTTATTTATTTCTATAAAAAATTTTATCAAAATTTCATGTCTTTAGAAAATTTTGTCTACACGGACGAAAAAGATTGTTTTTCATATGTTTGGGTGTAAAAATTTTATGTTTGGAACTCAAATTTTTTAACACAATATTTTTAAGTGCAAGCATGTAATGTTCATAAACTAGCATAACATGTTTGGGACATATATGTTAATATGTTAGAACATATTATATTTTGGACATAAAATTTTTGCAAATGTAATATGCTTAGATGCAAGCATATATTAATTTAGAAATAACCTATAAACATATATGTGTTTAAGTAGAGAGACCTAGAGAGTATGCTGCAAGTAAAATAATGGAAGTGACCAATTGGCGCCTTAAAAATATATCCAAAAAAAGAAAATTTCATTAAAATTTTGTTCTACCAGTGTATGCCCTAAGGTGAAACAAAATATGTTTGAATAATACAAACAATATTTGGTTTCGACCAATCCTGAAAATATGTATGCTTGAAGCAAAATGTGTTTGGGGTATATGTTACAGAAGAGATTTTTTGAGGGTGTATATAAAATGTAACCACCTCCTAGTTGGAGAGGAATATTTAGAAAAATCTACCAAACCATCAAGAACTCTCCCAATCTACCAAACTGTACAAAATCTACCAGTTTGGTAATATTTTATCAATTGTGGCAACCGTGATCTGCCTTTAACGTTAAATTTCATGTATTTCAGCGTTGCTTAACACTTTATGGCAAAAAAAGTTTTTCATTTTATAGAGCTCTTAAGTTTGTTCACTTTACGGGATAATTAGTGTAAGAAAAAGCGTATTCACGGTATGCGGTGTTCACATTACCGCGAGTGCACTGTATTTATTTCTTCAAGCTATTGGTGTCCTGGTTTTCATTTCGAGGTATTGGAGGGTCTTTTACCACTGATGGGCTTTATATATTTTACCAGAAATGTGGTTTTTGCTCACTAACAACCATTAAAAATGCGTCTCATGATTGTTTATCTTCAGGTTTGAACTAATAACAATCAAAAATATTCGCTCAAATATCAATGTTCCCAATGAAAATTGGTTACATATGTTAGGTGCACAACACTTGTAGCGGTCATTTAGATTTTAGAACGCATGACTGTTTGCTGGTAAATATTGTACCTTTCCTCTATATAAAAAATTTAAATTACTATCATAAAAATAATCTTATATCTGCGAAAAGACCAAAATTTATCTGGTTTTCTGAAAAATATTATTTTATACTCCCGGCGGAATATGGTGACATTTTTCAGTGTTTCAAAACTTCTCTAAGTGGAATGCCGCTCGTACTCGGGCTATAAAAAGGAGGTGGGTGCCTTGTCATTGAGCTAAACATAGAATCAGTTAGTACTCGGGGATAAGAGAGAAGTTGACCACTGTATTAAAATGGAGTGAATAGTTAAGTTGAGCTTGAAATATCGGATTGCCACTATACCTAACCTATATTCCTTAACATTTAAAGAAATAATGATGTGTATATATCTATGGCCCATAATCTCAGGAATTTTATGGCCATTTCACACTTTTTCTATATGAACAAGGTTTCAATCTAGAAGGCAATTTTATGCAGTTCCGACCTATGGCGCGTAGCACAATAATACGGATAAAAGTTATTTTTATAAAGAGAGATTTATATGGGCGATACCATGTTAGGTTAGCTATGATGGCAGCCATATTTGAACTATCAAAGTCCATTATGATACCTCTATTTTAAAATATTCCCTAATTATTCTACCGCAGATCAAACTTTTGTCCGTTCATATGGTAAACGTTTTGTTATTCAAGGGGATATTATTCATGCAAACCCTACCAATTTTTTGTTTAAACTCCCCTCAGTGTCCAGTGAGATGCAATGTTGTCCAATTCCATGTTTAACAATTACCCTTTCAATATATTTGTCTGTCCATCTCTATCTCTAGTGGTAATACTACGTGTGTCTTTTATTACAAGCCATTGAATAAATTTCAATCAATAAGCATACTGTTGATTTTTAACCGACAGCGGTGAAAGGTTTGGTTCTTTATTTATTTAAAAAAAAATGTGGAATTTTTTTCGAGCACTCTAATCCCTCAGTTGTTTCTTTTTCTCTGAGTAAATTATGTGAGGCTTAGTTTATTTTTATTTTTGTTTCATGCCTGTGACTTGACAATTTTAATGTCATTAATTGTAACAATATAGATCAAGTGGGATTAGAATTGATGAAAAGACAACAACCTTTTTTCTAAGACAAAATTAAGGTGTGTTTGATTTGCCCTTATTGCCTTCAATATTTTTGGTTTGTTTCAAGATTTTTATTTTTCTTGTGAAAAGAAAACATCTTAAGTAGTAATCACAATTGGAAATATCTCAATAGGTTGCTTGACCTTTTTCATCATAATAAAAACAATAATTTTGTAATGTAACGATAGCCAAAAAAAAGAAAAACTCAAATAAGTTGAAAATTTTAAGCATATTATAAAATTCTGTGCACCCTTCTGTCGGCCAAAGGCTGATATAAATATTTTGTCATTTTAGGGAAATGGGGAAAGGCATAACGAACATTTCTCTTTCATAAATATCCCAGTGGCATAAATGAGTCTGTTAAGTGTAATTGAATTTCAAAACCAAATCTACTTTTCTAACGAATGTGAAGATTATGGAAAATACACTGACTTAACTTTTATTTTATTGTTCAAAATTGTGTACCCTAAGCTACTATGTGTAATAGCTCATTTCCAAAATCATCGATATCTCAATATGCTTGTAGTCTTAGAAAAAAATATAAAAAGTCAAGACTTCTATTTAAATCAAATGATTGCTTTATTGGTTCTATGTTGGCCTATTCTTTTCACAAAAACAAAAACAACAACAAAAACATTAATAGCTTAGAAGTAACTCAAAATGTCTCCATTTGTTCTGTAGTAGATACAATCCTCAGTAATCCCCTTAGTTTATGACCTCTTCTCCCATGGCTATAAAAAGATTTTTTGTCTTTCCATTAAAATTCGTGTTAACCGCAATTGTGCTATAAAAAATATATATAATAATAATTCTTAGCCATAGAGAGTCAACGTTGCTAGAGTTGGAACTGCAGCTATGGCAGTATGTCAACTTGGCTAAAAAGTCTATTTGAAAAAATTATCAATAATCACAAAAGCGTTAGCAAGCACAGTTAGTTGGGTATATCGTAGTGCTGCTGTTTTTCACGTTTCCATGTCATTGTCGGTAAAACTACGACAAAAAAAAATGGAAGAAAAAACAAATCTGTAGAAATAAAATTGAATAGTTAAGCCGTGAACAGATATAAAGCAAATCTAGGTCATTACTTACAAAGAATGCGACAAATTGACAATGCTAATAAAAATAATTTGAAATAAAATAAATTTTATCATAAGGCTATAAATAAGAGAATGATTGCTTCTTGTTGGCTGTCTTTGATTCTTGTGCCAGAGAATAAAGTGACTTTATTTATTTCGTGACACAAAAGGTCAGGCAAGTAGTGATGGGGATGAAAATGTTTGTAAAAAATTTTGGAATATTTTTATATATATTTTTGGGCTAAAATTTCTTTAAAAAAATAATAAGATTTGACCACAGTTTAAAAGAAAAAATGTCTTTTTTTTAATTTTTGTTAATTTTAAAATTGGGTTTTTTAAAAAAGTTGTTTTTAATTTTTGAGAAGATTTTTACAAAAAACGTTTCTGTATTTTATAAAAAAGAAAGAATAAATAAAAAAATAAAATTTCAATATAATTTTCTAAATGTTTTACTAACTATTAAAATTTAGTGAAGATATTAACTAAATTTTAATTGTACAAAAAAAAAAATATATTATATCCCACGTAATATCAAAAAAATCGAATTATATTTTGATCCCGTTTGTTGTAATTTCTCCTTCCTGCAACTCATTTCATTGTTAATTTGTACTTCAGTATAACTTATAAAGTGACTTTATTTAATTCGGGACACAAACGGTCAGGCAAGTAGTGATGGAATGAAAATGTTTGTAAATAAATTTGGAAAAGTTTTATATATAACTTTTGGTTAAAATTTCTTAAAAAATATACAATTTTATCACAGTTTAAATGAATAAAATGTTTTAACTTTTTTTTAATTTTTGTTAATATTAATAAATTTAAATTTAAGAAACTTTTTACAAAACAAAATTTTTCTTTATTTGATGAAAAAGAAAGAATGAATAAAAATTAAAATTTTAATATAATTTTTTAAATATTTTTCTAACATATGATAATATCTTCACTCAAATTTAATTTTTTCAAAATCTATACATATAAAATTCAAAGTATGTTTGTTTGTATGTTCCGGGTAAGCTCAGAAACGGCTGAACCGATCTACTTGAAACTTTCAGAGATCGTAGGCGGCACTCATGTTGTGAAAATAGGGCACCTCATTTTTTGATACCTGGTCGCGGATGGGGGACCTCACTTTTGTCAGACTTTTATTTTTCAATATTATTGGATGAGGGGGACCTCCCTGAGATTTACAGAGAACATGCGGTGAGGTTATGAAATTAATATGGGGTATCTGATGTGTTCATTTGTGGACGGAGAGGGGACCTTCCCTTTGCCCGACTTTTTGAAACTTGGAACAAAATTATCCGATTTGCTTGAAATTGTCAGGGAAGGTTGAAGGGGCGTCTAGATCAAAAACAGATACTTCATATTTCGATATTCGAGGAAGTAGACTTCTCCTTTGCCCTACTTGTTTAAAGTACAGGAAAAACTGGGTGAGGTTATGGAATTTATACGAGGTACCTGATTGTTTATTATTTGGTCGGGGAAAATAAAAGGGCATACTGAGAAATCCGCTTCTCCTTAAGAACATACTGTGAAACAATTAAACTTTTCCAATTTACTTGAAATTTACAGAGGACGGGGGGAAAGGTTATGCAATTAATATTGGATACCTGATTTTGTGGTATTTGGACGGGAAGCGGGTACGCCCCTTGCCCTGATTTTTGAAAATTGGGCTTATAATGTGCATGATATTTGCTGGGACGTTTACACAAGATATGCTGCATCATTTTTCGATATGTGGTCGAAGAGGGGCGACCTCCTCTAAAACTGAAAAAAAAAATTCTCAAGTTTTCTTGAAATTTACAAAGGCAATGCGGGGAGGGTATGAAATCAATATGGTGTAGCTGTTGTTTGGGTATTTGGACGGGGAGGGAATCTTCTCCTTGCCCCACAATTGAAGGAAAGTTTCTAGATTTTCATGGAATTGTCGGGGAAGGTTAAGAATGCTATTCACTTCGGTGTTTGTCGATATTTTATCGGGGAAAGTGACGTTCCTTTAAAACAATAGAGCAAAATTTAACCTTTTCCGATCTACTTGAAATTTACAGGGAACGCGGAAGGAGGTGATTAAATTAATACAGGGTACATAATATCTAGTTGGGAAGGGGAATAGTGACTTAAACTTTGTCGATTTACTTGGAATTTATAGGGACCGTTGGGTAGTTTGTGAATTTAATATAGGGTACGTGAGTGGTGCGAAGGTGGGGAGACGGTTCCCTTTAGTCGGATTTTTTGAAAATTGAAAGTAGAGGGTTGTCCGTAAATGGGAACTCGGTACATAATTTTATGATTTTTCCACAGGCTTCTGCCAGACTTTTTTAAGAAAAAACTTAAATTTACATGAAATTTGCAGACAACGTAGAGGGTGCATCATTTTTCGGTGTATGTTCGTGGTAGACATGTCCTCCGTGTCCAACATTTTAACAAATATTAATATAGTAAATTTTTTAAATAGTTTTGCTCTTTCCGATTTATTGGACGGGAAACAGCAATTATTTGTATGTTGTTGAAATATAAAGCTTAATTTTCTGGTATGTTGAAGAGAAGGATACCTTTCAACGAAGCGAGCCGGGTTACGCTAGTATTAAAACATTCGAATTACATTTTGATCCCATTTGTTGTAATTTCTCCTTCCTGCAACTCATTTCACTGTTAATTTGTACTTAAGTATAACTTATAACCTCTCTGGGCCAATAAATAACTTAAGGCAATTTAATACTTAAACAAGTGGCAGTTTTGATTAATCCAGACCAATAAGTTCAAATCCCTAAAATATGCTCTCACATATACAACAAACATTGAATTGAATTTAAACGAAAATATGCTGGATAATAACCCTCAAAAAAAAAAAAAACGTGAAAATAATTTCCTAAAGAAAAATGACCTCTTGCTTGCGGGAGTGCATGTATCTAAAAGCCATCGAATGAATAACCATCGATTATATTTAGGATTCTGGATTTCGATATGGCTGCGCGCATGTGTGCCAAAGGTATATAAATTACAATAAACAACATTTTAATTAAAGCCCACTGTGTAACTGAAAAGTAATTTTAATACAAATGAACTCCACCCACCGTTGAATTGAAAAACAGAATTGAACTCAATAGTCCTTTAAATTGCAAAGGTTTGCCCGAAAAGTAATATTTTCTTTTCATTCTCATGTTACTACTCAGATGAAAGCACTTACAATGGCTATATGAAACATTCTATATCGCAAAACTTGAGGAAATTGTGTTTTATCGCAAAATATTTCGACATTGAAAAAAATTATATACTAAATATGAAAAATTTCCTTTTATGACACTAGATTAACACAATTCCAGCAAAAAAATTAAGATTCTTCCTAAGTCATTACTTTTAATGTACATCCAAAAATGTCCTTTCTTTTGAGGTGATATATAAAAATCCGTTGTTTTAGACAATTTTTGCAATAAATTGAAATTTTCTAAATTGTACATTAAGGATGAAGGAAATTTCCAAAAAATATGTGAAAAGTGTGTCGATCCATTTCTCCGTAGACTTGCTAGTAGCAAAACGTCATTATGTAGAGAAAGTAATAAAAAAAAAATAAATATGTTTTTCAACTATTTCTTTATTTTGTTTATGAAATCCGAATTACTGAAATAAAATCACACCTAAATAAATAAAAAAATGTCAATTAATTTTATTGTCAATACAACGACGTAATTTGTAAATACAATTACGACTTTAGTTGTTATATCAACAAAAAATTTGTAGAACTTACAAATTTTCTGTAACAACAATTAATTGTTAGCTCAAAAATTATAATATTATTTTGTGTGCAATGCAGCGGATGCTTAGAAATAAGGCCCATGTAAAATGCATTGCTTCTGAGCCAAATTTTCACTACACAGAAAAAAATTTCACGAAAATTTTTCCAATTAAAATTTTAATTGAGTTTTAAAAAATATTCAATTAAAAATTTATTGAATAAACAAATTTTTTAATTGAAATAAAAATCAATCACACAAATTAATAGTATCAATTAATTTTTTAATTGGATCAATTAATTTTTTAATTGATACTATCATTTCTGTGATTGAAGACATTTCAATTAAAAAATTAATTGGATCAATTAATTTCGTGATTGAATCAGAAAAATATTCTTTTGTGTGTACTTCCTGATCCAAAAAGAACTTTTTCATTAGTTTTCTAGCTACGCACTTTTTGCTGGGGTGTTAAGGAGAAATTTCTTTAAAATATATTAATTTTTTATTAAATAAATATTACGAATAAGTGCTGGGAATTTCAAGTCGATAAAGAATTCACTGTGATTATCCACTCTGGCATCATAAAATAAAAACAATTGTTTCTTTTATGACCTCGAGTTGGACTAAAATCAAAGATATAGAACCGATCTATCCTCGTGGCCGGGGATAGGTTGGCGGTGGCAAATCTTTACTGCCATTGTTGCAGCTGACTCTTTGGCCAATATATATCAAGTTAATAGACTTAACATAGCATTAAGGGAATTTGCACCTGGCGTACTAAATGCGTCTAATGTCAGGGTCACACTGGGCAAATATTTGACAGAAATCGAAAAAGAATCCATTGCCATAGCCAAACCAGCAAACATTTTGAGCTCATATTGGATATATAACATCATGGTGGGGTTATTCTCCAAAAACCGTATTCAGATGTTTGGATAATTTTTCTGGAAAAATGTTTGACACTCATTTTGGTCAAATATTTGCCTAGTGTGACCATAGCCTAACACATACAAAACAAGTAAAGAAAGTCTAAAGTCGGGCGGGGCCGACTATATTATACCATGCACCACTTTGTAAATCCACATTTTCGATACTATATCAAATCCATCAAATGTGTTGGGTTTTTGTCCCAAATACATACATTTAAATCTGACTCCATCTGAACAAAATTTATAATCTATAGGCTTAAAATTTAAGTCGTCTAATGCCCTGGGATGGTACACTATTTTAGTAAAAAAAAATATGGGAAACATTTTAATCTGAACCAATTTTGAGGCAACTTCGCAAAAGTGTATTTATGATTTATCGATCGATAGATATGTATTAGAAATAAAGGTAATTTTGAGTCACTTTTACAAGTTTTCGACTTAGTAGTGGCGATTTTATAAGGAAAATGTGGGTATTTTGGTCATTTTTGCCCAAATCGGAAAAGCATATATATGCAAGCTATATAGAAATCTGAACCTATTTCAACCAAATTTGATATGCATACTTAGTATTTTAATTCTACTCCCTGTGCAAAATTTCACGTAGATCGGACTACAACTTTGAACTCTGTGGTCATATGATGGCAAATCGGGCGAAGGATATATATATATGGGAGTTATATCTAAACCTGAACCGATTTCAATAAAATTTAGCACACTTTACTACACTACTAATTGTACTCCTAGTGCAAAATTTCAAACCAAATTGGGCTAAAACTTTGGCTTCTGGGGCCATATAAGTCTATATCGGGCGAAAGATGTATATGAGAGCTATATCTCAATCTGAAACGATTTTAATCAAATTTGGCACACCTGACTATAGTACTAATTGTTCTCCTGGTGCAAAATTTCAAGCAAATTAGGGTAAAACTCTGGCTTCTGGGGCCATATAATAGGGTTCTATGCTGACCCAAAACATGAACTTGTGCCAATTGGAATTAAACTGCGATCTAAACTTTGATCACAAAAATGTGTTCACAGACAGACGGACGGACGGACATGTCTAGATCGACTAAGGGACCCACCCTGAGCATTATTGCCAAAGACACCATGTGCCTATCTCGTCTCCTTCTGGGTGTTGCAAACATATGCACTAACTTATAATACCCTGTTCCACAGTGTGGCGCAGGCTATAAAAACGTCATTCGGCGATTTTTATACCCACCACCATAGGATGGGGTTTGCTAGTCCATTTATAAAGAAATATTGATTGAGAGAGAAATTGTAAGACGATCTGCCGATGTCCGCCTGCCCGTCTGTTGTAATTAAGCTTTCACGTTCGAGCTATTTCGGTCCAGGTTTTCATAAAGTCCCCCTATAAACCGATCCCTCGACTTGACTTTTGAGCATATAGGCGTCAATATAAATATAATTTTCCTGATATATATATATATATATATATATATATATATATATATATATATATATATATATATATATATATATATATATATATAATACCAATAAAGAGCATATTTTTCGTAAATTTTGGTCCATATTGTGATATCCCCCAAGCTGACCTAATATGAAAAATTGGGCAATTTCAGGACTCGAAATTTACGCAATGTTAAGGACAAACATCTTTAAAATAATAATATTTTAATAAAAAGAAAGTTTATAATCTTTCCTTCAAACCCACTTTTTGTCATTAAATTTAGGACACAAGTTTCGGAAATTTGCATACCTCTGTTAAACTTCTAAGTTTTTGAAGTAAGGAAAATTTTCCTTAAAGTAAAGAAAAACAATTTTAATTTAAAGAATTTGTCTTTGTTTGAAGATATAAACGCTTCAAATATAGTCAAAGACTTACTTTAAGTATTTGCATCTTTGGTTTAAAGTTTTTTGGAATTAAGAAAACTCTATTTACTTCGAAGTAGCTGTTATAATTTGGATTTTGGAACATTATGAATAGCAAACAGAGATTGAAGATTCGGTTAATGAGATCTGCATCCTATTATTAATTTTATTGATCCCATATTTAAAGCCAGGTAGGTCCCTAATTAATATCTTTATTTTAAAGAAGCAGCATCTTTGGCTAGGAATCAATACCAAACCCCTTAAGGGAAGGTCGCAGTTTTCATCCAAGGTGATTAAAGTTCGAAATCTGGAGTTATTATAAAATCCTAAAGAAATTATGTTAAATGTAGGTTATATCGGTTATTATTTCGATATAACTCCTACATATGTTTCTTGGGTTACAAATTAATTGTGGAATCCGTACCGTAGATCGAAATACCGATGAAATTTTAAAAACAAATTTGAACAAAATTTCCATTACTACAATAAAATTTCTTTAAAAACAGAAATTCGGTTATATTAACAATGGAAATAAATTTTCGGTAAATCCCTTATTGATAACTAAACTCGAAAAAAAATTTTTTTTTTGATTTTATATGAATAATTTAAAGTTGTTTTATTCTTAAGATGCTGTAATATTAGAACGTGATATACTTCTGATATCACTGGTGGTACGTACCACAGTATTTCAATATAAAATGCCTCATATGTTTATGGCTCATCGTTTATTCTTAACGCAAACTGCGTAATGGAATTTCTTAAGAACAACTAAATTACTCATGGCCCAATTTTCAATTAAAATTCAACGCAGAATTTCTCAATATCCAAAAGACTTTTCACCAAGACTCCCAAAAAAAGGTGGATGCAATATAAAAAGTGCAGGACGATAAATGTATGTTACTTTTATATTTCTGCTATATATATGTATATGTGTGTGTGCACCATTCATATACAAATAAAGAATTTCTGGATACCACAACTGTAGACTTCATCTAGGGAAGTAAAGAAGAAAGCATTGTTGTTTACTGACTCGGGTTTACAGTTTTGCCATTACCACCATGTTATTTTGTGGGCAGTATACGTATTAAGTAAATAATGAAATTTAAGACCTCCATCAGGAGGTAATCGCTTAAAGCATATTACAAACCAACCAAAAAGTTGGTGAGCTTTGAAATGTGTTTTAATATACCACGCATATCATATACAGCAAATAAACACAACATCAAAATCATTTTGCAAAAATGTTACTCCTTTACTCTCCTTTGGAATAGGACGGAGTTTTGTGTAACTCATATGTAATAAATAAGATTTTTTTTGTACTTTGCTTAGTGGAGAAATGGTAAAAGAGATTAAAACAAAAAGAATATTCTGAAGTGTTTGTTGGAGATGGCGAACCTAGGGCACCTCATATTTTGGTTTAAGCTTTCAACGAAATCTTAAAATTAGTCAACATTTGTACACCGACGAAAAAGACTGTTTTCCATATGTTTGGGTGTAAAATTATATATTTAGAACACAAAATTTTTAACACATTATTTTCAAGTGCAAGCATATAATGTTCATAAACTAGCGTAACATGTTTGCGAATGGAAGCAACCAATTGGCGCCTTAAAAATATCATTAACATTTTTTTTCTACCAGTGTATGTCTAAGGTGAAACATAATATGTTTGAATAATACAAACAATATTTTGTTTGGACAAATCCTGAAAATATATATGTTTGAAGTAAAATATGTTTGGGGTATATGTTACAGAAGCAATTTTTTTGAGGATGTTATTTTGATCGACTTTTTAAAATTTAAGAATAATAGATCTTTACAATTGAATACATTTTCAATTTTTTTTAATACAACCTAATACTGCCCTTAATAATAGAGCAAGAAATTTAAGTTCGAAGATGTGCTATATCTGACCATGTTTTGATAGAGCCTCCATATAAACCCAGCCCCGATTTGACATCTTGAAATCTAGAGGTATTTGTAGGCCAAATATTTTGTTTTAGCCATCATATACCGATCTGCTTTGAGTGCATAAAATGAACAAGCTTTATTCGATAGAACTGAAAATTGAAATCTGAAAGTAGTTTGGATCTATAAAGATACCGATTTGGCTTCTTGAAATTGAAAATATGTATGGTATTCTAGAAGTCTAGAATGAAATATAATAAATGTGATTTATATCAGTACGGTTTCTATGTAGAGAGAAAGTTCAATTATCATCCATATTACCTAAAACTAGAATTAACACGTATATACAGCAGTAAGTTCGGCCGGACCGAATCTTAAATACCCACCACCATGAATCAAATATTATAGTTTCCTTTGAAAATGTCAGGGGGGGTTTGATGACAGATATTTTGCCGAGCAGCTCAGTTCAACCACACCGAAAGAATTTTCTTCGTAAAAAGAACGAAAAATTTCGTTAAAAGTACGAAATTTGTCATTGTTTTACAACCAAAGAAACTTTTCATTAAAAGTACGAAATATTTCGTACTTTTAACGAAGAAAAGTTCTTCCAAAATTTTCGTAGTTTGTAAGAAAAAAAATCGTACTTTTTGTGAAGAATCTTCGTACTTTTTATGAAAAATCTTCGTACTTTTTATGAAACAATTTCGTTCTTTTTATGAAAATGTTTCGTACTTTTTATGAAAAATTTTCGTAGTTTATATGAAAAATGTTCGTACTTTTTATGAAAAACTTTCGTACTTTTTTCTGAAAAATGTTCGAGTTTTTAAAAAAAAATTTATAGTCGACAGTGCATTTGGTTGTAGTTGCAAGTGTGAAAAATGACATCACTACTTTATATCTTAAGTTTTTGAATAATTTTTAGTTTTATTGCTTCACTTTTATTCATAGCGCGCTATCACCCAAATGAGAAGTAACATAGACTTGCATAAAAAATAGAATAAAGGAATACACTCAAGCACATTATAAAAGACAATTTAATGCCGCGAACGGAAATTTTACAACTTCAATGAAACTTCTTCGTTATTTCAAAGAAAATGTTTCGTGCTTTTTATGAAGAAATTTTAACGCAGAATGTTTCGTAAAATATTCGTAAAAACTTCTTCACAAAATTCATGAAATGTGAAGAAAGTTTCGTTAAAAGTACGAACTTTTTACGAAGAAAAGTTAATGTAGAATGTTTCGTAGAAGTTTCGTATATTCGTAAAATGTTCTTCGTAAAATTTACGAAAATGAATGAAAATTTCGTTATTTTAATGAAGAATTCAGGAAGAATAGTTAATGAAGAATTCTGCGTAAAATTAACGAAGAGAATTCTTTCGGTGCAGTACGCTAGATAAATGTAAAGATTTTACCTATGGAGACGTGATCAGATTCTGAATTTATAAGAACCATTTTTTGTTTGAGTTTTAGAGGAATCATAAACATCTCTTGTAAGTGTGCAAGAAAATGATGAAATAACGCCTTGATTTTAAATCTAAAATCTGTGGATTTTCATCCCAATTATTTAAATGACTACGAGAAGTAAAATCTTGAAATTTTGCATTCAGTTTCAAGCAATTTTCATGATCAGTGCGCTTTCTATACCCGTGGTGCAATGGTTAGCATGCCCGCCTTGCATACACAAGGTCGTGGGTTCGATTCCTGCTTCGACCGAACACCAAAAAGTTTTTCAGCGGTGGATTATCCCACCTCAGTAATGCTGGTGACATTTCTGAGGGTTTCAAAGCTTCTCTAAGTGGTTTCACTGCAATGTGGAACGCCGTTCGGACTCGGCTATAAAAAGGAGGTCCCTTGTCATTGAGCTTAACATGGAATCGGGCAGCACTCAGTGATAAGAGAGAAGTTCACCAATGTGGTATCACAATGGACTGAATAGTCTAAGTGAGCCTGATACATCGGGCTGCCACCTAACCTAACCTTTCTATACCCTCAATAAGTGGAATCGGTCTATATGGAGGCCTTACCAAATGGACCCATAAAACTAAATCATATACACTTTTTTATGGGTCTAAAATGCCAGTATATTTTCAATTTGTGGCAAATCGGATAGAAACTACAATTTCTAGAAATCCTAGGAGTTAAATCGGGAGTTCGGTGGAATGGGGGCTATACCAAAACATGAAAGGATACACACAGTATTCAGCACAGTATTCTAGAATCCCAAGAAGTAAATCTGGAGATAGGTCTATATGGGGGCTATATCGAAACATGGTCCGATAATCACCATTTGCGGCACATTCCTTTATTTTCCTAGAATACCTCTAGATTTCCAATTTGAAGCTAATTGAATAAAAACTACGGATTCTAGAAGCCCAATAAGTAAAATCGGGAGATCGGTTTATATGGGGACTATATCAAAACATGGACCGATACTCACGACACACGTCTTTATGGTCCTAGAATACCTCTAGATTTCCTATGTGAGCCAAATTGGGTAAAAATTACAGATTCTAGAAAACCAAGAAGTAAAATCGGGAGATCGGTCTATATGGTGGCTATATCAAAACATGGACCGGTACTCACCATTTTCGGCACACGTCTTTAGGGTCCTAGCTTACCTTTAGATTTCAAATTTCATGGTAAATTGGATTAAAACTACGGATTCTAAAAGCCCAAGAAATAAAATCGGATCTATATGGGGGCTATATCAAAACATGGACCGATACACCCCATTTTCGGCGCACCTCTTTATGGTCCTAAAATATCTCTAGATTTCCAATTTCAGGCAGATCGGATAGAAAATACACTTTCTATACGCCCAAGAAGCAAAATCGGGAAATCGGTCCATATGGAGGCTATACCAAAACATGGACCGATAGGCACCATTTTCGGTACACTTTTTGATGGTCCTAAAATACCTCTAGATTTCCAGGCAAATTGGATAAAAACTACAGTGTTTATAAGCCCAAGACCCCTAATCGGGAGGTCGGTTTATATGGGGACTATATCAAAACTTGGACCGATATAGCCCATCTTCGAACTTGACCTGCCTGCAAACAAAAGACAAATCTGTGCCAAATTTCAGGACAATAGCGTCATTATTGAAGGCTGTATGCTACATTACAACAGACAGGCAGACGGACAGACGGACATGCTTATATCGTCTTACAATTTCTCCCTGATCAAGAATATATACTTTATATAGTCGGAAATCGATATTTCGATGCGTTACAAACGGAATGACAAACTTATTATATCCCCGTCACCATTCTATGGTGGTGGGTATAAAAATTCCCAATATCCCAGTAGGACAAATGTTTTTCAAAGGAAATTAGATTAGATTTGGCCCGGCCGCACTTACTGCTTATATACTTGTTTACCATTCCAGTCGTAAGTCTGTTATCAACGACCAACGTTTTATTATCGATCTAGTCATCCTCAGTCGATAAGCTTTCCTACCTGTATGACAAACACCTATATATAAAACTAAAACGAATAAATAGCATACAAGGTCATTACATTTTCCTTTTCTAAGATTGTGGATTGTAGCATGTGGAAATGTAAAAAATGGTTTACAATTGAATTTGAAGTATATCATTATAAATAAATTTGTAGTATATCATTATAGACCGTCCATCCGTTTCCCTATCTATTTCTTGTTACGATTTTCATGAAACTTTTTACTTCATTACTCTGACGATTTATTCTTAACGGAATTGACAAAATATCAATTATTATAGTTGATGGTTAAGCTTCGAGTATGTCCTTCATTCTCTTGCCAAAATAGTACTTGATGATGTACAAACAGGTAGTACGAGTACTTTCGACGTTTTGCTATTTTCCAGTTGCAAAATATAATGATTCACTGATATACCCTACATAGAAATATTTTAGTAAACTGATCAATGATGTGCCATTCCAGACTTCCAAATACAATATTCTCAATACCTTTCATTCAACCTATAGAACTTTCCCCTTGTGCATTGACACGAAATACCGCAATTGGTATATCCTTATAATGGTAATAAATTATATATGTTTTGCCTTAAAACGAGTAGAGAATAAAGGTTCGAGTACTAAATACAAATGAAATGAAAATTTTATAATTTTGAATTGCTCTACTGGCCTTTAATAAACTGTTAGGATTAATTTCCATTTTATCTTTTAAATATCATTTTAGTGGTGAATATAAATACATGATGTAGTTTGTTTGTTTTGGGAAATAGTTTAAGTCTTTTATATAATATCATTCCAAGATCTTTACAAAATTAGTAAAAAAATGCATTTGAAGATTGAAAAATTAAAAGGAAAAAAATTCGTGGGAAATTTGTATACAAGATAACCACTCGTATACGAGACAACTCGTAGATAACCACATATCTCACTACACCCACACCGCATCCCAATGAATCGCTTATACATTACTATCGTCTAAATAAAATGAGAAACAAAATCTTGCTTTGTTAAAATATTTCCTGTGTGATTTTAACGCATACAAAACGCATAGTCTCGTATGTTAGTATTAAAGCTTTCTTTCAATCCCTCGTCGTTGAGTTTCACTGCTGATTGTGTTTAATTCATAATATTTTGAATTTGGCCAAAACGGCAGTACGTTTCACAAGAGCTTTAAGGCAAAAAAGGGGCGTTTAACATCCCCGTTGATTTTGGAACGAATTGGCATTTTCCGCATGGCCCAGTCAAGACATTAAATATCCATAAACAACACGAGCAATGTGTTGATGCCAAATGTTATAATACAACGAAATGTTCATTAAAAAATACTTAAAGAAAATTATGAAGCTGAACATCGGCATTTTTGGTATTCTCCTGCAATTGATGAGAGTGCCATAAGAAAAATTTCCGTTAGTAATATATAGAATTATTGGTAATTGTTTGCAGACAGGTCACATACGGGATAAAATTTTCCAAATTAGTATAATTCTCATAAAAATAGAACTCTTGACTTTTGAACATCTAGTATTTTACTATTATTACACTAGTTTACAAAATAATTTTTTTTACATGTACATTTGATGAGATGCGACTTTTCTTATGTATTTTGATCTGCTGAATTCCAAATTTTTTTTTTAAATATTTTATTATGGAACAGTTTTTGAGATATCCCGTTTTTTTTAGTTTTTCGATCTTTTTTCACTAAACAAATTATATCTTGAGTTTGAAATGTCCGATTATATCGTTTGTACTTTTCCGGTGGAAAAGGGTCACTGTAAAACATGATTTTTTTTGAAAAATTTCCATTTTTGCATCGATTATTCGTCATCTCAATACCTTTCATTTAAATACCAACAGCGATATAATCGGACATTTCTAACTCGAGATATAATTTGTTTAGTGAAAAAAAAAGCGAAAAACTAAAAATAACGGCATATCTCAAAAACTGTTCCATAGAAAATTTTTTAACATTTTTTTTTCGAATTCAGTAGATGAAAAACTTACTATTAAAATATTATCACAACTAAATAAAATATGCATTTAAAATTGGAATTAAAATTAATATTAAAAACAAATTAACTAAATTTCATCTTTTTTATTAAACAGTTTTGGCTTTTGTTGAATTGTAAATGGCGACATTTGAAAAATTTCTCTGAATTTTTACAGAAACCCTAATTTGACAATGTATTATGTAGAATTTCTCTATAGGGTTTTCAAATCTATCTAACAATAGCAAGAAATATTGGCCATTTTAACATATTTTTGGCACCCAAGACCAAAATTTCCTGACCTTATAACTTTCGAGATGCACCAAGCGATTCCATTCCACTGCAAAAACCGCAATTTTTATCAAATCCATCTGAATTTCTTGTTTCATTCATTTCTCTTGGCCAACATTTCATGCTGCTATCAAAAGTTAACAATTTTCCGTCTTTCATGAACAAACCACAAAAGAAACAAAAAATCATGACAGCAAAAATGAGAACATTTCTGTTTTATGTTCTCTGGATTTACATGAACATCGTTTGAAGTGTTAAAACTTCGCATAAAGTATAAATTTTTTCCATAATATATTGTGACATTTGTATGTTACAACGACGAAGATCACGACGTCCTCATTCCTCCCGCCCGTCAAAGGACAGACGTAAATAATGGTCAATGGAAATCAGGAACTTTAAACAAAAAAATACTGAAACGAAACAGAAATCTCATACAAATGAAATGTGAGAATATTTTGCGTATAAATTACAATTTTCTGACATAATTACGGTAAAGCAGTACGTAAATGCGATTTAAATGAGAGCCACACACATAAATGGAGCCACGCATGCGTGCATATTCGACAGAAGATTGAAATCATACCGGCCGACGCATCGCAAGGAAGAAGGGAAAAAAGCAGAAACCATAACAACTTGAACCGCTACAGAAATAAACCATAAAGTATTTTTATTCTTTTTCTTTTGATGATAAAAATCATGAAATGCCAAAAGGAATTTCAAATGTTTTATATACGGTTTAGTTTGACGGTTGTTAGGGGTGTCGTTTTGAAATGTCTGCTGGTAAGAACCAAATTTTCTAGTTGTAACCATATTTCAATGTAAATCAAATTTAGTGTGTCCTCTATTAACTGCAGAACAAATATTGGATATGTGGAATTCCTGATATATCTATTATTGAAGATTTAATCGAGATAATAAAAAAATATGCACATACAGATATTTGGCTGGAAGGAAATGTTCAAAATTGGACCCTGAATGAAATTTCGAAAAAGTTTGAAATCGGAATAAGAATTTTATATATTTGAGATCTTGTTCCGATAAATACTTGGCTTACGAAAAAAGGCAACACAAGAGTGGTGATGTGTTACCAACATAGTTTCCTTTTAAGTCGATAAATTTGACGCAGTGGTTATCTGAATTTTATAACCAGTCTGATTAATATGTTTTTCGAAAAAAATAGTTGTTTTTCTGTTCCTATAACACCATATTTACTTTCCGTTATAAAAAGAATTGAGTAGCTTGTAAGGGCATCGAATTTGGCGGGCATTGTTACCACGGTCAACAAAAGAAAGTCCTAGGATTTGCCTCGATATCATATACAGAGCTCAAAAACATTATTGCGCCTTTGAATTTGTTTCTGCCCTTTTAAAAAACAGCATTTTTTGCCGTTGATGGTAACTTTAAAAAATATGATAAAACAAAGGCGAAACATTTATTCTGAAAACAAAACACCATAAAGTATACGGCCACCATACTGACATTCCTTCAAATGGCTTTATCATTTTTTAAACAAAAAGGTCTCATTCGGGGTCAAAACAGGATATGATAGATGAGGCAAGAGTTTGTAGCCTAATTTGGCCGTGGCGCGGCGGGATCTAGATTATGATGTTGAAATAACATTTCATTCTTCACCAAGAGGGGTCCTTTCTCCTTTAACGCAGCGTCGAATGTACCCAATAATACAGCATAGAATATCTATGTAATTGTTGTACCCTTATATAGACAACGTCTTGCAACCCGCAACAAATGTTGGTTTTAAACACCCCGTTTGATGGAAAGGACATCGCCCTTTTCGCAGCACGTTCGCTAGGTGCACCAGCAACATAGAGTTAAAAACCAAAAGTATCTCAGGGTTGTTCTCTCCCCGGAGTGAGCTAATACACCACTTATCGCACCGACAATCCTCTCACACCTTTTTATACCCTCCACCCTATATTAACTTTGTTATTCCGTTTGTAACACATCGAAATATTGCTATAAGACCCCATAAAGTATATATATTCTGGGTCGTGGTGAAATTCTGAGTCGATCTAAGCAGATTTGGCTTGCGGACCCTATAAGAGAAGCATATTTCATCCGATCTGGCTGAAATTTGGTACATGGTGTTAGTATATGGTCTCAAACAACCATGGAAAAATTGGTCCATATCGGTCCATAATTATATATAGCCCCCATATAAACCGATCCCCAAATTTGACCTCCGCAGCCTCTTGGAGGAGCAAAATTCATCCGATCTGGTTGAAATTTGGCACGTGATGTAAGTATATGGTCTCAAACAACCATGAAAAAATTGGTCCATATCGGTCCATAATTATATATAGCCCCCATATAAACCGATCCACAAATTTGACCTCCGGAGCCTCTTAGATAAGCGAATGGGTCGTGGTGAAATTCTGACTCGATCGAAGCATGTCTGTCCGTCCGTTTGTTGAAATCACGCTAACTTCCGAATGAAACAAGCTATCGACTTGAAACTTGGCATAAGTAGTTGTTATTGATGTAGGTCGGATGGTATTGCAAATAGGCCATATTACACCACTTTTACGTATAGCCCCCATATAAACCGATCCCCAGATTTGGCTTGCGGAACCTCTTAGAGAAGCGAATTTCATCCGATCCGGTTGAAATTTGATGCGTGGTCTTAGCATATGGTATCAAACAACCATGGAAAAATTGGTTCATATCGGTCCATAATTATATATAACCCCCATATAAACCGATTCACAAATTTGACCTCCGGAGCCTCTTAGAGAAGCGAATTTCATCCGATCCGGTTGAAATTTGGTACGTGGTCTTAGTATATGGTTTCAAACAACCATGGAAAAATTGGTCCATATCGGTCCATAGTTATATATAGCCCCCATATAAACCGATCCCCAGATTTGGCTTGCGAAGCCTCTTAGAGAAGCGAATTTCATCCGATCCGGTTGAATTTTGGTACGTGGTCTTAGTATATAGTATCAAACAACCATGGGAAAATTAGTCCATATCGGTCCATAATTATATATAGCCCCCAAACAACCGATGCCCAAATTTGACCTCCGGAGCCTCTAGGAGGAGCAAAATTCATCCGATCTGGTTGAAATTTGGCACGTGGTGTAAGTATATGGTCTCAAACAACCATGGAAAAAATTGGACCATATCGGTCCATAATTATATATAACCCCCATATAAACCGATCCCCAGATTTGATACGTGGTCTTAGCATATGGTCTCAAACAACCATGGAAAAATTGGTCCATATCGGTCCATAATTATATATAGCCCCCATATAAACCGATCCCCAGATTTGGCTTGCGAAGCCACTTAGAGAAGCGAATTTCATCCGATCCGGTTGAATTTTGGTACGTGGTCTTAGTATCTGGTATCAAACAACCATGGGAAAATTGGTCCATATCGGTCCATAATTATATGTAGCCCCCATATAAACCGAGGAGCATTGGAGGAGCAAACTTCATCCGATCTTGTTGAAATTTGGCACGTGGTGTAAGTATATGGTCTCTAATAACCTCGCAAAAATTTTTCCACATCGGTCTATTATTATATATAGCCCCTATATAAACCGATCCCCAGATTTGGCTTGCGGACCCTATTAGAGAAGCATATTTCATCCAATCTGGCTGAAATTTGGTACATGGTGTTAGTATATGGTCTCAAACAACCATGGAAAAATTGGTCCATATCGGTCCATAATTATATATAGCCCCCGTATAAACCGATCCCCAAATTTGACCTCCGCAGCCTCTTGGAGGAGCAAAATTCATCCGATCTGGTTGAAATTTGGCACGTGGTGTAAGTATATGGTCTCAAACAACCATGAAAAAATTGGTCCATATCGGTCCATAATTATATATAGCCCCCATATAAACCGATCCCCAGATTTGGCTGCGGAGCCTCTTAGAGAAGCGAATGGGTCGTGGTGAAATTCTGACTCGATCGAAGCATGTCCGTCCGTCCGTTTGTTGAAATCACGCTAACTTCCGAATGAAACAAGCTATCGACTTGAAACTTGGCATAAGTAGTTGTTATTGATGTAGGTCGGATGGTATTGCAAATAGGCCATATTGCACCACTTTTACGTATAGCCCCCATATAAACCGATCCCCAGATTTGGCTTGCGGAGCCTCTTAGAGAAGCGAATTTCATCCTATCCGGTTGAAATTTGATACATGGTCTTAGCATATGGTCTCAAACAACCATGGAAAAATTGGTCCATATCGGTCCATAATTATATATAGCCCCAATATAAACCGATCCACAAATTTGACCTCCGGAGCCTCTTAGAGAAGCGAATTTCATCCGATCCGGTTGAAATTTGGTACGTGGTCTTAGTATATGGTTTCAAACAACCACGGAAAAATTGGTCCATATCGGTCCATAATTATATATAGCCCCCATATAAACCGATCCCCAGATTTGGCTTGCGAAGCCTCTTAGAGAAGCGAATTTCATCCGATCCGGTTGAATTTTGGTACGTGGTCTTAGTATATAGTATCAAACAACCATGGGAAAATTGGTCCATATCGGTCCATAATTATATATAGCCCCCAAACAACCGATGCCCAAATTTGACCTCCGGAGCCTCTAGGAGGAGCAAAATTCATCCGATCTGGTTGAAATTTGGCACGTGGTGTAAGTATATGGTCTCAAACAACCATGGAAAAAATTGGTCCATATCGGTCCATAATTATACATAACCCCCATATAAACCGATCCCCAGATTTGGCTTGCGGAGCCTCTTAGAGAAGCGAATTTCATCCGATCCGGTTGAAATTTGATACGTGGTCTTAGCATATGGTCTCAAACAACCATGGAAAAATTGGTCCATATCGGTCCATAATTATATATAGCCCCCATATAAACCGATCCACAAATTTGAACTCCGGAGCCTCTTGGAGGAGCAAAATTTATCCGATCTGGTTGAAATTTGGTACGTGGTCTTAATATAGGGTCTTAAAAAAAACCATGCAAAAATTGGTCCATATCCATCCATAATTAGATATAGCCCCCATATAAATCGTCCCCAGATTTGACCTCCTGAGCCACTTGGAGGAGCAAAATTCCTCCGATCCGGGTGAAATTTGGTACGTGGTGTTAGTATATAGTCTGCAACAATCATGGAAAAATTGGGGTTAGTATATGGTCTGCAACAATCATGGAAAAATTGGTCCATATCGGTTTATAATGATATATAGCCCCCATATAAACCGATCCCCAGATTTGACCTCCGGAGCCTCTTGGAGGAGCAAAATTCATCCGATCTGGTTGAAATTTGGCACGTGGATATGTCTCTAACAACCATGCAAAAATTGGTTAATATCGGTCCATAATTATATGTAGCCCCTATATAAACCGATCCCCAGATTTGACCTCCGGAGCCGTTCATATATATATATATATATATATATATATATGTATATATATATATATATATATATATATATATATATATATATATATATATATATATATATATATATATATATATATATATATATATATATATATATATATATATATATATATATATATATATATATATATATATATATATATATATATATATATATATATATATATATATATATATATATATATATATATATATATACCAGCTCAAGAACTGAATTATATACGTGTTTTATTTTGTTTTTGTCTAATATATACCATATATGGACTAACTTACAATTTAGAGGACGATGTTAAGAAGTTTTCAGGTGACATGGTCATCGGCGAGTATTACCACAACCCAAGTAATTCGATTGTGGATGACAGTCTTTAGTAGAAGTTTCTACTCAAGGGTAGATAAGATTCGGCCTGGCTGAACTTACGGCCGTATATACCTCTTTCGAATAATATATGTTTGCTATAACTTTATTCTTATGAAAATTTAATAGTTGTGTTATATTTTTTGGATCTTTCAAGTTGTATTCCATATTATTATTTTTTTTTTTTGTAGTGTCATCCCTATCTGTGACAGAACCTCTAGAAATTATCCAAATTGTAACACCACTGAAATCATTGAGCCATGTAGTCAATACTCATATGAAACCGAAATTAACACTCAAATGCTCCAAAAAATGAACATAGAGATCTTTATGTATAGAAATAAAATCTTACTGTAGCATAATGCATAGCTCATATTGTAACCCTAACTCTTTTTAGTTTAATTCCACTCTGATGGAATTTTGCAGAATGTCATTTTTTTTCTTACTCAAAGAGCACATGGAGCTGCTGCAATATAACTTTGCCTGTAGTGATCTTGTGGTTATGGTTCGTGGTAGTTAGCATTACAAATATTACACAATTGTCATAACCATACATCAAAATTTAAAATTGAATTTGTTGTTGGCAAACATGTTGGGTCATATATCATCAAATTAAACTGACCAACTGACTGTGTGCTAATGCTAATGCATTTTTTCTCTTTCTTGCTTCTTTTTGTTCAATTTTGCTTGAGTTTTTTTATCGAGAATTGAATATATAAAATCAATAAACAGCAATTTTCAATTATCAATGGTATTCATCAACAATATTTGAAACTAACATATTTCTTAGGTATTTTTCTTAATTTTCCCAATAAGTCATTTGGAAAATTATAGTTTAAAATTTAAAAGAGTGTGCTTCTCTGTTGTGGTAATCATTTTAATTAAAATTGTAATCTTAATAAAAACAGTTTAAACGTAGGGAAACAAAAAAAAAACGTATTCCAAAACTTCTAAAATACTTACTTCTATTTTTCAACTGCAAAAAAACTGTGATAACTCCTAAATGAATTTGAATAAAAGTGACAAAAATCAGTCTTCCATATGTTAGAAAAAATAATGATTTTTATGTTTTAATATTATTTGTTAGTTTTAATGCCATTTGTATGCAAATGCAAAGTATCTCTCTATTACCTAATCAACAAACTTGAAACTCAAAATTTTATATATCAACCTACAAATAAACTACGGAAACCGTACCATTATTTCAAGTAAAAATTTTGAACTAAATGAGCTAAGTTTTAATGTAGGAATACAAAAGACTTAAGCAATAAACTTGGAAACACGAAATTCTTTTTTGCAACCTAAAAAACTATGGTAACTCTGGCACAAACGAATTTGAGCCAAAATGATAAAAATCAATGTTGAATGCCTTTATCGTAGGCAGTCTACAAAGGGTAGATTAGGTTAGGTTAGATGTATCAGGCTCACTTAGACTATTCAGTCCATTATGATACCACAGTGGTGAACTCCTCTCTTATCACTGAGTGATGTCCGATTCCATGTCTACAAAGGGTACAAATCAAGTCAAAAATAAAAATATCAGTAGTAGGGCAAAACTAAAAAACTCCATAATATATAATTTGTTTAAAAATTCATAATATCTTTATGGCCATTGGAAAACAAAAGACTTAAGCAAGAAACTTGGAAACTTTAAGGTCTTTTTTTCAACCTAAAAGTTCAAAATTTTTGTTTAAATTGCGACAACCGTTACACATATGACTTCAGGCCAAAAATAAATAATGTTATGAAAACTTTTGAACTAAATAACCCCAGTTTTAATGTAGGAAAACAAACGATTTAAGCAAGAAACAGGGCCCATCAAAATTCTATTTTTCCACATAAAAAACAAACGATGGTAACTCTAGCACATATGAATTTGAGGCAAAATGATAAAAATCAATGTTGCATGACTTTGTTGTAGGCAGTCTACAAACGGTAGAAATCAATTCAAAAATCAAAAATAAAAATAAAAAACTCTCAGCAGTGGGGGCAAAACTAAAGACCTCTATTTAAGCCTGTGATTTGTTGTGTTAAATTGTAATGTCATTTGTTTAAAAATTCATAATATCTTTGTGGCCATTAGCCATTGGCAGTCTGTGGTAAACTACAGCCACTACTCCTGAAAGTTTTAAGTTCAGTTTCGTAGCGAAAACCCCACGTTAAATTCAATCCAACATTGTATTTTTTTTTTGGGTCCTGTGCTTAATCTGTGGCTCTGTCTCTTTTAACGGTCCGCCTGTTGAAAAGCCAATTTCATAATTTTATTCATTTTGGTTTTTCTATATTTTTGCTTCTTTCGTATTCATCTATAAGCAATGCATTTATGGTACGCGCATATATTTATTTATTTATGCTCGTTTTAATGTTTAATATGTTTTTCCACTCGATTACAAAGCAGACATATGGATATGCAGCAAACAAAAAAAAAAAACATAGCAGTGGTTAAACATTTGTTTGACTAGATGCAGTGAAAGAAAATTGTCCAAGGAATTTTTTTAATTCTTTTGTTGACTAATTTAGTTTAGAAGTTACATGTTTCTGTCGTCCTAAAATCATAATCGAAATTTGACATAAAAAATGCATCGTTTTGAGTTATGGAATTGAATACTCTTCAAGGTATTGAGAGTTTTCCTGAGTATTACTTGATAGAAGAAGAGAGCCTACAATAAATTCTTCAAGTAGAAATACCTATGGAGTATGTTAGTTGCCATTTTGCGATCAAGCGTAGATCCTTACAAGCACAAAGGTTTTCTTTTTTAATTTTCATCATACCTGCGAATGTGAAAATGAAAATGATTTCCGTCTTTACCACATTTTTTTTTTTAACTTCTTAAATTTCTCCAATACTCTTAGAATGTGGTTTCTATATTATAGGCATACTTTATTGTTTTCCCCGTGTATTTTCTAATCTCATACGATAGCTGCTGATTTTTAATTTTATGTTTTTCATCGACTAACAACAACGTTTCACCCCCACATTGTGGCTAATATTATGCGCTTGCCATTTGTTCAACAATTTTTCTTTTCGTATGAAATATTTTGAAAAAAAAACGACACAAATCTTAGTGTATAAAATTTTTATCACGTGTTTGTGAGTGTTACAATTATTTGCATTTATTTATTTATATTTGATAAACTCGGGCAAAGCGTGCAATGACCATAGATGGCAAAAATTGAATCTTTAATATTGGCCGCCAATTGTGATTCATAATTTCAAAAAATTTGTCTTCTACTCTTGCTTATCTCGGCTAGACATAGGTGAATTTTGCTATGATTTTTCGATGTCCGAAAATGTTTGCGGTTCCCATTTGGCGTTGGCAAATCATAAGAGCCTTGTTTTTGGTCTATTTTATTACATGCATACATATGTGTGGCAATAAGTGCAGCATGCGATAAGATATGGGCGAATTTGTAATTTAATTTATTTGGAAAAAATATGTTTTTCTTCCCTGCCTCTTTACGTATATACGGTTATTGTGTGGAAAATTATAATCCAATTTGTTGCATATGTATCAGCAATGGCTGATTCGCCAGGGAGTGAATGACTAGAGTTTGGCATGCAAATGAGTGAGCCTAGTTTTAGGCATTTTTCCTCGCCCGTAATTTGTATGTAATTAGGTAATTTTTATTGGCATACGAAAGATTTACGATGGACATTTGGAAAAATTGTTCGTTCATGATTTACAATTTATTACATCCGATTAATATCTTTTGACATAGCATTTGAATCGTGAGGATATCTGTTAAAACCAATTTCGAATGCTATAGTGATTTCAATTACACTGTAAATGAATCTCTAAACATAAAATATCTAAGATAAAAAAAATTAATAATATTTAAGGCATTTATTTAAATAAATATGATAAATGAACATTTTTGTATGCACAGCGGGTATATTAACTATCATACTTCGAAGGCTCTTAACAATTAACATTTTTTTTACCATGATTATATTAATTAAATTTATATTCGGGGCCCAGAATGTGGCAAATGAATTTTGATCCTTTTTCGAGAGAATGAAGGTGACCCATTTTTATCAATTTTTTTTACTTGACAGCTGAGCCGACGAATATATTTACTTGGCGTCGGTCACTTATCCAATAAAATATCCAAATCGGTATGAGACCAATATTAAAATCAAATGTACATATTTTCATACTCCAGTATTGATGTCATTTGGGTGAAAGATTATTTTATTTTTATACCCTGCGCCACACTGTGGAACAGGGTATTATAAGTTAGTGCATATGTTTGCAACACTCAGAAGGAGATGAGATAGACACATGGTGTCTTTGGCAAAAATGCTCAGGGTGGGCTCCTGAGTCGATGTAGCCATGTCCTTCTGTCCGTGAACACATTTTTGTAATCAAAGTCTAGGTCGCAGTTTTAGTCCAATCGACTTCAAATTGGGCACAAGTATGTGTTTTGGCTCAGAATAGAACCCCATTGATATTGGAAGAAATCGGTTCAGATTTAGATATAGCTCCCGTATATATCTTTTGCCCGATATGGACTAATACGGTCCCAGAAGCCAGACTTTTACCCCAATTTGGTTGAATTTTTGCACTAGGAGTACAATTAGTAGTGTAGTCAAGTGTGACAAATTTTATTGAAATCGGTTCTGATTTAGATATAGCTCCCATATATTTCGTTCGCCCGATTTACACTCATATGACCACAGTGGCCAATCTTTTACTCCGATTTAATTGAAATTTTGCACAGGGAGTAGAATTAGAATTGTAGCTATGCGTGCCAAATTTGGTTGAAATCGGTTCAGATTTAGATATAGCTACCATATATAGCTTTCGCCCGATTTAGACTCATATGACCACATAGGCCAATTTTTTGCTCCGATTTAGTTGAAATTTTGCACATGGAGTAGAATTAGCATTGTAGCTATGCGTGTCAAATTTGGTTGAAATCGGTTCATATATAGCTATCGCCTGAGTTACACTCATATGACCACAGAGGCCAATTTTTAACTCCGATTTAGTTGAAATTGTGCACAGGGAGTAGAATTAGCACTGTAGCTATGCGTGTCAAATTTGGTTGAAATCGGTTCAGATTTAGATATAGCTCCCCTATATATGTTTTTCTGATTTCGACAAAAATGTTGAAAATACCGACATTTTCCTTGTAAAATCACCACTGTTTAGTCGAAAAGTTGTAAAAATTACTCTAATTTTCCTAAACTTCTAATACATATATATCGAGCAATAAATCATAAATTAACTTTTGCGAAGTTTCCTTAAAATTGCTTCATATTTAAATGTTTCCCATATTTTTTTACTAACATTGTGTTCCACCCTAGTACATTAGCCCACTTAAATTTTAAGTCTATAGATTTTGTAGAAGTCTATCAAATTCTGTCCAAATCGAGTGATATTTAAATGTATGTATTTGGGACAAACCTTTATATATTTGGCCCCAACACATTTGACGGTTGTGATATGGTATCGAAAATTTAGATCTACAAAGTGGTGCAGGGTATAATATAGTCGACCCCGCCCGACTTTAGACTTTCCTTACTTGTTTTTTTTTTTTTTTTTTGTTTTTAGGAATTTTAGAGGAATTTTAGAGGAATTTATATTAATTGATTGACGGCTACATTTCAGTCGAGATGAGCCGACGAAATCGTCTGTAGCATCAATTAGCCAAAAATTATTCTCTGGATCTGACTCAAAAATTTAGAAATCAAAGCCATCAAGGGGACAATTTCTATTCAGCGATTTTCATCTCATTGCATTACTGAAGTTATGTGAACTTTAGTACTCTAAACTCAAGATTGTTTGTTACTTGTATTAAATATTCAAATTACTTTAACAAACCTGTCATGATCTTAAATAAATAATCTTTTTAATGAAATCTTTTATTCCAGTCATGCATTATTGTCATAAGTCAAAATGTCTCCAATAAAAAGTTTGTATAGAGTATATAACAATGCCATTAGTTAAATAAATGCACTATCATTTATTATGAGCTTAATTTGAATTAGTTTTCAAATGGAGATATATTCAAGTATAAAAACAACCTACTAAATATTTTAATTAGCAATTGTTTTACAAAAAATGGCGCCTGACATGCAGAGGGGCCATAATATTTTACAGATATCTCATTCGATAACCACATGCCGGAATACCATATAGGCAAGAATTTATTTATGAAGTATACTAAATCGATAAGAAACTTTTGAGATAATCGGTTCATATAATCGAAAATTAATTGTTAGTAAAAATTTCATTAATTTAAAATTTTTGAAACATTTTTCATGGTCTGAGTTTAAAAAAATTGCCTAGTATATGAGTATTGTATTAAGTTGCTTTTGATTTATATTAAAATGACCCTCGCCACTTACCCACTTGGTTGGCGTTTTAAAAACCACTAAATCATTTCACCTATACAGTATTTAAATAAACCATGCCATTAAATAATTATAGTTCTCTTCCATTTTGAAGTGGGTATTAATGATAATCATAGTTAAATTCCAGAAAATTCATTTGCACTAAAATTTATTACAGAAAAAAAAAACAAATAATCAAATGGACAAATACTTCATAAAGTATATAAGTATAGTATATAGTTAACTAGAGGAGAATAGAAATAGGCAACACTAGTGGAGAATAGAAATAGACAAACTTGTTGAGATTTTTCCTGGTTGGTGTTCAGTGTTCTCTCGAATTAATTAGAAGAAATATTGTCAACTTGGTTTTTTCATACATTAAAAGTCAATAATGAAATAAGACCAAAACCCACGCATCAGAGTGTCATGCAAATCCCATTAGGAAAATGTATTTCTATTGTCAGTGTGGCCTTGCAGATGTTAATACGATCAGGAGCGTACATACAATCATCGATTGCAGTAAATTGATAATAGTAAAAGCCACAACATTGTAAACCATATTATTGTCGGTGCCTTAAAGTACATAAAGTTGGAAAAGTTTCATTTCGAAAATTTGCCTATATTTATAGTTAGTGTTTTGTAGACATTATTAAATGGAACCAGAACTTATCATTCTGTACGTAATGCACACCGTTAGAATCATTATAAAATCAGTTAAATTTGATAAATTTGTCTCAAGTTTCTACAAATTTATCCATGTTTGTACGTGGCCTCTGCCGTGGTGATAACCTCCATATTCGACTGTTATTTATACCAACGAGTGACTGGTTTAAGTTTTAATTAGTACTTCGTTATTTTTTTCGACTGATTTGACTATGGAGAGAAGAAATTTATTAGTTTGTGAGTTGTCATTATGAAACAGCACTCGTTTCTTTGCCAAATAGGACCTTTTTCGCTGTTATTTCTTCATTTGTCTAATTGCCCAATAATTCCGCATAGTTCAACCCTGTGATCGTAAGCTGAAATGCATAACATCTTGTGTTCCGACTGTTCCTTTATCTTACGCCGAAAAAATATTTTCGTGGGGCCAGAGATATACGAATGCGAATTTTGCTTAACATTGAAGACGCATTTCTCTGATATAAAGTTTTTTTCCTTGTCCAAAAGTCGATACATTTTGCAATGAATTCGTTTTATCCCTATAGTTAAGTGATTGGACTTACAATTGGGTATCCTCATATGAAAGAAAATTGCGTTTTATCAAGGTCAACTTGATTTTAATACTTCTGGAAAAATGTTCAACGTTCGTCTCTCAATTTTTTGACTTTTTGCATCTTGGCTACAAAGGTAAAAATCGTTAAAAAAATAGGAGAAGATTTTTTTAACACCACGTTTTTACTTGAAATATTACATTACAATTACAATTTAAAATGTTAATTTGTCGTCAATACGTTTTTTTTATAGCATATTAAGAAAAAAAACTAAAAAAGAATAATATAAAATTTGTTTCCTAGATCAAGTACGCAAAACTCAAATTTACAAGAGAATTGTGTCCTAAATGTATTCTTACTTTAATTTTCCGCCTCTTTGGCTCGGAATCAAAATTAATAGTGTAAAGACAAAATCGTTAGAACCTGGCATGCTTTCTTCAGTGTACGAACGGTTTAGCTATCACGAGTGAATTCAATCGGATGTCTGTCAGTACATGTTATGTCATTAGCCATCGAAGGTGAAGAGTCTTAATTTTTTCACACGGTAATAGAACAATTGATCCATATCTGGCTGAAACAGTCCCATGCATGCAAAAAATTCATTTCTTTTCTGAAAAACGAAACTTTAGACCGAAGATTGTTAAGTTTCTTTCATTGTAAATTGAGACCAACCGAATTTCGTTGGGGACAAACGGACATCGTAAATAGATATTTATTTTCAGTTAAGGAGACAAATTTAACAGGAAAAGAAACTTCGTTCGTCTAAAACCTAGTTTCGGAAGAAAGAAATATTATTTTATGTTCTTTAATCTTTTTCGGACCACCAATTTTAATCTTTTCTAGCAAATTTTTGATGGTAGCCATCGAAGGAGAAGAGTTTTTAACATCGTTTGATCGGGCTGATACACGGACGAAAAAGACTGTTTTTCATATGTTTGGGTGTAAAAATTATATGTTTGGAACTCAAATTTATTAACACAATATTTTTAAGTGCAAGCATATAATGTTCATTAACTATCACAATATGTTTGGGACATATATGTTAATATCTTAGAACATATTATGTTTGGGACATAAAATGTTTGTAAATATAATATGCTTAGATGCAAACATATATTAATTTAGAAATAGCCTATAACCATATATGTGTTTAGAAAGAGAGACCTAGAGAGTAAGCTGCAAGTAAAATAATGAAAGTAACCAATTGGAGCCTTAAAAATATATCCACACAAAGAAAATTTCATTAAATTTTTTTTCTACCAGTGTATGTTTGAACAATACAAACAGTATTCCCAATCCTGAAAATATATATGCTTGAAGCAAAATGTGTTTGGGGTATATGTTACAGAAGCGATAAGTAAGTTTTGGTGCGGCTGAAATTGTATTTACCGTACCCATCAGGCTACTTTTTACTATTTGTAGCACTACGTCTCTGTACTGCAGTAGCGTAAAATCTGTCGTGCTCTCACATTGTAATCACCTACTGCCTGCCATGATCGTTTCTTATTTCTTATATTTGTCTTTTGTAAGACAAATATAAGATATCTAATGACAACTTTTGAATTCTTGGTTAATCTTTGAAATGCAATTATCAGCATTAATTAATTTTGTATATGTTAACGATTAGATTGTAGCAATAATATTATAATATTTTGTCATAATCTCATGTGTGTATAAAAATTTAACGAAAAAACTACTAAGTCATATTGGAGTATTGTAATATTGATATGAAAATAAATTATATAAAATTAAGTACATATTGTAAAAAAAAAAAATAAATCGCAAAAAATTTAATGAAAAAAATATTTAAGGTATTACTCACACACTAAAAAACAGTGAACCCACCAGGAAGAAAACTTTCGGTTAATCTTAGAAAATTTTGAATATTTATAGAAGATTTTAACTAAACAGTATTACAAACGTTGGCATCACGCGGATGTCATAAAAATAAGCAAATATTTTTCGACAAATTCAAGAAAATTTATTAGACATAATTAAGTTTTTTCATTTGGTAAAGAAAATTTTGTAGTTTGAAGGAAAAAATTGGAGTTCAAAATGCAAGAATGTCTTTAGTGACATACGAAGTTCATGGTGAACCCATTTATAGTAAAATTTTTAAATTTAAGGAAATATTGAACTATTTTGTGGAAGACACGAATTTAGTTAATCTTTATCCTTCATTTGTGTATATTTTTTTCCTCGGTTTTAGTTAATTTAACTAACGTACACAAAAAATTATTAGAGTAGAGGAAACTTTCTCCAAACATAATAACTCCATGAACTAAAGTAAAGTTAAATTGGCTTTAGTGACATAGAGAGTTCACTTTTTTTTTGAGTGCAATAATCTAATAATAATTATTTGTTTATTTATGAGGAAACTACTAAAGAAAATCTGCATATATTAATGTATTTATTACGCAATATATTAAGTTAATTTCTGTTAATTTATCGATTAAAATTTTTATGTTTTTATATTTTTTTGTTTCATATTTCCTCTTTTCACTAATCTTTTATTTATTTTTTTATCTTTACAGGTAAATTTGGAAAATATATCTATCCTACTGTAGATGTTTACTACATTGTCCCATTTGATTCAAAACACTTTAGTCATAAAGTAAATATAGTAAGTTTAGTGAAAAATCTATTTAATATAATATCATTCGATTACGATAAATGATTAGAATGGTTCAAGTATAGTTTATACTAACTCTATCAGTGGACCACTTCTACTATATTTCCATGTCAATAAAATTTAAAATTTATAAAGTAGTTTTGTGATAGGTGAACTAAGGTAAACACTTGAATACCAAATAAATTGCTATTGGAAGTCGTAATAATTAATTAACTAAATTTAGATAATTTTTTTCCAATTGCCGGGTTTTAGAATAATGTAAATTCAGATAAAGTTGGATTTCACATAAATAAATTAAAATAAAAGAAGTAAGAATTGAATAGTTTTCAGATACTTACGAATGAAAAATCAGATAATCAAATTAGTATATTTTTCGATAAATTCAAAAAATGTTTTCGAAATAATTCTTTTTTTCACTTGTTAAAGAAAATTTCTTAAGTTGAAGGAAAAAGTTGGAGTTCAGAATTGCAAAAATGTCTTTAGTGTCATACGAGGTTCAATATGGATGCATTATTGGAAAAATTCAATAATTTTAAGAAATTCTGAACTATTTTGTGGGAGACACGAATTTAGTTCATTTAACTAACGTACGCAAAACATGATTAAAATCAAGGAAACTTTCTCAAAACATAATAATTCCCTAAACTAAATTATAATTAAATTGGCTTAAGTGTCGTATAGGGTTCACTTGTTTTTTTGAGTGCATTCAAAAATAGGAAATGTCTTTAAAGACTTTATAGAGAAGCCTCTTAAACTTAGATACCTCCCAAATGTGGACAAAATTGAGGCGGCCATTGCTGTCCATATAGTATATAGTGACATATTTTTGCTTGAAACATGACATAACTTATACCTGAAGTCGAGTCTGAGTTCGGAAATTTAAACATTTTTTCATTTCTAAAGAATCTTGATAGTTCATCATGTACCATTAATACATAAATTCGTTTCCTATTGCTCCATAAATATATTCTTATTGCAATTCTCCGCTTCTTTGGCTCAGAATTAATACCACAATTATTTGTGCCAATACAACATCTTTGGATCTGGGGAATTTTTTTTCATTGCAAAGAGGCTACTTCAATAATAATAATTTTTACTGTAGAACACTAAGATTTTTGTATTCATTCTCCAGGTATTTGATGTAAATCATATACATAAGTTATGATCTACATCAAATACCTGGAGAAGAATTTGTACCATCCAATGGATTGGTAAACTCCCTTAAACAGAGCCAGGCATTACTCTTCCAAAGATAAACAAGTAAGGAAAGAGTAAAGTCGGGCGGGGCTGACTATATTATACCCTGCACCACTTTATAGATCTAAATTTTCGATACCATATCACATCCGTCAAATGTGTTGGGGGCTATATATAAAGATTTGTCCCAAATACATACATTTAAATATCACTCGATCTGGACAGAATTTGATAGACTTCTACAAAATCTATAGACTCAAAATTTAAGTCGGCTAATGCACTAGGGTGGAACACAATGTTAGTAAAAAAATATGGGAAACATTTAAATCTGAAGCAATTTTTAGGAAACTTCGCAAACGTTTATTTATGATTTATCGCTCGATATATATGTATTAGAAGTTTAGGAAAATTAGAGTCAGTTTTACAACTTTTCGGCTAAGCAGTGGCGATTTTACTAGGGAAATGTTAGTATTTTAACCATTTTTGTCGAAATCAGAAAAACATATGTATGGGAGCTATATCTAAATCTGAACCGATTTCAACCAAATTTGGCACGCATAGCTACAATGCTAATTCTACTCCCTGTGCAAAATTTCAACTAAATCAAAGCAAAAAAATTAGCCTCTGTGGTCATATGAGTGTAAATCGGGCGAAATCTATATATGGGAGCTATATCTAAATCTGAACCGATTTCAACCAAATTTGGCACGCATAGCTACAATGCTAATTCTACTCCCTGTGCACAATTTCAACTAAATCGGAGTTAAAAATTGGCCTCTGTGGTCATATGAGTGTAAATCGGGTGAAAGCTATATATGGAAGATATATCTAAATCTACCGATTTCAACCAAATTTGGCACGCATACCTACAATGCTAATTCTACTCCCCGTGCAAAATTTCATTTAAATCGGAGTAAAAGATTGGCCACTGTGGTCATATGAGTGTAAATCGGGCGAACGATATATATGGGAGCTATATAAATCTGAACCGATTTCAATAAAATTTGGCAGACTTGAGTACACTACTAACTGTACTCCTAGTGCAAAATTTCAACCAAATTGGAGTAAAACTCTGGCTTCTGGGACCGTATTAGTCCATATCGGGCGAAAGATATATATGGAAGCTATATCTAAATCTGAACCGATTTCAATAAAATTTGGCACACTTGACTATATTACTAATTGTTCTTCTTGTGCAAAATTTTAAGCAAATTAGGGTAAGACTATGGCTTCTGGGGCCATATAAGTCCATATCGGGCGAAATATATATATGGGAGCTATATCAAAATCTGATCCGATTTCTTCCAAAATCAATAGGGTTCTATTCTGAGCCAAAACACATACTTGTGCCAAATTTGAAGTCGATTGGACTAAAACTGCGACCTAGACTTTGATTACAAAATTGTGTTCGCGGACAGACGGACAGAAGGACATGGCTATATCGACTCAGGAGCCCACCATGAGCATTTTTGCCAAAGACACCATGTGTCTATCTCCTCTCCCTCTGGGTGTTGCAAAACTTTTGCACTAACTTATAATAACATACCCTGTTCAACAGTGTGGCGCAGGGTATAAAAACCAGCACACACAGTATCAAAGCTGTTATGAATTTTCTGTGTGATTTACCTTCTAAATAGAAATTTGCGTCTAATTATAATGCGTCGGTTCTCTTTTAGATTTATTAACATTAACTTATTAATTTCATTTTCGAGAGAAATTGTAAAGTAAATCAATTTTTTTTGATAAAATATCAAATAGTTACCTTGAGAACATTGAGTAATGCATAATGTATGACGTCACATCTATTTATATGTGAATATATATTACATATAATTATATATTTATGCATTATTTATTACATTGTTCTCAGTATTATGTGAAAAAAATTTGGTTTTGAAGCCAACGAAACGAAAGACTTAAGACACATGCGTGCTCAATAAAATGAAATATTAAATATATTCTGGGTGTGCTAAATGCTAACAACTTCACACCATATTTCACGTCAACTTGATATGTCTGGGCTATAATATTACCAGTTTCAAAATTGAAGTCATTAGAACATGAATTCTCTATCCCAATTTGGCATGTTAATAAATAAATACTACAGAAAAAAATGAAACCTCTAGACCTCATATATTAATGGCTGTTAAATTGTAAAGCCCATTAAAATAATAAAACAAAGAAAATATCATGAACTGTCATGCAGGTTAACATGTGTCGGTAAATTCAAAATATTTAAACACGATATTTAACTAATTATATAAAAATCTGTATAAAACTACAATTTTAATTAATTTCAGATCATAAAGAATAACAAACAACACGATTTGCTTGCAAACAAAAATATAAAGTAAAACGAAAGACATCTATAGCGTCTTGCATTTGCTTTAGACTCCCACTCCCTCTAAAATGGGAAAAACAAAATTTAAAAGCAAATAATGATAAGACTTGAGTTTTTCCGTTTCTAGTTTTATAAGCAACAGCTCTAAATCTGTAATAAGTTTTGAACGTTAAGCATAATTGCTAAGTGGCAAATATGTTTTTTTTGTATTAAAAAAGCATTGACTTGGCATAGCTTGCCTTATTTAGGAAAACTTTTAGTTTAAAAAGTAATCTTGAAAATTCCTATGCCAAATTAACAATTAAATAGACGTCCTAATGCTGGATTTTTAATATGAGTTCCAGTTTGCTATGCTCGTTCATAGGAGGATTTGTTTTTTTTTTTTTATTTTGGCTTGCTCTTCATATTAAAGGTTGGTCTTGTCACGTTTTACTGCTTAACAATTACAGCTTTGTGTCAAAATAAACTAGATATTGGCAATAATGTTGAGGTGAGAATATTCAGCATGGAATACAACTATTGGTGTTCATTTATTGAATGTCAAAATATTTAATACGAGGGAAGTATTATGCAATTCATGATTCGCATTACACTAGTTGCTTACAAAGGCTTGTGGCTTCTAGTCCATTTTCAGCCGAATGTCAAAACGTTTTGGTGCAGGGTTTTAACATTTTCAATAAAATTGATTTTATTTCTGAGCTTTCCTGAGTGATTCCCGGTGAAGTGTGTGTTACACTTCATGAATCGAACAATCGAACAATTATAGCATAAACCAGTTGCAGCTCAAATTGAACTTTTCGAGTTTTTCGTAGAAGCTAGAATAGTCAGTTAGTACCCTACGGGAAATGGATCAAACAGGATCGGTACAGGACTGGTCCCTGGTGTGTGTGGGTCAGTCCCAGTTCTGGTCAAAACATATGGAAGGGACCAGTTACTTTAACATGGGTTTGTCATCGACGGGGGAAAATTTCCACTTTAAAACACGTCTTGGACTCATTCCAAAGGACACGTCCTGGGACAATTTAGCAGGAGCATTCCATCGACAGGTCCTCAGGAACCAATCCCGGACAAACTCTTAGAAATCTGTTTCATTTTGAACAACCGAATCGCATCCGAAATAAAAAACTTTTTAAATATGTCGAACAATAGGTTACATTGATAATTTTATTTCACTAAATGTGTAGAACCAATAAGATTTTAATATCAAGCGAGTACGGAAATCAATAAATTACGACTATTTAAAAATTGCAACTAACACCAGTACCAGTTCTGTGATAGGTCCGTCAGTGGCAATTTGCACCAATTTCCTGTAGGGTAGATTTAAACACAAGAGTTTATTTTTTTTTTAGAAAAATTATTTTTTATATCGAGTCGGATCTCTATGGGTTTTTCAGAAAGTGCACTCCTTGAGGTGACATGATGCGGGTGGTTTACCTCACTGCACTTTATAAAGTAAGGAATTCGTTGCGTTGTCTCCTGAATACAATTTTTGAACAAATGCTACATCACAACCAATTTCAACTAAAATTGAACTTTACGACGTTTTCGTGTAAGTTAGAGTAATCGGTAAGTCGATTAAAAGAAGATATAGCATACAGGTTCACAAAAGATGAAGCTCTATGAAATGCGTCTGTACGCATCACCTTCACTGTGGCTTTTATTCCCTCATTACTAATGTCCCCTGTCAGGCTTTTTCGGAAAGTGCCCTCCTTGAGGTGGCATGGTTTACCGGGTGGTTTATCTCACTGTTTTTTTTATAAAGTGGAGGGTTCACTATTCCATCCATAAGGCAATTATGAATGACATTTTGAACAAATGCTACAGACGGCTATTCACTGTACAGTACTTCTTGCAGCCTGGAGATTCCTTGAGATGGAGTTTGTTGTCGATGAGTTATCATGATGAAATAGCACTTTTTCTTCACCAACTTGACAGCATTCTCATGTCCAAAATTACGGACAAGATATAATCCTATTATCTTAGTTATTTTGTACACCTTCAATACATCTACTACCCACTATGAGATCGTTATATGCTCTTTGGTAGCAGTTGGGTACATTCAGAATTAATTTCAGGCTATGGTATCTCCTAATTGCGCTTAGTAAAATTCAAAAATCTAAATCTTTTGAAAAAAAAAAACACAGACACACAATAAAATTGCGCAGATTTGGCTCAGTCTTATAGTATATATATTTAAAACAAGTAAGTAAAGTAGAAAGTCGTGCGGGGCCGACTATATCATACCCAAAACCACCCTTACTGTATTACCAATCATAAACATTTGTGGGGTAACATTGATATAAGTCTGGGAGATAAACCGCAGTTGCATATTTAAGAAAATTAAGGGATACATGTTTATGGGTGCTTTGTCTCAATCTGACTATAGCTCATAGTCAATGTTGCCAGGGAAAATGTTCGATTTACCCTACAAGGACAAAAAAAGTTCCCTACTTTCCCATACAATTTTCCCTACAATAATTTTCGTTAATTTTAACAAAATTTTACAAAACAAAAATGGTTCTAAGTACTTTATTATCTTAAAACATGAATATGCAACGTATATAACTTAGAATATAAATTTGTATTACCACCACGGTTGCCACAGTTGGTAAAATTCTACCCAAAATAGTAATCATTTTTGTTAAATCTCTATAAAAATAAAATTTTGGAAAAAGTTTCTATAAACAAATTTTTGTGAGAAATTTTTCTATAGAAATAAAATTTTGACAATAAATTCTATAGAAATAAAATTTTGAGAAAAAATTCCATAGAAATAACATTTTGAGAAAATATAGCGATGCATATATATGGAAGCTATTTCTAAATCTGAACCAATTTGCATAATATTTATTTGGTTTGATTAATACCAAAAAAGGTTACCTTGTGCAAAATTTGATTAAGATCATTTAAGAAATGAGGCCTTTATGGTCAAAAATAAGGTTATTAAGGGCGAATTTTTCAAAATCGGGCGTTACATATATGGGAGCTATATCTACATCTGAACCGATTTCGAAGAAATTTTGCACATACCATTAGTACTATAGGGGACTGGATCTAGCCAACTTTGAGGAAGATCGGTTAATAAATAAGGCTATATAGCCAAATTTGGGAAAATCGGGCTATACATATATATGGGAGCTATATCTAAATCTGAACCGATTTCGATGATTTTTTGCACATATAGTTAGTGCTATAGATGAATACATTTAGCCAACTTTGAGTAAGATCGGTTGATAAATAAGAGCTTTATGGCTATAAACTATAACTAAATCTGAACCGATTTCGATGATTTTTTGCACATATAGTTAGTGCTATGGAAGATTACATTTAGCCAACTTTGAGTAAGATCGGTTGATAAATTAGGGTTTTGTGGCCAAATTTGGGAAAATCGGGCGATACATAACATATATATGAGAGCTATATCTAAATCTGAACCGATTTGGATGAAATTTTGCAGACTTGAAGGGCGGTGAAAAAGATCACCTTTTGCCAAATTTGGTGACGATCCGTTTGAAAAAAAAGCGCAACGTGCCCCATTTTTCGAAATCGGGCTATACATATATATGGGAGCTATATCTAAATTTGATCCGATTTCTTCCAAATTCAATAGGGTTCGTCCTTGTGCCCAAAAAACTCCCTTTACCAAATTTCATCAAAATCGGTTAATAATTGCGACCGGAATCCTGTGAACAACAAATACATCGACAGACGGACGGACGGACACCAAGCGCTAGATCGACTCAGGGGGTGATTCTGAGTCGATCGGTATATATCTTATGGGGTGTAAAATCAATATTTCTGGTAGGCACATGTTTTGGCAGATCAAACTTATTATACCCTAACCACTATGTGGTTTAGGGTATAAAAAAAGGAGCACAGAAAAAAATTTCACGAAAATTTTTCCAATTCAAATTTTAATTAATTTTTAAAAAAATATTCAATTAAAAATTTAATTGATTCAAGAAATTTTTTAATTGAAACCAAAATCAATCACGAAAATTAATAGTATCAATTAATTTTTTAATTGGATCAATTAATGTTTTAATTGACGTTCAATTAAGTTTTGTAATTGATACTATCATTTCTGTGGTTGAAGACATTTCAATTAAAAAATTAATTGGATCAATTAATTTCGTGATTGAATCAGAAAAAAAAAATTTTTGTGTGTGTAAATGGTTGACTTAAATGAAATAATTTATAGACAAGTTGTATAAGTTGTTTACATTGTATAAGTTGTTTCAACTTTTTTTTATTTATTTTTATTATTTTTTGTAATAGGGAAAACATTTTTAATGTTTTATTCATTGTATATTTCTATTAAAAAAAAAAAACAATTTTTATTAGATTTTATGCCAATTAAAAATGTGCCATATTTTGACAAATATTTAAACATTTTCATAGTTTCTCACATTCATTGTATCCTTCTGCGTGAGATAGGGTCAATACAATTTTTTAAACATATCCAAACAGAAAAGACAAAATTTTATTTAAATTTTGATCTAATTTGTTATTTTTAGGCAAAGAGAAAAAAAGACTATCGAAGATAGAGGGACAACAGAAAAATAAATTGAATAAAAATTCGTTACAATAAACAAATCGAATAAAACACAAAGCAAATCATGTTTGATGAAAATCTACAATTGTTAGACAACATAGGAATATATAACACAGAAAAAAATCTTAACAACACATTTTACAAACCTGTGACATATATTCCTGCTTGGGCATTATTTTGGTTGAGAATTTGAAATCTATCAATCAAATTCTGACTGTGAAGCTAAATAACGACGTGTATGTATGAGAAATGTATGTGAGGCCAAAATGGAATAGATAGGCAGATATGGTCCACAAGACATGATCTGACAGCAGCCACAGTTTTCTGCATAGCAAGAGACAAAAACAATATTGCGTAAGTTGTGCCATGTTAAATTTGCGTTCTTTTTTTTGTTTTTGCTCGATTTGGTGGACTGCATTAAATTTGCATATTTTGTTTAACAAGAGTAAGACCATAGCTAAGAAACAAAATAAAAAACTTTTTATAGAGGCACATTGATAATACAGAGACTTGAACTCTGAAACATATGCACTTATGAGTCATTTCAGTTTTAAATGGGTACAATATAAATAGAATGCAGTTTTCATGTTGTAGTAGGAAATTTCTATAAGTGCTCTCTTGCCTAAAAATGTATGGCCTAAAAATTTATGGCTTCACTAACTAAATTATTTGATTCAATAGTTTTCTAATTGAAACTCAATGATAACAATCAAAGTTTTGATCTATATAAGAATCTATTTGATGTAATTGTATTTTGTTTTAAGGAGATTCATATCCTCCATTTTAAGGTATTATTCCTATATACTAATATCTCCCGATTTTTTCTTAAGTATTTAGAATTCGCAGTTTATACTGATATTTACTTGAAATTGAGCCTATAAGTCTATATTTTGAGGGCTTATGTTATAGTTTTTTTTTTTGTGAAATTACATATTGTTCCATTCTGTAGGGATAGACTCACATGTTCATATTTATGTATGAGGAAACAAATATCAACATGTATAGCAAACCACGTTTTGTCAAAAAAAAAATTCAATAACTTTTTGGTTTATACCTTACTTTTTGTGATTCACACACATACACCAAACAAGAAAAGTGACAAGGCTGAAAATATGTCCAACAAAACTTAAAATATATCAAATAGAAAACAACACTCTTAACTTCTATGCATACGCCTACGCAAAATTTGATACAATACCAAAGAGATAAAAAAAGAAACCCTGTAAATATTTTTCACTTAAAAATTTTATGAGCCTGACAACATTCATCTAAACAGGGCAAAATAGAGAAAATTTATTTTTAGCAGTTTATCTATTAAAACAATCTCATGTGGCGTCCGACTGTGTGCTTAGATCTGTATACACACATATATATTTAAATGTATATTATATATAAAAGCACGTATGTATATGTGTGCTTGTATCTATTTATGCGTCTTGCCAATAACAATTCAAAATTGCAAAAAAAAAAAAAATACAATAAAACAACTTTGACGACAATGACTGTCACAAATAGCGTATTTTTGAATTATAAACTGACGTTTTTCGTTTCTTTTCCATATTCAATACTCTTATCTCTGGCCAATACAAGACAAAAGTCATGGCGTTAAAGAAATATGCAGCAGTTGAGTTGAAAAACGAATACAACAAAAATGTGAAATTGACAAGTTAGTGTCATAGTTTTTTCTGCGATGGATTTTTATTTGACTTCCTATTGCAAGTCAAGAAAATCCAAATATGATATATGCAACTAAAATTGATAGGTGCCCTATGGTGGGTTAGAAAAGTTATGTAACAATATTTGGTTGGAGAATAAAAAGTTTAATCGTTAAAAAGACATTTGAAGCTCCGGATATTGTAAAATTTCCTCAAAGACTTTTTTACAAAGATCGTTACACTCGATTTGGCAAAGATAGGAGAACAGACCCTTTAATAGAAAAAAACAAATTAATATTTTGCGATCTATTGTTCTTAGTATACCCCCATTTTGAAAGGCATGGATACGAAATCGATTGCATTGTATAGCGTGAAGTGTGTCTGGTATGAGGAATCTTTCTATCACACTCTGAACACAAAATTATGTAGAAGCATACAAGCGACTGTGATGTTTTTACTTTACTTTGTCATCTTAATATTTTGGCGAGATTAAGATGATAGGCTAATTTTAAAAAATGTTTGCTAAACTATGTTACATTCTTCATTTGTGTATAACTTTCAACTTTTTTAGTTCATACAACTAGCGTATACAAAAAAATATTTAAGTCATGAAAACTTGCTCAAAAAATCTAAGAAATCCATCAACTAAAATACAATTATATTGGCTATAGTGCCATATAGGGTTCACTTTTTTGTGAGTTAAGTTGAATTGCCTTTAGGGCTCTAAAATGTTCACTTACATACTTATTATGCCCCTCCTGAAGGTTACAAACAACCATCTGCTAAATTTGGATAAGAATAAATTATATCGCCACCAAATGGAATAAGACTACACCCCGCCGTATCAGTTGGTAGGTGCCGGCTCCGTTCAATGCAATGACTCTAAAAATGGAACCGATATTTGTTTGCAAACAAATAGAATAAAGGTTGCTCTATAAATTTTAAAATTTTTGTCTACATTTTTAAATTTATTCAGCAACCTTGCCTTGAGCACAATTTTGTTCTTATTATAGTACTTTAAAAATGATATTTTTATAATATCGTATTAAAAAATAATATAATGTATGCTAAGATCTAATGTGTTTCCATATTATGGTGTTGCAAGATCCAATAAAAAATCATTATTATAAGGTTGGAAATAATCCCAGTGAAATTTTGGATGCAAATAATGCAATGCAATACTGGTTTTATTTTCAATTACAAATGACCTTAAAACCACAGGAAAACAAATATTAAACAAAATAGTTAATAATCAGAAACAAGTATATACGGCCGTAAGTTCTGCCAGGCCTAACCATGGATTACGTAGAAACTTCTACTAAAGACGGTTATCCACAATTAAATTACTTGGGTTGCGGCCGATGGCAAGGCATCTTAATACTTCTTAACATCATCTTCTAAAAAGGACCATTAAATACGTAAAAGAAAGGTCCATTAAATACGTATATATTCAGTTCTTGACCGGTATATATAGAGAAGAAATAATTACGAATCGATATGAACTTTTGTGCGGTAATTATAGAGCCTGAATTGAAATATGGGGGTCGCTTTATATGGGGGCTAGTCTACCAAAAGTGGCAGATTTTTTGCTAATTGATAGATTAGTAGAATTCTTGATGTTTTGGAAGATTTTGCAAAATATTCCTCTCCAATTATGAAATGCTTCATAAATTTTCTATAGAAATAACATTTTTACAAATTTTTTTACAGAAATAAAATTCTGATAAAATTTTCTATAGAAATGTACAATTTTGACAAAATTTTCTATAGAAATATAAAATTTTGACAACATTTTCTATGGCAATAAAATTTTGGTAGATTATTTTTGGCTCGAGTGGCAATCGAGATGTTTCTGTGATAGGGGATCGAATTATTTGGGGGCTATATATAATATAGATCGATACGGACCAATTTTGGCATGGTTATCACCGGCCATACACTAGCGAAATGTACCAAATTTCAACCGGATCGGATGAATTTTGCTCCTTCAAGAGACTCTGGAGGTCAAATATGGGGATCGGTTTATATGGGGGCTATATATAATTATGAACCAATATGTTAGAGACTATATACCAACACCATGTCCAAATTTCAGTCGGATCGGATGAAATTTGCTTCTCTTTGAGGCTCTGAAAACCAAATCTAGGGATCGGTTTATATGAGGGCTATATATAATTATGGACCGATGTGGACCAATTATTGCATGGTTGTTAGAGACCAACACAATTTACCAAATTTCAGCCAGATCGAATGAAAAATGCTTCATTTAGATGCTCCGCAGGTCAAATCTGGGGGCCTGTTTATATGGGGGCAATACGTAAAAGTGAACCGATATACCATCTAACAGGTTGGCTGATAAGTCCCCAGTCTGACACATAGATGACGTCGCTAGTATTAAATGCATATTATTTTTATATAGTACCAACTTTCAAATGATTCGTGTCAAAATTTGACGTCTGTAAGTCAATTAGTTTGTGAGATAGAGCGTCTTTTGTGGAGCAACTTTTGTTATTGTGAAAAAAATGGAAAAAAAGGAATTTCGTGTTTTGATAAAATACTGTTTTCTGAAGGGAAACAATACGGTGGAAGCAAAAACTTGGCTTGATAATGAGTTTCCGGACGCTGCCCCAAGGAAATCAACAATAATTGATTGGTATGCATAATTCAAGCATGGTGAAATGAGCACGGAGGACGGAGAACGCAGTGGACGCCCGAAAGAAGTAGTTACCGACGAAAACATCAAAAAACTCCCCAAAATGATTTTGAATGACCGTAAAATGAAGTTGATCGAGATAGCAGAAGCCTTAAAGATATCAAAGGAACGTGTTGATCATATCATTTATCAACATTTGGTTATGCGGAAGCTCTGTGCAAAATGGGTGCCGCGCGAGCTCACATTTGACCAAAAACAACAACGTGTTGATGATTCTGAGCGGTGTTTGCAGCTGTTAACTCGTAACACACCTGAGTTTTTCCATCGATATGTGACAATGGATGAAACATAGCTCCATCACTACACTCCTGAGTCCAATCGACAGTCGGCTGAGTGGACAGCGACCGGTGAACCGTCTCCGAAGCGTGGAAAGACTCAAACGTCCCCTGAAAAAGTAATGGCCTCTGTTTTTTGGGATGCGCATGGAATAATTTTTACCGATTATCTTGAGAAGGGAAAAACCATCAACAGTGACTATTATATGGCGTTATTGGAGCGTTTGAAGGTCGAAATCGCGGCAAAACGGCCCCATATGAAGAAGAAAAAAGTGTTGTTCCACCAAGACAACGCACCGTGGCACAAGTCATTGAGAACGATGGCAAAAATTCATGAATTGGGCTTCGAATTGCTTCCCCACCCACCGTATTCTCCAGATCTGGCCCCCAGCGACTTTTTCTTGTTCTCAGACCTCAAAAGGATGCTCAAAATCAATCTGTTGTTGAAGTGGCTTCAACACAGGGAAAAAATTTGGCGGCAATGAAGAGGGATCGCCGAAACTGATGCCTATTTTGAGGCAAAACCGAAGGAGTACTACCAAAATTGTATCAACAAATTGGAAGATCGTTATAATCATTGTATCGCTCTTGAAGGGAACTATGTTGAATAATAAAAACGAATTTTGACAAACAAATGTGTTTTTCTTTGTTAGACCGGGGACTTATCAGCCAACCTGTTATATTTAATATAGATCGATACGTACCAATTTTGGCATGGTGTTATCGGCCATACACTAGCGAAATGTACCAAATTTCAACCGGATCGGATGAATTTTGCTCCTTCAAGAGGCTCCGGAGGTCAAATATGGGGATCGGTTCATATGGGGGCTATATATAATTATGAACCAATATGGACCAATTTTTGCATGGTTATTAGAGACCATATACCAACACCATTTACCAAATTTCAGCCAGATTGGATGAAATATGCTTCTCTTAGATGCTCCGCAAGCCAAATCTGGGGGCCCGTTTATATGGCGGCTATACATAAAAGTGGACCGATATGGCCCATTTGCAATACCATCCGACCTACATCAATAACAACTACTTGTGCCAAGTTTTAAATCGATAGCTTGTTTCGTTCGGAAGTTAGCGTGATTTCAACAGACGGACGGACGGACATGCTTAGATCGACTGAGAATTTCACCACGATACAGAATATATATACTTTATGGGGTCTTAGAGCAATATTTCGATGTGTTACAAACGGAATGACAAAGGTAATATACCCCCCATCCTATGGTGGTGGGTATAAAAAGATCGATAAACTGAATAAACTTGTAAAAATACGATGTTTTTCAAAACTTTATGAATATTGTTATAGAAGATACGTCAATCTTTTGCATTTGATAAACATAAAAGTATTATCATTGAAAAACAATCATGGGAAGGTAGAAAAGCTATTTATAGTAATTCCCATTAAGCCAGAATAGAATTTCATAGCAAATATCATTAACAATTCGATCTATTGGTTTTTTTCTCTCTTAAATTTAAATCTGGCAAATACTTAGAGCTTGGTGTCATGTGCAATCAATGCTCTAAACGTTTTTTTTATAATCTAACGCTGCTTCATTTGATTGGCTGTTGCTATTTTACCACTTTTAATGTCTGTGGCAGTTTGAGTTGCTGTCTGCAGAAATAGCAGCGCTGTAGCACTTTGATATCAGCCTGGCCGATTGCCTTTTCCTATGGCTGATCAGAATGTCTTTTTGGCTGTTATTATTATTACTTATTACATGTTTAACAAAAATCCCACACTTAACCTAAGCATTAATCTTGATCAATGGGTGCTGGTGCTATTTTCATTGCTTCTCCTCCTCGCCAATTTTAATATTACTACCAAGTTATGCTGTCTGTCTTGAATCTGGGCTCTGTTGTGTTTTTTTTGTGGCTGTTACTGATGCCATTGCATTTGGCTTAACATTTGTTAAATCACAATTCGGGTTGTTGTCGTTTTGTATTAACTAAATGCACATTTAACAGTCAAGCTACTTATTTCTATGCTCTCCATCATAAAGTAGTGAATATAAAATGTTACCAATTCGTTTGTAACACATCCAATATTTTGTCCAATATTTTGTTATTGCCATAGGAGGGGAAATATAATAAGTTTTCCATTACGTTTGTAACACAGCAAAATATCGATTTTCCACCCTATAGTATATAATCTAAGACAATTTAGCATTATGTTTGAATGTCTGTATATTTTAAATATACTACATCTGTCTGTATATTTTAAATATACTACATATACATGTGTTAGAAAGTCGTATCCAATTGTTTAATATTAATATTTTTTTATATTATTTTATTGTTTTTCTTTTTAACTTATTATTTTTGTTTAATATTTTTTATTGCAATTTACTACCTTCCCAGCAAAAACTAGGTAACCACATCTCATTACAATTGACATTACCAGGAGTAAAGCTGTCATTACACGTTGCATTACATTGCGGCGAGTTATAATGACTAACTTGTAATGACAAAAATAAATACTTCTCGGTAATTTTCGAATTGTTATTCTCAAATTTTTAGGCAGTTGTAGTTTATATAATTATTCACATAATCGAGCACTTACATAAAAAAATCAAAAAGAATATGTAATGTAACGGTAATTCTGAAGATTTTTCCGTTAAGAATTTTTTATCACAAAGATTTCATAATAATTGTGTTTAATGACATTATCATATTATGTTTTAAATAAATGCTTTCTTATACCTCATTGACATTACACTTCCAAAATGCGCATAAACTAAATTTCAAATGCCATTTGCCTTATAAAAAAGAGACTTAAAATCCAGTTTTAGTAGATTTCGAACCTTATGTGAATTGGCTATTGGATATATTATAACGTAATTCACGAATCCAACTCCCTTACACAACGTACATTTATTTCTATTTTAAGTGTGAAATTAATTTGAGTGTAATCTTATTTAGATTATTTATTAGACTTTTTCTTTATTTATACAATATTCGTTTCTATTCAAGTAGTTCTCCTATTACAGCACCACTCGCCATATTTTGATCCATTGTAATCGGCGATAGAAATCAATATTTTCGAGATTTGGTTGCCTGAGACAATAAGTGGCTATTTTGCAAGCTTTGGTGTATCTACGAATAAGTCATTACATATTAGGTGATTATATGCTTTAAATGCACTACTTATTTTATGGCCGAAAGTATGCCTGGGGAGAAGTACTTTCCTCCTAGGACATGCGTATGTAAATGTAATCCGAAGCGATGCCAATTAATAAGTGGTTATTAATTTTTATATAGGCTTACCTACAAGATTACCGGGTAATGAGAGTTTTTGCTGGGTTTTATTTCAAAGAATTTGTATGTATTACGACCTACTCTAATGTTTGGATTTCACATCAAAATTATTATCATTTATTTGCTTTGCTATATATAAAACGATTGTCTGTTGGCTATTATATTCATTTAGAACACTTTGCAACTCTATGTCATTTGTCTCTTTGTTGTCTCTTTGCTGTTACATTGTTCATTGTATGTTAGATGTACATGGTAATGCTGAGGGTAATGCAGCGCATGTAGCTTTTTTATCCACTTTCAATGCAAGTATAACAATTTAAGATAGAGAGCATAAAGAATTCACTTAGAAAATAAAATAAAAAAGATCATAGCAGTCAGTCTGTAATAGAACGCGAATGTAATTAATATATCTGCCTTGCTGCTCATTTCAAGTTAACTAAAAGAAATTAAAAAAAAAAAAAATTAAAATTATAAATGTATTTTTTTCTTTAAATAAACTCGAAACTTAAATTGAATCAAAACTACAAATACTAAAATATGTGTTTGTGATTTGGTCAAATTTCTCATACATTAAATAATGGTGCCGAAACCCGGGAATATTTTGTAAAGCTTTTGTGTTAACAAGTGAAAGAAATAACAAGTGAAAGAAGTAACAGAAACAGTATTCGCATATGTAATACCAATTTGCCTTTATTTTTTGGAATAAAAAAAAAAAAGAAAGCTAAAATCTGCGACAGTAATATAAAAAATAATTTTAATAATTTGGGTGAAAATTACAATATTAAATTATAAAACAGTGGAATAAAAATTTAAACAACTTTTATCTATATTAAAAGAAAAGAACAAAAAAACTTCGTCACAAAACAGGATTAAAAACGAAATGGCGGAACTGCTGCGCGCAATTGAAGACCAACGCTTAATTCTTCAGCGTCTAAATCGATTCATGGCCGAATATGAAAAACTTCCACCGACTTCTAGAACTCGCGGTACATCGCAAACATTTTTAGAAAAAATTGAAGAACTTAACAAAGTATTTGAAAGTAACCACGAGCAAATTTTTGATCATGTACGCGATAGTTCCATGCCGCAAGAAGAAGTTCCATACCTAAAGGAAGATGTATATTTTACATTTTGCAATAATTTCATGGTAGCCAAAGGGAAACTTTTGGATTCGATGTCCGAATTTAATACTACAATTTCACCATCCATACACTCTAGTACATTTCATGCTCCTGCTTCAAGATGTGAGTTTTTTTCAAATGATATCCGTCTACCAAAGGTAGATATCCCCACTTTCTCCGGTAATTATACGGACTGGATATCCTATAGGGACATGTTTGTTTCTTTAATTCACAACAATCAGGGTTTATCGAACGTGCAAAAATTCTACTACCTTCGCAGTTCCTGCAGGGATACTCCGTTGTCCATTGTTAATGAGTATCCGGCTTCGGATGCTAGTTACCAGTTGGCTTGGTCTGCTCTGACTAAAAGGTATCATAATAAGAGGAAGATTACGGACACGATCTTTAGGAGACTTTTTGATATTGCCAGATCTGACGGTTCATGTGATAGTATCAAGAATCTTCTCGACACTACACGAACATGTCTTTCTCTCCTTAGTACTCTTGAGATAAATTGTGACAATTGGGACCCCATTTTGGTTCACATTACTGTATCGAAGTTGGATACTCAGACATGTAAGGAATGGGAACGATCTTTGAATGCTTCGACGGAAATTCCAAAGATAGGGGAACTATTTTTGTTCTTGGAAACAACCTTTCGGACACTTGAGTCTATAAATGACCATGATTTGACCACATCTAGGACGGTTTCTAGATCTGCTTCTTCTTTTAGACCATTGCAGACTAGAAGGGTTCATGTCGTTTCGAACCGAGATGGAAATTGCCCTTGTTGTGGACGAAGACATCTTTTGTATAAATGTTTCCAATTTTCAGCTGCCTCATCGGCAGCGAAACGTGACTTGATTTCATCGAAGGGTATTTGTAGGAATTGTTTGAACGTGGGACATTTTTCTAGGGATTGTCGTTTGCAGACTCGCTGCCACATATGTAATATGCCCCACCATACAATTGTGCATAATGAGTATTCTGAGGACGGCTCTACATTAGACGCTGCAACTGCCACTGGTGATAATTCGGCGGGTGTTTCTACGGACATAACCGAATCACGGGCAAATATTCGTAGTTGCAACATTTCCATATTTAATTCTACGATTATGCCCAATGTGTTACTTGCCACTGTCCGTGTTATCGTCCGAACCCAATATGGGGAATTTAAGTTGCGTGCACTTTTAGATCAGGGTGCTCAGGCTACGTTGATAACGGAGGAGGCCGTTCAGTTATTGGGACTCAGGCGATATCGCACTTACGCTCACATCACTGGAGTAGGGGGTAGCACCGTCATTGTTCGCAACTATGTCCATTTTTGTCTCATATCCCCTTGTGAGAAAGAATTTCGACTTGAGAGCAATGCCTTCGTAATGCCTTCGCTTACATCATATCACCCTGGACCTATGAGTCGGATCGAGTTACCGAACTTAGGGGGCTATCATTTAGCCGATCCACAATTTTATGGTAATGATAAAATTGATTTGCTGATCGGAGGTGATATATACGGTGATATTTTGCTACCGCAGCAGAAGAAATTTGACAAAGGTGTATTCCTTCAATTTTCTCATTTTGGTTGGGTTGTATCTGGGCCAACTGCTGCTTTAGATTATTCCTTTGATGTGAATGTTAATATTTGTTCATTGGATAGTAGATTGAAGTCGTTTTGGGAGCAGGAGGAATTATTAGAGAAAAGGGAGTTTACGCGGGAAGAGAGTTTGTGTGAGGAGTATTTCAAAGCAACATTCAAGAGAGGGGATGATGGGAGCTATACTGTGGCATTGCCATTTAGGTGTGAGGTACTGGGGAAACCGCTTCCAGAATTTTGTCATACGGATTTCAGTGCCTTGAGTCGGTTGAAGAATATGGAGACACGTTTTATTAGGGATGTTGGGCTAGCTACTAAGTATAGGGAATTTATGGAGGAGTATGAGAATTTGGGACATATGTCCAGGATTGGTCCATACCCTCAAGCTCTTCGGCCCAACGGCTATTTTTTGCCACACCATGGTGTTCTAAGGGAAAGTAGCTCCACGACTAAACTTCGTGTGGTTTTCGATGGTAGTAGCAAACGTCCACCATTTCCATCTTTGAATGACGAACTTTGCCCTGGACCCGCTCTCCAAAATGATTTGCCAACAATTATCACCCGCTGGCGTAGATTTCGGATTGGTTTTCGCTCTGATATAGAGAAGATGTTTCGACAAATTCGCGTTGTTGATCGGCATCTTCCTTATCAGCAGATTTTGTGGCGAGGGGCGGATTCTAGTATTTATATTTACCAGTTAAATACGGTTACGTATGGCACGTGTTCCGCCCCCTATCTTTCTATTAGGATATTGCAGCAGTTGGCTGAGGATGAATATGACTCGTATCCGGTTGCTTGTGATGTTCTGAAAACGGATACTTACGTCGATGATGTGATATCCGGGGCGGATACCTTGACTGAGGCTTTGGCTTTACATGATCACTTAGTGAAGTTGTTGGCATCGGGTGGGTTTAACCTAAGGAAGTGGACCTCGAACTCGGTGGATCTGATGAACGCTATTCCTGAGGAGTTTAGGGAGAAGAGGGGGGTAGTCGATTTCGATGAAGAGAACTTGGTAAAGGCTCTCGGTTTAGGTTGGAACACTCTTGACGATACATTTGTTTTCAAGGTCGATTTCCAACCTCGAGAGGACGTTACGAAAAGCGACGTTTTGTCTGATGCTGCCCGGTTATATGACCCTTTGGGTTGGCTGGCCCCAGTCACGATCACTGCTAAGGCTACTTTTCAGAAATTGTGGTTGGAAGGCATTGATTGGAAGGATAGCGTTTCAGATAGTATTCGGCGGGAATGGAATAAGTATCTTGGTGAATTGATTCATTTGGAAAAGATTAGAATTCCTCGCTGGCTTGGAACTTTGCGCAACAGCAAATTGGAGTTGCATGGCTTTTGTGATGCCTCGCAAACTGCATTTGCTGCCGTAATATATGCCAAAAGTACAAATGATGGTTACCATGTCGTACGCCTACTACAGTCAAAAACCAAAGTTGCTCCGTTGAAAGTGATATCGATACCCAGATTGGAACTATGTGGAGCTACCCTTCTGGCAAAACTTATGCATAAAGTCAAAAGTCAAATCGAGCGCGAAGTTGAAAGGGTATATTACTGGACCGATAGCATCACCGCTTTGTCTTGGATAAGAGGAGAATCTTCAAGGTGGAATGTTTATGTTGGCAATCGTGTGGCAGAAGTTCAACGGTATTCCAATATTTCTGAGTGGTTTTATATATCGACACACGACAATCCAGCAGATTGTGCTTCTCGTGGTATCGCGCCTTTAGAGTTAGTACACCACAAATTGTGGTGGTCTGGTCCGGACTGGTTGTGTCTACCACCCACTGAATGGCCCCAACAACCTGAGCACAACTACGAAACTAATCTTGAGAAAAAAAAGAAAACGTTTGCATCCCATGTGATAACCAAACTTGATTTCCCAGAAATATTGTCCAGATTTTCCTCGTTGACAAAACTGGTGCGTGTTACGGCTTATATATTGCGCTTCGTCAACAATACCAGAACAAAAGAAAATTATAAGCGTAAATATGGATTCCTTTCAACTAGAGAGCTGCATGACGCTTCGAATATCTTAGTCATCCAATCTCAACGAGTGGACTTTTCTGAGGAACTTAATTATATTAAAAAATGTCATCCTTTTCCATCTAGTAACAGACTAGCCCAGCTGTGTCCGTTTGTTGATGAAATCGGAATTCTGAGAGTTGGAGGGCGTTTGCAGAAAGCTAAGTTCGATTATGAATTCAAACACCCGATATTACTATCTAAACACAATCCGCTTTCTATTTTAATCTTTTCAGACGCCCATTTGAAAACGCTACATGGAGGACTTACCCAAATGCAAGCCTACGTCATGAGAAAATACTGGGTAATTTCAGCTCGTAATATTGCGAAACAAGTACAAAGAAAATGTGTAACTTGTTTTAAATACACGGCAAAGGCAGCACAGCAAATTATGGGGGAGCTTCCAACAGTACGCTTGCAACCCTCACGCGCATTTAAGCATAGTGGAGTGGACTATGCCGGCCCTATTACCATCAAACAGTCCACTGCTCGCAATTCAGTAACGACAAAAGGATATATATCTCTATTTATATGTATGGTGACAAAGGCGGTTCACCTAGAGGCAGTTACAAGTATGTCCACTGAGTCGTTCATCGCAGCATTCAGAAGATTCACCTCGCGCCGTGGAATTTGTACGGACTTGTACTCTGACTGCGGTACGAATTTCATTGGCTCAAATAAGGAACTTAAGATTTTGCAACACAGAAGTAAACAATCATTGCCCGAAGATCTCTGCGAGCTTCTTTCAAACAGTGGAACCAAATGGCATTTTATACCACCAGCATCGCCCAACTTCGGTGGATTGTGGGAAGCTGGTGTAAAGTCTACTAAGCATCACTTGAAAAGAACCATGGATAATCGAATTTTAACGTTTGAGGAACTAACCACCCTGTTGGCTCAAATTGAGAGTTGCCTTAATTCACGGCCTTTGTGTCCACTGTCTACTGATCCCAACGATTGTTCTGCCCTTACACCAGGTCATTTTTTAATTGGTGAGCCCCTTCTCACGATACCTGATGAAAATCTTCTAGACTACTCTATAGATCGACTGTCTCGATGGAAAGTTGTTGAAAGATTAAAACAACAGTTCTGGAAACGCTGGGTAGGTGAATATGTGAATCGCCTTCAATCACGCCCAAAGTGGCTCAATCCTCAAACAAACCCTGAATTGGGCGATCTTGTCCTTATATGCGACGAACGGTTGCCCCCCGGTCAATGGCCACTAGCCCGTATTACTGAAGTTCATCCTGGCACAGATGGTAGAGTCCGCGTTGTTTCAGTAATATCTAATGGAAAGACCTATAAGCGCCCCGTATCTAAAATAGCACTTCTTCCTATAAAAGATGAATTTCAATTACCCATTAATTCAACCGATGAGTTGCTGTGAGTAGAGGCATAGCTTGGTGATCTCAAAAAAACCAAATAAAACACCTCAATTCTTCTGCTTACCGTATATCAAGAACAGTTGTTCTTTGTGGGGGGGAATGTTAGAAAGTCGTATCCAATTGTTTAATATTAATATTTTTTTATATTATTTTATTGTTTTTCTTTTTAACTTATTATTTTTGTTTAATATTTTTTATTGCAATTTACTACCTTTTATTTCAAAGAATTTGTATGTATTACGACCTACTCTAATGTTTGGATTTCACATCAAAATTATTATCATTTATTTGCTTTGCTATATATAAAACGATTGTCTGTTGGCTATTATATTCATTTAGAACACTTTGCAACTCTATGTCATTTGTCTCTTTGTTGTCTCTTTGCTGTTACATTGTTCATTGTATGTTAGATGTACATGGTAATGCTGAGGGTAATGCAGCGCATGTAGCTTTTTTATCCACTTTCAATGCAAGTATAACAATTTAAGATAGAGAGCATAAAGAATTCACTTAGAAAATAAAATAAAAAAGATCATAGCAGTCAGTCTGTAATAGAACGCGAATGTAATTAATATATCTGCCTTGCTGCTCATTTCAAGTTAACTAAAAGAAATTAAAAAAAAAAAAATTAAAATTATAAATGTATTTTTTTCTTTAAATAAACTCGAAACTTAAATTGAATCAAAACTACAAAAACTAAAATATGTGTTTGTGATTTGGTCAAATTTCTCATACAACATGGATATATAATCCTAAAATTTGGCACAGTTTCGTTTTTTGTCTGCAGTCAATTAAAATTCAAAGATGAGCTACATACACTGAAAGAAGAGTTTCCTTTTCTGAGGAACGAATTTTTAGCCAAGCAAAGTTTTATTTTGACTCTACAAAATTTTCTTTCAAAGTAATTTAAAAATTTTTGAGATAACCGTTGAATCACCTATCACAAATTCGGATTAATTTGCGTTATACGAAAATACTTTAAACGAAAGGAGTATTTCGTTTATCTAAAAGTTCGTTCCGAAGGAAAGTATTTTTTGTAGGTGTATATAGAAAAAAATTGAAATTTTAATTCAATTTAAAAATTCATTTATTCAATTCAGTCACAGAAACCAGTTGGATAAATTAAATTTTTAATTGGATCAATTAATTTTTTAATTAACTAATGTCGAGATTCCCAAAAATATTTTTTTCTGATCAGATCTATTTTCATAGTATTTAGATCTGATTAGATCTTACCAGTTTTCGGACTACTCATATCTAATTGTATAAAATTAGATCTCTCTATTTTTACTCGGGTTTCTTAAACACACAAAAAAAATTTTCTGATTCAATCACGAAATTAATTGATGCAATTAATTTTTTAATTGAAATGTCTTCAATCACAGAAATGATAGCATCAATTAAAAAATTAATTGAAGGTCAATTAAAAAATGAATTGATCCAATTAAAAAATTAATTGATACTATTAATTTTTGTGATTGATTTTTGCTTCAATTAAAAAAATTTGTTGATTCAATTGAATTTGTAATTGAATATTTTTTAAAACTCAATTAAAATTTTAATTGGAAAATTTTTCGTGAAATTTTTTTTCTGTGAAGGTTTATAGAAAGCGTATTATTATTTATGGCCGTCTGATTCAAACACGACATTAATTGATCCAATCAATTTTTTAATTGAAATGTCTTCAATCACGAAAATGAAATGATTGAGTATCAATCACAGTTTTAATTGGGCATAGAAAAAATTTTTGATTAAAAAATTAATTAATTTTATCAGCAAATTTGATTTAATTTTTTAGTTGATTCAATTAAAAATTTAATTGATGTTGATTGCAAAACTCAATTAAATTTTTAATTAAAAACAGTAACTATTTTCAATTACTTTCTGAATTGGCTTAGAGTTTTTATTTGGCACAACAATTGATTAGTTGAAATTTAATTAATTAATTAATTAAATTAATTAAAAATTTAAAAAAATGTTCATCACTTTTTTAACTGACTTCACCTTCCGAATTTGATTAAAAAGTTAATTGTATCAATTAGTTTTTTAATTAAAATTTTCAATTATTTACACAGAAAAAAATTTCACGAACATTTTTCCAATTAAAATCTTAATTGAGTTTTAGGAAATATTCAATTAAAAATTTAATTGATTCAACATTTTTTTAATTGAAACAAAAATCAATCACACAAATTAATAGTATCAATTAATTTTTTAATTGGATTAATTAATTTTTTAAGTGACTGTCAATTAATTTTTTAATTGATATTATCATTTCTGTGATTGAAGACATTTCAATTAAAAAATTAATTGGATCAATTAATTTCGTGATTGAATCAGAAAAAAAAAATTTTGTGTGTACTTAATTAACTTAATGTTTCTATCTTGATTAAAAAGTTAATTGTATCAATTAATTTTTTAATTGAAAAATTTTTCAACTTCAAATTACTTTTTAATTGGAAATATTTTGGTGATATTTTTTTCTGTGCATATAAATGTATATTCCTGTTTGATTCCTGGTGGCTTAATAGACGGTTTGATCTGAAAATTTCAGTATGTGGCATTGTTAAGGGCCTTAAAAATAATGTACCAAAGATTATCCATATTGGTTCACTCTGATACACCGCCACCGAATTGGTTACGGAGCACCAATTTTTGCTTTTAATTAAAAATTTAATTGATTCAACATTTTTTTAATTGAAACAAAAATCAATCACACAAATTAATAGTATCAATTAATTTTTTAATTGGATTAATTAATTTTTTAAGTGACTGTCAATTAATTTTTTAATTGATATTATCATTTCTGTGATTGAAGACATTTCAATTAAAAAATTAATTGGATCAATTAATTTCGTGATTGAATCAGAAAAAAAATTTTTGTGTGTACTTAATTAACTTAATGTTTCTATCTTGATTAAAAAGTTAATTGTATCAATTAATTTTTTGATTGAAACATTTTTCAACTTCAATTAACTTTTTAATTGGAAATATTTTGGTGATATTTTTTTCTGTGCATATAAATGTATATTCCTGTTTGATTCCTGGTGGCTTAATAGACGGTTTGATCTGAAAATTTCAGTATGTGGCATTGTTAAGGGCCTTAAAAATAATGTACCAAAGATTATCCATATTGGTTCACTCTGATACACCGCCACCGAATTGGTTACGGAGCACCAATTTTTGCTTTTAATTGTTTAAAAAATGTAGCATAGATTCGATTGTTGTCCACAAAAAAAATGAAGTCCATTTTTTCAAATTAACTTGTAATTTGTTAATATCGATTCATTTTTCGGTAAATGTCCACATAGACTGATATTTTCAGATAGTACTCGTAATAAATTCATGATGCAGGGTATACAAGATTCGGCCATGTCAAATTTATTGACATTCTTAGAAGTTTAGTTTTCCTCTGAACGTTTAGTATATTTCACAGTGTAATAAAATCCCCCACCTCTATTTGAGAAAAAAAGAGGAAAAACTTTTTCAAAAAACGAATCCATTTACTATCATGCAATATGAGAATTTGGTATTAAATAATGGCACCAAATCGAGTGAGGATTAAGCACCAGCAGCGTGTTCAAAATCACAAGAAAAAAATCTAAGCAAACAAAAAAAAAAAACCAATAGCATGTTTACACAAATTTTTCTATCAAATCATGCCACTTAATGTGACTCCAAAATGTAATTGATATTTATTTAAATTAAAGAAAACTTTTTTTCCGTTTCATATGGTTTTCTTCGTTTTTTGGATTTCTTACCAACCGTTAGTGGATGCTGTAGCTGGTGGTGGTGGTACTCCTTTTTGGCAAAAGGGGCCAGCGTAGGTTAATGCTTAAAATTTAGGTTACCATGTTACTTTGTGAGTGTAGTCTGGTATTGCTTAGTGTGGTAATTTATGCTTTTTGAGAGATGTATTATTATCGATAGTGTCTCTTGCTTATTTTAACGTTTTAGTTTTTTTGCGAATTAAGTGCAAGATAATTTAATACAACAAACTTGCACATGAAGAAATGTGGAACGTCGCGTCGCTCCATTAGCTTAGATTATGGGTGATATGGCAAGGAAGTGTGAATTAACTGGGTCTTTAGGTGATTTTTGGTTATTCTGCTTTTTTTCTTTAAAGACAAACAAAAATATTTTTTAACAATCTGATTAGGAAAATGGCATGAGAATAAAGTTTATCCTAATTTATATTTTGTGTGAAATGTTTTTGAAAAGAGATTGGTTTATAAATAAAGAAAAGTGCAGAAATTTATTTGTTAAACATATGTGGTATATTCGATTTGAGTTGACACTTTGCACATTTTAGGGATATATAAGAGGACATATTATGATAAATGTAGAAAAGACCGGTCTATAAACTGCTATAATATGGTCCTATTTGTATAAATTCTGCAATGTGAATAAATGGTAACATTCCCGTCACTAGGATTAATTTTACAGGCCACACAGACGAAAAAGACTGTCTTTCATATGTTTGGGTGTAAAAATTATATGTTTGGAACTCAAATTTTTTAACACAATATTTTTAAGTGCAAGCATATAATATTCATAAACTAGCATAACATGTTTGGGACATATATGTTAATATGATAGAACATATTATGTTTAGGACATAAAATGTTTGTAAATATAATACGCTTAGATGCAAACATATATTAATTTGGAAATAGCCTTTAAACATATATGTGTTTAGAAAGAGAGACCTTGAGAGTATGCTGCAAGTAAAATAATAGAAGTAACCAATTGGCGCCTTAAAAATATATCCACACAAAGAAAATTTCATTAAAATGTTTTGCTACCAGTGTATGTCCTAAGGTGAAACATAATATGTTTGAACAATACAAACAATATTTTGTTTGGAACAATCCTGAAAATATATATGCTTGAATCAAAATCTGTTTGGGGTATATGTTACAGAAGCGATTTTTTTGAGGGTGCATCATTGAACGTTACAGACAGGTTACGAGTAAAAATGTTTGCTGTTCACACTCAAAAAAGTGAACTCTCTATTTCACTAAAGCCAATTTAACTTTAAGTTAGTTCATGGCATTATTATGTTTGGAGAAAGTTTCCTTTACTCTAATATTTTTTTTTTGCTTACGTTAGTTAAATGAACTGAAAAACTGGAAAAAAACATACATAAACATAAAGATTTAATAAATTCGTATTTCTCACAAAATAACAGGTTGTCTGATAAGTCCCCGGTCTGACACATAGATGGCGTCGGTAGTATTAAATGCATATTATTTTTATATAGTACCAACCTTCAAATGATTCGTGTCAAAATTTGACGTCTGTAAGTCAATTAGTTTGTGAGATAGAGCGTCTTTTGTGAAGCAACTTTTGTTATTGTGAAAAAAATGGAAAAAAGGAATTTCGTGTTTTGATAAAATACTGTTTTCTGAAGGGAAAAAATACGGTGGAAGCAAAAACTTGGCTTGATAATGAGTTTCCGGACTCTGCCCCAGGGAAATCAACAATAATTGATTGGTATGCAAAATTCAAGCGTGATGAAATGAGCACGGAGGACGGTGAACGCAGTGGACGCCCGAAAGAGGTGGTTACCGACGAAAACATAAAAAAAATCCACAAAATGATTTTGAATGACCGTAAAATGAAGTTGATCGAGATAGCAGAGGCCTTAAAAATATCAAAGGAACGTGTTGGTCATATCACTCATCAATATTTGGATATGAAAAAGCTCTGTGCAAAATGGGTGCCGCGCGAGCTCACATTTGACCAAAAACAACAACGTGTTGATGATTCTGAGCGGTGTTTGCAGCTGTTAACTCGTAATACACCCGAGTTTTCCGTCGATATGTGACAATGGTTGAAACATGGCTCCATCACTACACTCATGAGTCCAATCGACAGTCGGCTGAGTGGACTCCAAAGTCCGCTGGCAAAGTAATGGCCTCTGTTTTTTGGGATGCGCATGGAATAATTTTTATCGATTACCTTGAGAAGAGAAAAACCATCAACAGTGACTATTATATGGCGTTATTGGAGCGTTTAAAGTATGCTCGCAGGGAAAAAATTTGGCTGCAATGAAGAGGTGATCGCCGAAACTGAGGCCTATTTTGAGGCAAAACCGAAGGGGTACTACCAAAATGGTATCAAAATGGTTATAATCGTTGTATCGCTCTTGAAGGGAACTATGTTGAATAATAAAACCGAATTTTGACAAAAAAATGTGTTTTTCCTTGTTAGACCGGGGACTTATCAGCCCCCGGTTAGTTAGTTATTTCTCTAAATTTTTAAATTTTATTACAAATGCGTCCGTCATGAACGTCGTATCTAAAGACATTCTTGAAATTTTGAACTCCAATTTTTTCCTTTAAACTACAAAATTTTCCTTAACAAGTGAAAAAAATTAATAATAAATAATATAAAAATAAAATAAAAAATAATAAATTTTCTTGGATTTGGAAAAAAAATATTTACTTATTTTTTTAATATCGGCGTGATGTCAGCGTTTGTAATACTGTTTAGTTAAAATATTCTAAAAATATTCAAAATTGTCTAAAATTAACCAAAAGTTTTCTTCCTGGTGGGTTCACTGGTTTGTTTAAGGAAATTCAGTTAAAAAAATAGAATACAAAAATTGAATAAATTAGAGTAAATCAAAACAAATTGTACAGACCTTCATTGAACATTACTGGCAGGTTAAAAATGTTTGCTCTTTATATAAAGAAATTCCGTTGGAAAAAAATTAGAATAAATTCGGTGAAACCAAGCACGGTTACCCTGGCGACATTCAGTCTCTTTGCGATCATCACAATGATTATGGTGAAAATTTTCGCTCTTAATGTTCGCTCTTAAAATGTGACCATTATATCCAACTGAAGCGATCAGCCGAAGGATTCCGAAACAGAAATTATTTTAGAATCAGTTTAGATTTCTTCGAATTGGCTACCATTACAACCGACAAAACCATTCCAGGCTCCGCAAAATTGGTGATGTGTTCAGTTTACGATCAAGTTTTCTACCTCTGCGGCATGGATTTCGATCACATCTGATCTTCACTGTTCGTATCATTTTTGGTGTTAGTACAGTTTTAATGATCCACTTTTTGTAACGATAGTCACTTGTGGTTTTCCAGCCAAATATAAAGCAATCACACTATTACGCTTGAACTCAATCACAAAAATACCATTATTTCAAAATACAATAGATCAAAATGCGTTTAGGTTATGTTAGGTTACAGTGGCAGCCCGATTAAATTTCAGGCTCACTTAGACTATTCAGGTGGCCCGAGGCATACCAACAGATTCTAGTTCCCCTGGAATATGAAAGGTAGTTCCTATCCTTGCTAACTCATCTGCTTCGCAGTTCCCTGGTATGTTCCTATGGCCAGGCACCCATATTAGGTTAATATTGTACTGCTCAGCCATCTCGTTGAGAGATTTGCGGCAGTCTATGGCCGTTTTCGAGTTAAGGAACACAGAGTCCAAGAATTTTATTGCAGTTTGACTGTCTGAGTATATATTAATGCCAGTATTTGTTGGAACATTACTTCTCAGTCAATTCACCACCTCTCTTATTGCCAATATTTCAGCCTGAAAAACACTACAGTGATTAGGTAATCTTTTCGCTATTCGAATTTCCAGATCGTTAGGATATACTCCGAACCCCACTTGTCCATTCAATTTGTAGCCATCAGTATAGAAATCTATATATATATATATATATATATATATATATATATATATATATATATATATATATATATATATATATATATATATATATATATATATATATATATATATATATATGTATATATATATATATATATATATATATATATATATATATATATATATATATATATATATATATATATATATATATATATATATATATATATATATATATATATATATATATATATATATATATATATATATATATATATATATATATATATAATATATATATATATAATATATATATATATATATATATCTTTTATTCCCCGGGGTCTGTGTACACCACGCCCCACTGTTGGGAATTAGACTTTCAAACTTTTTGTCGAAAAGTGGTTTTGCCAGGGTGTAATCCACTACGTTAGGCACATCTGAGGACCGAACTGTGACCGTACATTTTTTCCGACCACAGCGATAGCTCGTGCAACCGCACAGCCGTTGTTGCAGCTGACTGTTTGGCCAAAATGTCAAAAGGCAATAGATGCAACATGACATTAAGGGAGTCTGTTCTTGTCTTACCAAATGCGCCTGAGATACATAAGCTCGCCATATGCTGAACTTTATCTAAACAAGTCGGTTTCTGAAGTGCCGGCCACCAGACTACAAAACCATATAGCATTATAGGTCTAACTACTGCCGTGTATAGCCAATGCACAATTTTTGCCGTGTATAGCCAATGCACAATTTTTGGTTTTAGTCCCCACTTTTTCCCTATTGCCTTTTTGCACGAGTACAAAGCTACCGTGGCTTTTCTCGTCCTTTCTTCAATATTAAGCCTAAAATTCAGTTTCCTGTCCAAAATAATGCCAAGGTATTTTGCACACTCATCAAAGGGAATTTCAATACCCCGTAAGGAAATGGGCCTAACCGTGGGAGTTTTGCGATCTTTGCAGTACATGACTAGTTCTGTCTTTGCTGGATTTACCCCAAGACCATTATCTTTCGCCCATTTCTCAGCCATCCGGAGAGCTCTCTGTATAATATCTCTGATTGTGGATGGGAATTTTCCCCTGACGGCTAGCGCCACATTATCTGCGTATGTCACCACTTTTATCCTTTCTTATTCTAGGGAAACCAGAAGGTTGTTTACAGCAACATTCCAAAGAAGAGGTGATAGAACTCCTCCTTGGGGAGTGCCTCTGTTCACATACCTTTGTATGTGTGTTTGTCCTAGTGTGCTTGAAATACGTCTCTTTATTAGAAGTTCGTCTAACAGCCTAAGTATACCTGGATCAACATTCAGAGTTGTCAGTCCATTTAATATCGAGCTCGAATGCGTTTGTAAATTGTAAAATGAGATGACACTGGAATAAATCTGTCAGCGCTCAGACGAGTGGTTTAGAATTGATAGCAACCTGAAGTTGGTTGCAATACATATGAGTCACACAGTATATGATACATATTAACTGCGATGTCATAGCTTTTTCACCTTTATGTCTGTATTTTACATAGAAGTATAAAACATAAATAAATGATACATATTGCAATAAATGTCGCACTATTCTTAATCTGCAAATGAATTGCAATGTAAGTTGTAAATATTCATGAGCAATGTATTTTTTTTTTTTTTGTACAAATTATTTCTTCATAAACGAATGTTCAAATCACCGGAATATGTTAAACGATTTGTATAAAATTTGTCCAAAAAAATTCTTCGTTTTTTTCGTATTGTATTTTACAACCAAACGACGCTTCTTTTATAATCACAATCTTCTACAATTATATAGGTATTTTCCCTCCATGGTGATGACCATCGTTAGACCAAACGATTACAACACATTGCGGTAATGGTGGTTGACTCTCAACCAGGTGCCACTTTATTTAGTTGTCTGTCTCCTAAACCTCTTTAGCTTGGCTATGATGGCCATTTGTTTGAAAGTGTTGATTTGGCTTAATAAAATCATTAACTAATTGTAAGATTTAATGGTTGTATGCTGCCGTTTTCAATTTGTACCATGAAAGAATGTTGGTAGTTTGCTAGTTTTTTGTTTTCTGTTTGATTCCTAATGCTCATAATTAACAGCTGCTTAAGTTATTGCATCGGAATCATTGCGAAATTTTTACATGTCATGTTAATTGCATGAACAAATGTGTGACCGATTAATTTTGAAAAATAGACGACAAGTTGGGGCATTGATTTAATGCTCTAACATTTCGAAATCAAATAAATATGTGAATATGTTGCACCATACATTTTTGTTTCAAATTTGTATTTTTAGAATTATTGAAAGTATACATAAGGTTAAGCTTGTTCTTAATAGTTTGAAATTTACTTGATTAACTTTTAGTAAAAAGCAAATGTATTAAAAGATTAGGTATAGATTCTGACCAACATAGTTTTAGACCCGATGAAACAGAAAGTATCTTTCTCTGCTGAAAGCTAGGGCTAGTCTTAGAAATTGTAAATCTTAAGGCAATATATCGATGTCTCCATTCCAAAATACGCTAAGTCTAAAAAGTGATTTTTTTTTTGTAGATTTTTAGTATGTACGAATTCAAAATAGTGATAATAGAACATGGCTAAAAATGACTTAGACCGAACAAAGCTTTTTGCCCTTTTGGCATTGGAAACTTATAAACCTTTAGTCACAGACTACGTACAATTTTACTCATAACTTTTGATAGAAGTGTCCAATAAATTCGAACTTTTTATAGGATGCAATTCACATCAATCCGAGTAAAACACAACGAACTCCATCAAAAATTGCTAAGTCGACTTAGCGTACTCTGGAATGAGGACATGGATATATGGGTCTGAATGTGAACCCGGAAATGCCCTTTAACCAGGAAGACTAAAATAGTCCAATATCTTAAATCAAGCTTCTTACCTACCACTAGGAATACAGGGTTGAATAGTTCTAAGTAATTGGAAGGGAATTGAAAGTGTCACATCAAACAGAGGTCTGAGAAGGCGTAGGGATGATGTTGGGCATCAAGCTCGTAAACGGAAAAGTCCCAAGATGATATACTAGATATGCGAAAGCACTTAATTTGTGCATAGTTTGCCCCCTTTTCCATCTCATTTAACTAACGATCAAGATCAAGGAAAAGTAGTCATATTAGAGTAATTTTAACTAAAACATAATAATTTCCCTGAACTAAAATGGAGTTAAATTGACTAAATCCCTAGTGGGTAGACTTTTTTTTAGTGTGGAGCAGGTGCAGCTACCACTTTGCATAACCATATACCCGAGATGGAAATAACTGCAGGCGGCGAATTCCTGTCGCCAGGAAGCAGTTATAAAAATTCAAGAAGTAATTGTTAAAAAAGGTAGATTGAACTTGGGGGAGAGTGTATTTGGAACATTTCTGTCTATATCTTTCTCAAGATTTGCGGAAAAACATAGTTTTTCGGTATATGTTGGATTTTCCGTATGATAGCATAGAAACTGATCCTCCGAGGAACTCTACAGCAGTCTGAAATTTCCTGACCTCATAAAACTGCTATATAAGTCGATTTCGAGGTTGAACTGGATACGGTTTGCGTGCTTTTGTTTCTGATCGGGCCTTTAGAATGGATCAGTTTGATTGGATTTGAATATTTTATATTCATTGTTTTTTTTTATCTATCCATTAATAGAGGCCTACTCCAGTTTATGACTTCTAAGTTATACACTCAAAAAAAACTGAAACCTCTATTTCACTAAAGCCCATTTAACTTTATTTTAGTTCATGGAATTATTATGTTTGGAGAAAGTTTCCTTAAGTTTTATACTTGTTTTGCGTACGTTAGCATATGAAGCATAAAGATTTACTAAATTCATACTTATCATAAAATAGTTCGTTATTTCTTTAAACTTCTTGCAATATTGAACTCCAATTTTTTCCTTCAAACAACAAAATTTTCTTTAACAGGGGTAGAAAATTAATAACATCTAATAAATTTTCTTGAATTTATCGAAAAATACCCTACGCACGCAGAGAAGGAATATGATAACCTCAAACATGTTTCAAGAGCAAAATGTTATTTTTGTATGGTGACCATGTAACATGTTTGTCACTAAAATTTTATTTTCTCGTCAAATATAACCTGCTTGCCGAAATCAGATACATGATTTCCGAGAAAATAACATGGTTGCGAAAACCATGCTACATGGTCACCACCAAAAAAAACCATTTTGCTCTTAAAACATGTTTGAGGTGATCATATTCCTTCTATGGGTGCCGGAAATTGGTGCAAATTACCACTGACGGACCCATCACAGAACTGGTACCGATGCTCCAGTTAGTTGCAATTTTTAAATAGTCGTAATTTATTGATTTCCGTGCTCGCTTGATATTAAAATCTTATTGAAATAAAATTATCAATGTAACCTATTGTTCGACATATTTCAAATGTTTGAATGCGATTCGGATGCCCAAACTGAAACAGTTTTCTAAGAGTTTGTCCGAGTATGGGTCCTGAGGACCTGTCCTTTGGAATGAGTCCAAGAAGTGGCCTAAAGTGTAAATTTACCCCGTCAATGACAAACCCATGTTAAAGTCACCGGTCCCTTCCAAACATTTTGACCAGAACTGGGACTGTTCCATACACACCAGGGACTAGTCCTGTACCGGTCCTGTAGTTGTTCCATTTCCCGTTGGGTATTTACTTATTTTTGTGATATCGGTGTAATGGCAGCGTTTGTACTACTGTTTAGTTAAAATTTTCTAGAAATAATTTTAATTTTCTAAAATTAACAAAAATGTTTCATACTGCTGGGTTCAATGTTTTTTCAGTGTATTTTTTATACACTGAAAAAATAGTGTCGTGGGGCCAAAAATGCAATGTCCTTAAAATGCGAATTTTGCCTAGCATAGAAGAAGTATTTCTCTGATATAAGGTTTTTTTATTTGCCCAAAAGTAGATAAACTTTCCAGTTAAGTCGTTTTGTCCCTATTGTTAAGTGATTCGACTTAAAACTGGGTATCTCTACATGAAAGGAAATTTCTTTCGGCTGAAGTAACCTTGGCTTTAATAATTATAAAAAAAAATTCTAATTAATGAAATATATTTAAATTTTTTGACTTTTTTCAAAAAAGCATTTAAAAATAAGAGAAGTTTTTCCATACATTATTTTGAAGAGATTTTTTACTTGAAAGATATTATAAGTTCTACTTGAAGTCGAGTCTGAATTTGGAAATTTATGTTAACACGTTTTTAAAGGACTTTGATAGCACATGAAGAAAAAAACTAAAAAACGAATAAATTAAAAGATGTTTCTTAGAATCAAGTACGCAACTCTCAAATTTAAATTTTGTCTTAAAAGTATCCTTACTTCAATTTTCCACTTCTTTGGTTCAGAATCAAGACCAAAATCATTGGTGTAAAAGCAAAATCTTTGGAACCCGGCATGCTTTTTTTGGTGTACATGTTTACCCCTATCAATAAGTTACTCGATACTCAAGATATTTCAATAGCTTACGGAAGTCTTAACATTACCATCGAATATTGTAAACATTGACCATATAATTGTCATTATTACAATTTCACAATTTTCGAATTTCAAATCGAATGTCTTATAATTGAAAATACGGAAGCTATAACAAATAATCGTATTATTGTCAAACGAGTAAAACACTTAATGATAAGTGTTAGTTTTCACTGAATTTGTTTTGTCCCCTCGGTTATTTGTGGTCCATGCAAAGCAATGGACATATAAACAAAAGCCGACTCAAATAGCCAAAGATCGAAAGTAAAAAAATGCTAGGCTTTAACTGACAGTCAAATAAACTCTTTCAAACACTTGGCCAAGTGCTGTCATCGAGTTAAGCCAACCCACACCAAAGATAAGCCAGATTAAACAAATGACTTTATTTCAATTTTCCCCTTTTTCCCCCAACTTCACTTATTATTGTAATTGGATGAAAACGAAAGAGACCACAAAGTGATAAAAAATTAAAAAATACATAAAAATGTAATCCATGAAAGTGTCCAAAATCAGTATTCACTTTTTTCTTTACTCTTCAAAAGTAAAACTTTGAACATATATACTCGTATATCTGGAGGCTTATATGTGAAATTACGCCACGACATAATTTTTTCATATTTTCGCTATAGTTTTCTTTATTAAAAAAAATCTCAAATGCTTATAAGTGTTATAAAAATTCATTGCATTACACCCACTTGGATTAGAAACCAGACGTCATAAAAATGTAAGCTGCTGGTTTTGAATGATCCCATAGGAAAATACAAAAAATATATATAGTTTTTTTTTTGTAAGACTTGGAAGAAACCTGGTAACATAGTTTGCTATTAGAGCAATATGAGTCAATACATTAGGGTGTTATAAAAATTTGTAGGTGAAAATAAGTTTGTATCGTATTAATTAATAATCAAACGCAAGTGCATTAATGTGGTTGTCCAAAAATAATTTACTTCTGAATATTCCACTTTTAATCTTTATGATAAATAAGAGGCTAGGTAATGAGAAGACTTTATCATGTTCTTGAGGAACTTTAAAGATATTTTTTTATAAAACTAATATTTTTTTTAATTATTGCAAATATTTTAATATAAGCCATCCTATTCAACGTGTATGTATACAAGCCTCCACATGACCGAAAATATTAGTGTGATTTCTCTTCTCTCTCCCTTTCTCTCTCTCTTTCTAACATGTGGCTTTATAATATTTGTCACTACGTCTCAGTTATTTTTTTATTTCTTACAAAAAGAAATAGAAGTAGGGGGCCTGATTGTAATATATGTTAAGTATTTTTATGGTTATTATTAAAATTATTGCAAATTGAATTTGTGTTGCGCTTTTTCTTTTGCGAATCACCAACGCGCAAGACCCAATTTCCATTTTGGTCGTCTATGACAGCATAGACAAGCGTGTAACTTCCAACTTCTATGAAACGACTAAACTCACATATGGCATATCTCTTTTTCCCTAGCTCCATACGGCAATGCTAAGCGTAATGCCATTACAATTGTCAATTGTTTCAAATTTATGGCTTAAAGTGCGAAATAATGTTAACATAAAATCGCGTTTCTAAGTCAATAAGCATTTTCACATACCCACACACACACACACATGCCACATACTATAAGCTTTAACAAACGTCAAACTTTCATGGACATGTGTTTTTGTTGTCTGTATCTCCTTAAGGCTAGTTTTGGAGGAAGCCATATGTATTTGTCGATTAGAATGTGTTCCTCCAACATATGTTCATTCACTCGTTGCCTGCTATGGTTATGCTGAACTGAATGTAGGTTACATTCTTCTAGAGAAATTAGAATAATTTGGCAATAGCACAAAAGCATTTTCATATTAGGGAAAACATGGAAGTAAAATGTAAAATTGGTCATAAGGACATTACTGAATGGAATTGGGTGAAAATGTTACAGGAGTAATTGAAAATAATGGTAAGTGGTATAGAATAAGATGGTTTTACTTTTGTATAGTTTAATATTTTGTAGCTTAGGTTATTGGAGGGAAGTGCCAGATACCTCAAACAAAAGACTTAAGAAACAAACACCCCACTGCCATTGTGTATAATGGAGACATAAACAACATTGTTGTTTTATTTTCTTTTTCTCGCCTCATCTGAAACTCCATATACTACTTTTTATAAGATATATTTGACAACGAATTTCTTTTTAATTTCTATTTCTTTTTTACTTACAGGTAAGAGGCCTCTCAATTGGAATATTTATTTCAAAGTAAAGAAATGTGAGTGAGTATGGGGTTTTATTATAATTTAACAACAAAATAATTAAATTTCCAATAAGTGCGAGTATGTACAGAAGCTACATGTAAATCTAAAACGATATACTTTTATCAAGTCCAAAATTACCTTGTGCAATATCTGAATAAAATTGAATCCTAAATTTATTGAATTTATTAAAATTAATGGGATAAGGCTTTTCGTTGTACATAGCTTTGAGGGTATATTTATTGCTAGATTCAGAAATTCGGCCTTAGGATTAAAATATTGTGATGTTTGTCGTTGAAATACGATTTTTTGTCATTATAATACGAATGCGACTGTTGCTTAGCAAAGAAGATAAAACGTTTTTCCCTGACAAAAAGTCGATAAACTCTACAATGAAGATGTTTTCTGTTTAGAGTTCGACTTTCAAGTGAGTGTTTTCACATAAAAGTATTGAGTTTGAACAGATCAGTTTGCCCAAAAAAGTATTTTTAAAATCGTCCTTAACTTTTTTATAAAGCCGAAATGTATTCAAAACTTTATCATAGAAACACTTTTTCCTACAAACATGTCATATATAATTAAAGTCGAACCTAAAACGTTCAAATTTGTTTCCTATTATCAAGTACCCAAAATTGACATTTAAATTCATCCTCTGTGCAATTCATGCTTTGTGCAATTCTCTGCCCCTTTGGCTCTAAATCAATGCCAAAATCATTGTAATGCAACACCGAACATTTTTACCTTCCTTATACTAAATATATTATTTTAAAATATTTAGTATAAGTTCCCTAAGTTTTTTGTCCATAAAATTCGAATAATAATTAATTATAAATTTAATCTATCCTGGTTTCGACGAATTTGACTAATAAAAAGTAATCTGGCAATAACATCGTTAATGTACAGAACATTCTAAAAGAATGTGTAATACATGTCATTGAGCTTGGTCAAAATTTATATGTTATTAGCTACGTGGTTGTGTAAGGAATGACTTAGTTGACACCGCCTCTCTTGGCTGATTCAAGTTGACTATACAAAAATGAAATTAACCGAATAAAGACCACATTATGTTAATTGACAAGTCAATATGTCAACAATTTCAAAATAGTACAGAATCATTATGAAACAATAAATCACTTATTTTCCCTTGATATCTATAATCTCGACACGCTTAAATACATAATTAGATTAAATAAGATAATGTGATTTATCCTATATTCCAAGCATGTAAAATCTTAAAATATTTATTTAACATATTCTAATGTTAAACTGAACTAGAAAGATTTCATTTGATCTTATTAACATATCTAATTTTTATAAAACAAATTAGTTATTGACATTAGAGGTAATTGACAGTGAAATGTTGATTGCGACAACTAAGAACTACATTTCGAATAATTCCTCTAGATAATGGATAATTACAAATGCTAGATAAAACAATTAGTAGACAACTAAAATTAAAGCAAATAGTTTCGGTTAGCACACATAAATAAATTTAAAACGAGACACATATAATAAAAAAGTAAAAACAAAAATATATATGTATGAAATAAAATTATACTGAAATCTAGTAATTTTTCCATTTAAGTTCACATTATGGTTAGATTAGGTTATAAAGGATAAATCCAGCCCATAGCAAAAGGGGCTGATTTCAAATTAGACTATGTTGATCGATTGTGTTTCCTCAGGTCGTTTTTCTTCACCTTCATCAATCATTCCAGCATACAAGTATCCAGATGAGTTCCAAAGAAATAGCTTTCTAGGTCTTCCATCCCGAGGCCTTGATGAAAGCAAGTACATTCTTTAGGTGACAGTTCCGCACATCCCACTATGGGCGGAAATTGAAAATTTGCGGCAAAAATTATTTACAATCAATCCAGTATCTCCAAACATCCAGATATATTTCTTATTAAAATCAAATGTTACCAACAAAAAGGGAGTCAATTCCAGGTACGTTACTATAGAGGGGTCGAAATTGTACTTCCACTTGGAATACTATAGAATATACTCATATATGGATTTTGATAAAATTTATTACAACGTGTTTTCTTGGCAAAAGGAAACACTGTTGAATTTGGAAAATATTGGATCAAAGTTAGATATAGTCCCCATATCGCCCGATTTCGACAAATGAGATCATACTGCGCTTATTTACTACCCGATTGTCTTCAAATTTAACACAAAGTCATTTTTATAGTGTGCAAAATTTCATCAAATTCGGTTCAGATTTAAATATAGCTCCCATATATATGTATCGCCCGATCATCGAAATCGTTTCAGATTTAGATATAACTTCCATATATATGTATCACCCAATTTTCCTAATTGTGGCCAGAGGACTCTTATTTTGGTTATCTTTTGGCTTTTACATTTCCTTTTAATATAATTATTTGTGTTTTAATTAATTTGCTTAATTCTTTGTCGGTTTTATGTGGTATTTAACTTCCAGAAAGTAATGCTAGCATTTTAATTCAGCCAAATGAGAATAATTCGCTATTTTTAAAATCACTGTTTCTAGAATTACATAAAATTGCATTTATTTTAGTATGGGCAAGTTTGGGCAGACAAACCTTAAAGCACGTAAAAGTATACTTCCTCACGAAAAATAACGAGCAAAGATTTTCATTAACAATCGTTAACCACTCTAGTTCTATTCCTCGCAAATGTACGTATGTACAAAAATATTTTTTTAAGTATTTACAATATTTTGAATCCTCCTCTTAGAATCCACATTTAAAAGTTTTCTTTATCCATTTTTATTGCGAAAAAAATAAAGCACGAATTTTTTCAATTTTTGTTCTCCTTGATTACACGCAACTTGCATAAATGAAAATGGTAAATATTGGCAGCCTTTTCCTCATGAACAGGGTTGTCAAGTTTTAAATTAACTTTCGATTTGTATTTTCCAAGATGTTCTAAAGTAATTTCAATTGGAACATCTAATAATTTTTCACTTTGAAAATTTGACTTTTTGCCGCTGTTTTGCGATTTCCGCCCATAGTGCATTTCGAAAGAAAAAGGAGCCCAGTATCTTGTTTCTTCTAAAGAATAATGCTGGACACTGGCACAGAAAATTGTAGGAGTCTTCAGTTGACTCTGGGTCCAGACACCGTCTACAAATATCGTCAGTCATTAAGCCAATCCTTACCATGTGTTTTCGAAGTGTGTTGTGTCCTGTTATGATGCCTATCAATGGTCTCGCCATCAGAAAAGCAGAGTTCTTACGGCTCTTGTCGTCCCATATCAGCTTGGTTTACTCGCAGTTCGCAGAGGAAGTTCAACGTCTTTCCCATAAATCATTGTATTTGACATTGATTCTGTAAGTATATAAAGATAGCGGGAGGAAGACATCTGTAACGATGTTATTCGTCCCCTTCACATTATAGAACCATTAAACTTTTTCTTAAAAAAAGGAAAACTTGTGTAGATTAAGGAAATTAGCTTTGTGTTAAATATTTTGAATTTTTCGATTAAAGAAAAAAATTATAAAATATAAATTCATATTTACTGTAAGGATGTTGCCTCATTTAATTGAAGTTTTTTTCCTGAAAATATCTTCATCATGGAAAATAAGATAGATGATATGCAAACTAAATTTGAGGACACAAAATTTGCACAACTAAATTAACTAAATTAATTAAAGTTTATAATCTTCCTTTTTATACAAATCTTAGAAATGTACGTTCCCGCGTTAAAATCGTATGTCTTTGAAGTATGACAAATTTTCCGAAATGCAAAGAGCAATATTATTGAAATACTCCCTAAATTGGAATAAAGACTCAAACGTCTAAGATTGGCATTTATTTGTTAAAATATCGCAAAACTAAAATAACAAAATCGGCAAATTAAATATGTAACTTCGGTTTTATAGGAACCACTATTTAATAATTATTAAGTGAAAGTCGAATTCTATGGATTCAAGTAAAGGTTTTGTAGTGTATACTACATCATTACCAAGATATATATCGATACATAAAAATTACGTGTACGTTCGTGATCAATAAACTCAAAAAAATACTAAATCGATTTTGACCATTAAAAATTTGTAGACACAAGATTTATACAACGTAAAGGTAAAAATCTTAAATTTAGTGTACTTTTCATAGAATTTTTTAAAGTTTTATATTTGTTGTTGTATAGTTCATATCGATAACGTTTTTCGAGCGGGGCTTTCTGAAAACGGGGTTAACTAACATTACTTAGTGATAAGTTATCCATATACCAAATTCCACATTAACATAACACTGTGACGCAAAATTCAACTTTTTGACTTCAAACAAAAAATTACTTATCCCGGTCGAAAGTACTCGATGAGAGAAGGAAAGTAATTTCGTATGACCATATCTCGAAAAATCCTGTGAAGTCGTATGTGATATATTATGCAGAGTTGTAACTCTTGACTCGGCCAACAAAAATGCTGAATATATTAGCTCAGAAAATTTTCACCTTCATGCTCAAAATCGCAAAAATATTGAAAAAATTACCACTTGTATCACCGTTTTTCGACTACAGCTCTTGATCTATTGAAAATTTTACCAAACAGCCGCACCCTCACAAAAAATCGCTTCTGTAACATATACTCCCAAACATATTTTGCTTCAAGCATATACATTTTTGGGTATTGCCCAAACATTTATATGTTTGATCTCTACCAATGTATAATATGTTTGAAAGCATATTGGTCTAAACAATATATGTTTGGGTAGTCTAAGTTCCAAACATTTTGTATTTTTGCATCCAAATTCAATAATGTTGTCTTCCAAAAAATAAATAAAATATGTTATTATGTGACCATATAATATGTTTGGAAGCATTTTGCACCCAAAAATATTATATGCTTAAAAAAAATTCTCCCAAACAATATTGTGCTCAAAATTGTATTTATTTATTTATTTATATATTTACAATCATAATGAATTATGAAAATAAACAGGTAATATAGGTGCTAACAACATAGGTTTTCGACCTGAATGCTCAAAATTTTGTTTCTGACCAATTGTATATTCCCCGACATCTTTCTCACTTCCACGAGATTTTTTAGTTCTTGGCACCTTTTTCTGTAATACAAACATTGTAGAAGAAATTATTCAATTTTATGATTTTTTATCTTATTTTAATTTTACCTTTTGCCGGACGGGGATTCGAACAGCGGACCACACACTTTGTAAGGATCAAAGAAGTAGCTGATCAATTGCCCAAGGAAAAATAAAATGTTAATTTTGTAATAACAAGCAACAACCACCAACTTAATTCAATATCGCTCCCTGTTAAATAGCGCTCCAAGCTACTAAACACATATATGTTTATAGGCTATTTCTAAATTAATATATGTTTGCATTCAAGCATATTATATTTACAAACATTTTATGTCCCAAACATAATATGTTCTAACATATTAACATATATGTCCCAAACACGTTATGCTAGTTTATGAACATTATATGCTTGCACTCAAAAATATTGTATTTAAAAATTTGTGTTACAAACATATAATGTTTATAGCCAAACATATGAAAAACAGTCTTTTTCAACCGTGCGAGGGAAGAAAGGTAGCCCATAAAATTATGAACAATTTTGTAGTACATACCGATTTCAAACGACCATTCCATAAGTGATTTTTTGTTTGGATTTTTTATGTTGCACTGTGTAAGTAACAGGTTATGTTGGGATATCGATGCTTCTTATCAATCTGTTATAAATTAGTAATGGGCTGTTGTTGAAATTTAAAAATTGCAATATATGCCGATTATCTGCTTATAACCAAATTATTTGGCTTACAATTAAATTTGCCGTTATGTTAAGATAGTGTGAAAATTACAAAAAAATAAATATATTGTATGAAAATTGCGTTTAGGTATTACTACCTATATTGTATGGATATATCCAAGGAAATATTTTTGTACATATATAAATATTTGCAGATTGCTGGAAAAAATACTCAAATAGTTTTTCAAAATGCGTTCATAGAAAACTGGTTAACCATATCTTTTTGCCTTTTATTTCTGTTTCATTTTATTTTCGATATTGCATTACCATAACGAACTAATTAATTATTAGTTGTGTTATATATATACGAAGTTTTTTCATTGCGTTTAAAAAAACTGCCAAAGATAAGCTATCATATGAAAATGTTTATTTCATTCGCATATGTTGCTACTCCTATTTTGCCATAGATGAAATAAAAGGTGTCGGCCGGTTACGATTAATTAAACGTGGCGGCGGTACATGAATGGAACAAATTTGTGACTTTTAGACCAACAGGGTGCCGAACATAGGCAAATCATACTCTTGCCATACAACATGATTTGACGTGAAAAAATGGTCTGTAAATTAAGACATTTAAGGAAGAGAATTTCAAATCAAGTTTGTTCATAATAAAACAGCCGAAATATTATTGATCGATGGTTTAAGGCGAGATATATATATAACTAGTAATTAAAGTCGAAAGTATCAAGGAACCAATCCTATTACACCCCTAACTACACTACATTCCAACATTTATTTTTTATGTCACGAATTCTTTTAGTTTGGTTAGATATTTCATGAAAAATATAATCAGTGAAATACATATTATGGTCGCTATGAAAATTAGCACCCAACACCTAAATGAAGTACGACCTCAAAAAGCTATATGGAAAACAACAACACCGAAGATGGGAGTAATCATTTTAGTTTTGGGACCCATTTGCTTTATGAAAATAAACCGCAATATTTCAAACGAAAATGGGCGCTATGAAAATGGGTCCCATGAAAATTAGCCCCAAAACCTAAATGACGAGGATCCCAAAAAATTACATGGAAAACAACAACACCAAATTTTTATATTTTTTGGGGACTAACTTAATTTTATTTTTGGGGCCGTTTGCATTACGAAAATAATCCCGAGTATTTCAAATGATTTCTTTTTTGAGAAATTTCTTTTTTGAGATTGGTCTTCGTTTTCAAGTGAGGCCTGGGATTTGACAATATGACAACTACAAACACTTTTGTTGTTCTGGTTCGTGTTGAGTAACATTTTTTTCTTAAAACTTCATATTTTTCCATCAGTTAGGGTTCATTTTCACACGGTCTTTTAAATCACAAGTTAAAATAAGCCCTAATTTTATTTTGGAGTCGATTATCAGCTTTTGTTTGGGCTCATTTTCATGGGGTCATTTTATTATGAAACGTCGCCCCACATTTGTGGCTCTGTTTTATTTGGGTTTTGGGGCTTATTTTCATAGCGCCCGAAAATGAACCCAAATTTCCTTTTTTGGATTTTGCTTCGTTTTAAAGTGAGGTCTTTTTTGCTACGCACATACTTTTGTTCAGAATCGCATTGTATTAGAATTATTTGTTGCGTAGACGGCTTCGGCCAGTTTTTAAGACTTTTTTCAACCCGACTTTCATGCTTCAGTTACATATTGTGTGGGTTCTATTTTCATTTGGGGCGCCCATTTGCATATCTCCAAAATTTACTACTTGTGCCATTTAGTGGCACATATTAAAAAAAAACGGATAATCTAAATCTGACTTGGTTTGTTGGGTTTAAGATCCCAGCAAAAAAATTTGGAAGTTATTCTAAATGCACAACTTTTAAAGCGCTTCCAAAAATGTCCTCCCAAAGTTATTCTTTATTTTAACGGCACAGGAAGTTCATTTGAGTCACTTTTTTATAATTTGCTTTTGTTCGTATTTTTAAAGGGAATTTTAAATATTTATTGTTTCAAATAGGTTAAAAAGAAATTAAGAATTAATAAAATAGTGCTAATTATTTAAATTTGCCTAAAGGAATGCTAAATCATTTCTAGAAAAATTGTGATTTTTTTTTTAAATATTTGATGTCAAACGTCCCAGACAAGCGTTATAATGCATTAAAAATCATAAAAAAAATTTAAACAAGTATATACGGCCGTAAGTTCGGCCAGGCCGAATCTTAAATACCCACCACCATGAATCAAATATTAGGGTTTCCTTTAAAATTTCAGGGGGGTTTGAGGACAAATCAAGCAGAGCAGTTCAACCAATACACTTCCCGGAGATAAATTTAAAGATTTTACCTATGAAGACTATATCAGATTCTGGATTTGCAAGAACAATTTTTGTTTTAGAGGAATCATTAACATCTCTTATAAGTGTGCAAGAAAATTATGAAAAAACGTCTTGATTTGAAATCTTCTATACCCTCAAGAAGTGAAATTTCAGGCAAATCGGATATAAACTACGGTTTCTAGAAACCCAAGGAGTTAATTCGGGTTATCGTTCTTATGGGGGCTATACTAAAACACTGGCCGATAATCACCATTTTCGGGGTATCTCTTTATGATCCAATAAATAAATACAAATTGGATAAAAACTACCGTTTTTATAATCCCAAGAAATTAAATCCGGAGATCGGTCATTATTGGGGATATACCAAAACATGATTGGGGATATACCAAAACATACACGCCCTTTTCGGCACACCACTTTATTGTCATAAAATACTTCTAGATTTCCAATTTCAGGCAAATTGGATAAAAACTACAGTTTCTATAAGTCCAAGAAGTAAAATCGGGAGATTGGTATATATGGGGGATATACCAAAACATGGACCGATACTCACCATTTTCGGCACACCTCTTTATGGTCCAAAAATACCTCCAGATTTCCAATTTCAGGCAAATTGGATAAAAACTTCGGATCCTAGAAGCCCAAGAAGTAAAATCGGGAAATCGGTCTATATGGGGGCTATACCAAAACATGGACCGATGCTCACCCTTTTCGGCACGCCTATTTGGTCCTAAGATACCTATAGATTTCCAATTTCAGGCAAATTGGATAAAAACTACGGTTTCTATAAGCCCAAGACCCCAAATCGGGAGGTCCTTTTATATGGGGACCATACCAAAACATGGACCGATACTCACAATTTTTGGCACACGTATTTGTGGTTCTACAATACCTCTATATTTCCAATTTCAGGTAAATTGAATAAAAACTGCAGTTTCTATAAGCCCAAGAAGTAAAATCGGGAGATCGGTCTATATGCGGGCTATACCAAAACATGGACCGATACTCACCAATTTTGGCACACCTCTTTATGGTCATAAAATACCTCTAGATTTCAAATTTCAGGCAACTTGGATAAAAACTAGCCCAAGACCCAAAATCGGGAGGTCGGTTTATATGGGGACTATATCAAAAACTGGACCGACATAGCCCATCTTCGAACTTGACCTGCCTGCAGACAAAAGACGAGCTTGTGCAAAATTTCTGCATGATTGCTTCATTATTGAAGGCTGTAGCGTGATTACAACAGACAGACAGACGGACATGGTTATATTGTCTTAGAATTTCTCCCTGATCAAGAATATATATACTTTATGTAGCCGGAAATCGATATTTCCATGTGTTACAAACGGAATGACAAACTTATTATACCCCCGTCACCATTCTATGGTGGTGGGTATAAAAATATTTAGTTGTTAAAATATCACAAAATTTCTTAAGTCGACTTTTTCTTCAAAAGTCCATAAATCGAAACATTAAAAGTCGATTAGTCAATTTGAGTCGATTTTCAAAAATATCAACTGTGGATTTAGCAGATTGTAGAAGATTATAAAAAGTTGACTTCGATGTTTTTTTTTCTTTTGCCAAAATGTTGATTTGTCGATTTTTAATTCCCTACTCTGAGATGGTACTTACATTTTCTTAATTTTAAAAAGTATAAATACACCAACGATATGTGATAAATATATGTGGCTTTTATATATTAATATGAACTTATTTTTTCCAAAATCAATAGCGATGGCCTGTGAGATGATTTTACATAAAGTGAGTGATGTATTTTAAACACGACAATGATAAATCAACGTAAATTCAGATTCTGAGATGATTCGTAAACTACACTTACAATACCCTCTACTACAATATCGGTAAAAAAAATTGATTTAAGTCATTAGTCATTCGCATTTACCGAGGGTTAAGAAAATTGTATTTTATACTTTGCTTTCTCTATTTTGGCTAATAGGGTTAGAGTTCACATATTGACCATAGTCCTGTTTATTTGTCAACTTTTTGAATGAAAATTTTGTCGAAATCTATACTGAATACATTGAATACATCAATACCGACACAATTTCACTTTTCCCAATTACAATGAAAATTCTAAAAACAATTACATATCCCTTCCAACTCTAAGTTAAAATCAATACATGAGACAAAACCAACAACATCAGTTATAACAAGAAATGGAAAAAAATCGAAATATAACCCTCTTTCCCTAACGATTGATTTACATTTTTTCTATTATTTACCCATTAAACTGTTTTTATTCTCCTAGGCAATTTTTCTGCTATCCTTCTCATAGTTAGATATATGTATGTTAAACTTCTTGAATTTGAAATTGTTTCAGTTACACTTACAAAAACGAACTTTCAGTTCACATTGTTCTGGTCTCATCATTGAGGGCTAAGCCATATCCGGCTTAGTATATTTGAAGTGCCAAAAATAAGAAATATCATTTGGTGTAGTATTTAAAATATCCAGATAACTGCGACCATTCCTAGAGAGACATAAAAACACTGTCTATTAAATTCCCATATTTTCAGTGTAATACTTTTCTTATAATATCTATTGATAGTTCGTATACTTTTTCCCATTGCATGCTTTATTTTTTACCTCTATGTAATATCTTGCATTTCACTATTTTGGTCAACATCAAAGAATAGAAGAAACATTTAAGGTAAAGTCAAGAAGTCTTTTCTAACATAGTACACGGTGGCCACCAATGACCACAAATGGATAAAGAAACCCCTAAGCGAAATTCTGCTAGGGTAACCTAGCACACAATTCAAGCATAACTAAATGCTATAGTCACTAGAAATTGAGGATGGTTCGCGCATGCGTAGCTTGCAACTTGTCTTACACGTTGACGTTGTAATGCAAAACGTTATCAATGCATTTTGTGCGTATTGTCTATGTGTTGGTGTGGTGGATGTCTACTCACATGTTAGCACATGGTTCATGTAGATCGAGGAAGAATCATGATGAAAACAAAAACTCTCCCAGACATCCAAGACATTGCTCAAACAGACCAAGCAGAGGCAATTGAAAATTTTCAATTCAATTCATTTGAATGCCATACTTGAAACATTGCATGCAACCATTTATTTTTGGTATCTTTGACTTATTTTCTTTGCCATCTCAATGATTCTGAACCATTTTGTTCATCATGAGATGACCGGTTGGCTAGTTGGATGGATATCGGTTTTATTTTTCACTTTGCATTTTGTGAAGGTGCACTGTGATTGATAAGTGAGGGATTTTTTTTTGTGTTACATAAAAATTAATACACCTGAAGTCTTGAGATCAATAATAGATCTTGTTGACAAATTTACAGAGGTGGCACCTATAATATGTCATTCTGGATGCCGAGGTATAATGGCAGCCTGCTATTTAAGGCTCACTTATGGTGTTTTCTTTTCTTGTAAAAAATGCGCACCTTTTTGGATTTTGCCCGGAAAATTAAATTTTTTAGATTCTTTTTTGAAAAAAAGCAAAGGTGCGAAAAGGATTCGAATTCTGTTGTGAAAATAGTGCCACGCATAGAGGCAAATTGTGGACATTTTCAGCACTACCGACAAACGAGAGTACTGCGATTACCCTATTTGCTTCTTTGAATTCTTTTTTGCCCGCTGAAATGATGAAAGAAAACACCATTAGATTATTCAGTCCATTGTGTTCAACCAAAGTGTTGAACTTCTCTCTTATCACTGAGTCCTGCTCGATTCAATGGTTCGCATTGCAGTGAAACCACTTAGAGAAGCTTTAAAACATTCAGAAATGTCACCAGCATTACTGAGAGGGGTAATTCACCGCTTAAAAACTTTGTGGTGTCTGGTTGAAACTGGGATTGAGGCCCTTTGTATGTATGGCGGGACTGCTAACCATTGAAGCATCTTATCTTTTAGCATGAATTTGCCAGTTTAGCAGATTTATCCGGTCACTCTTGGAAGGTGTCATCCCTCTGGCCCAGAGTAGCTCAGCGCTTGCTCTAGAATATTCTTATTTGGGTGTAACAATTGCAAAAACTTAGGATCTGTCTTGGGCATTAACCCAGACATGGACGAATCACTTGAAAATTCTGCCGGGTCACATATCATCGAGAAGTTTACTCTATAGACACTTACATTCAGTGCGTAAGGATCTGTGATAAGTGACCCAAAGTCATACTACTGTGTTAATAGCATTAGTACGGTCCAGAAACCCCCCATAGCTACCTTTAAAATACACACAAAGAAAATTTCATTAAAATTGAACCAACGAAAATTTTTCATTGATACAACGAAAAATTTTCATTAAGACAATGAAAATGTTCGTTAATAGTACGAAACGTTTCGTTGACTAACAGAAAATTCGTTATAATAACGAAAAATTTCGTTATATCAATGAATTTCTTTCATTGGCTCAATTTTAATGACACATTTCATTAATATAACGAAACTTTTTCTACCAGTGTACCAATAATTCTATTAATTTATTTATAATTATATATTAATATTTATTTGGTTTTTTTTTTTTTATATTTGTATTAAATTTATATATTTATTGTCCATCCCGTAGCTTCTTCCTCACTTCGCATTTTGAACCACTGTTCTTCTGTCTCCCCATGTAAAGTAATTTTCCCAGTGATCAGTTAGTTCTTTGTTGCGTTTTCTTAAGTAAAATTTGATTTGTGGTTTGTCCAGTTCCTATGTGCTTTTTTTTAGTTTGCTGGTTCCCCTAATCCCTTGCGTAACCCCTTGCATTTTAGAAATTTCATTCTTGTTTTTTGCTCTTGGACTGGGTATCTTCCGTTTTGTTTTGTTCCATTTGTTTCTTACTTAACATTAATGTAAATTTTTTTCTTTGACTACACATAACTAACAGCATTTAATTTAATTTTTTTTTATTCACAAATGCTTCCAAATATTTTTTTCTTCTTCCTAACAGGGCATACACTTAAAGAAAGTATCAATAAAATTAAACCAATGAAATGCTTAAATTATGAAAATTTTCCTTAAAAAAAACAAGAATTGTAAAAATCAATGCAATGAAAAAATCATTTCAATATACATATACGGATTATGAAATAGCTTCTCTCAAAAAGTGCTGGACTACAACCAATTTAACTGTATTTTAGTTCATGGAAAATTCCCTCTATATGAGAATTTTTTCTTCATTTTAATAAATTAGGTTTTGTATTACTCACATGAACTAAAAAAGACACAATTTAAGCATACATGTTTACTAACTTCTACTTCCGCATAACAAATTTTAAAATATCCAAAAATTTTCAAAAAATTTTACCAAAAGTGTATCCATCCTGAACTATGTTTGGCGTTTAAAAAATATGAACATATTTGTATCCCAATATTTTCTTAAAAATTCCAGATTTTCTATAGAAAACAAATATATTATGTCAAAAAAATTTGATTGAATTTGTCGAATTTTTTTTTCATAATGTCGTTTGTAATATAGTTTAGGAAAAAAATTTGTACAATTCACCAATACTTTCCGGGAGATGTACATTTTTATCTCATGTTCGATGCCTTAATTTTAGTGGTAAGCTTTGTTTATATTAGAAAGTTGAAAATTTAATTTTATCAAAATTGAAAAAGTCTAAATATTGATAGTCCCAAACCTGTGCTTCTACAAGTCATCCAATCCAACTCTAATAAGAGAGAGATTTCTTTTTCTATGGGTCTAGAAAAAAATTTATAGCTTTTATTTCTTTAGATACATGTCTAAATTCTCGATCATGGACATTATGGTAATACCCGCCTGTCTGTCCTATTTATCCAGCCTTAAGATTTGCACAGATTCAGATTGTTTTTTTTTTCTGCAGGCAAGTCAAGTTCAAATATGGGTAATTTTTTTGGGAACCACCGTGGTGCAATGGTTAGCATCCCCGCCTTGCATACACAAGGTCGTGGGTTCGATTCCTGCTTCGACCGAACACCAAAAAGTTTTTCAGCGGTGGATTATCCGACCTCAGTAATGCTGGTGACATTTCTGAGGGTTTCAAAGCTTCACTAAGAGGTTTCACTGCAATGTGGAAAGCCGTTCGGACTCGGCTATAAAAAGAAGGTCCCTTGCCCTTAACATGGAATCGGACAGCACTCAGTGATAAGAGAGAAGTTCACCAATGTGGTGTCACAATAGAATAGTCTAAGTGAGCGTGATGCATCGGGCTGCCACCTAACCTAACCTATGGGTCATTTTTTGGTTTTTTTGATATAGACCCAAATAAACCGATTTTACTTTATAAGAGCCTATAGAGCGTATTTAAGCCTCCATTAAAGCCGATATAGTCGGATTGAAGTTACTGCATATCTCCCGATATGACTGCTAGAACTCATAACAGCTGCAATTTTTATCTACGATTTGAAATCTGGGTATATTTTGGACCAACAAAAAGACATGACAAATTTGGTTCATATGGGACATTTTTTTGATATAGCCCCAATATCTCCCGACTTTTCCTCACCAGCCCATTAATTTTCACCCAATTTCCCTGAAATTGGGATCTAATGTATTTTTGGACCTCTAAAAGGGGTCCACTAGTCAATATGTTAATATCCCATCCCCAGATTCCATCTTTCTTCTTGAACTCATGAAAGTTCCAATTTTTATTAGGTTTGCTTGATGTTTGAGACTTAATATTATTTTAACCACATATTCAAAATATCCGTTTATTTTGTAGTCCCCTAGGTTCGTCGATCTTCCTATATTTTTCTGCAATAGTAGCAATCTTCAATCGATTCATATTAAATTTCATTGCTGATAGAATAAAACAATGACTCTATACAAAGCGGATATTCTAACAATAACACCCATAACTTATAAAAATTATTAATTTAGTAGATTTGAGTGATTTTTATATTTCTCAGACTTTTCTTTTACTGTAAATTAAAAAACAAAAAATAATTTTGCTTACGCAAATATTCAATACCAATGACTGAACCACCATCGTCAGTAGCTCTATGAAGACGAAGATATAAAAGCTAAACTGGACAGGAAAAAGGCTTTTAGCAACTTTGAAAGCGAGAAATTGGTATCCCGAGACAAGCCGACAGAGCGCAACAATTTCGTTGGACCAACAAAATCGTTCGTTGTGTGTTCTTAATGATGTGTTGCCTGAACAATCAGTGTCATTATTATCAATGTCAACATTGCGGCATAAATAAAATTTGTGCGTGTGTGTGTACTCTAACTAACCACTGAATAAGCAGTCAGCAGCAAATGAGCCAGGTTCGGGACAAAAAAAAAAGCTTTTAAAACGCAAATTTATGTGATCCTTATTTCATTCCACGCTGTAACTGCTTTTAATCGTTCGCCTGCTTTTAATACAAAAAGGAACAGAAAATTACTGCAACAAAGTAACTAAAACTTTGTGATAATATATAATATAGTGTTTGGTTTGATAATCAAGCTCTTCGGGACTTAAGAAACCTTAAACTTCGATATTAATTCTGTGTGGTTTGATATTCTTGTTTTTGGAATATATAAAGGATTCCAAAAAAGGTTTTAAGGTTCACTTTTTCTTTGTATAGGATTAACCAACTTTTAGGGCAGTGATTCATGAAGAATTTAAATAAATCGGCCAACAGTGGGGGTTTTAAAGTATATAAATTAAAATAAACTATTCCCTAAATGCCTGGTGACATTATAACTTTTCGATTTTATTTTACAATATTGATACTACTTTGACCCACACAATTTTTACATGTCAATTACATTTATATGTTCCGACTAGACAAATATGGTAGCAAAAACTAATATCAATCAGATTTGGCGGATATCATGAGCATATAGTGCCTTATGTTTAAACATGTAATAAAGAACACTAGACCCTATCAGTTTGTTGGTCGAAATAAGAACCAGATATGTAAAGTTCAGTGTATTGAGGAGATAAACTAATATGCAATCCGAAATAAAAGACTGCCAATTCAAACAATTCAATTCAAAAATGCCCATACAATATCCATATACAAATGGAGTGATATTAGATGGGTATCCCGCTAAGTATTTAGCCACACCGACAGAATATCACATTTTAATCTGAACCAAGTTTGAGGCAACTTCGCAAAAGTGTATTTATGATTTATCGGTCGATAGATATGTATTAGAAATAAAGAAAAATTTGAGTCACTTTTACAAGTTTTTCGAGCTATCAGTGGCGATTTTTTAAGGAAAAAGGTGGGTATTGTGGTCATTTTTGCCCAAATCGGAATAGCATATATATGGAAGCTATATAGAAATCTGAACCGATTTCAACCAAATTTGACATGCATACATAGTATTTTAATTCTACTCCCTGTGAAAAATTTCACGTAAATCGGAATACAACTTTGAACTCTGTGGTCATATGACGGAAAATCGGGCGAAAGATATATATGGGAGCTATATCTAAATCTGAACCGATTTCAATAAAATTTAGCACACTTGACTACACTACTAATTGTACTCCTTGTGCGAAATTTCAACCAAATTGGACCAAAACTCTGGCTTCTGGGTCCATATAAGTCTATATCGAGCGAAAAATGTATATGAGAGCTATATCTCAATCTGAACCGATTTCAATCAAATTTGGCACACCTGACTATAGTACTTATTGTTCTCCTGGTGCAAAATTTCAAGCAAATCAAGGTAAAACTCTGGCTTCTGGGTCCATATAAGTGCATATCTGGCGAAAGATATATATGGGTGCTATATCTACATCTGAACCGATTTCTTCCAAAATCAATAGGGTTCTATTCTGACCCAAAACAGGAACATGTGCCAAATTTGAAGGCGATTGGACTTAAACTGCGACCTAGACTTTGATCACGAAAATCTGTTCACAGACAGACGAACATACGGACAGACTGACATGGCTAGATCAACTCAGGGACCCACCCTGAGCATTATTGGCAAAGACACCATGTGTCTATCTCGTCTGGGTTTCGCAAAAATATGCATTAACTTATAATACCCTGTTCCACAGTGTGGCTCAAGGTAAAGGGTGATTTGTTAAGAGCTTGATAACTTTTTTTTAAAAAAAAACGCATAAAATTTGCAAAATCTCATCGGTTCTTTATTTGAAACGTTAGATTGGTCCATGACATTTACTTTTTGAAGATAATTTCATTTAAATGTTGACCGCGGCTGCGTCTTAGGTGGTCCATTCGGAAAGTCCAATTTTGGGCAACTTTTTCGAGCATTTCGGCCGGAATAGCCCGAATTTCTTCGGAAATGTTGTCTTCCAAAGCTGGAATAGTTGCTGGCTTATTTCTGTAGACTTTAGACTTGACGTAGCCCCACAAAAAATAGTCTAAAGGCGTCAAATCGCATGATCTTGGTGGCCAACTTACCGGTCCATTTCTTGAGATGAATTGTTCTCCGAAGTTTTCCCTCAAAATGGCCATAGAATCGCGAGCTGTGTGGCATGTAGCGCCATCTTGTTGAAACCACATGTCAACCAAGTTCAGTTCTTCCATTTTTGGCAACAAAAAGTTTGTTAGCATCGAACGATAGCGATCGCCATTCACCGTAACGTTGCGTCCAACAGCATCTTTGAAAAAATACGGTCCAATGATTCCACCAGCGTACAAACCACACCAAACAGTGCATTTTTCGGGATGCATGGGCAGTTCTTGAACGGCTTCTGGTTGCTCTTCACTCCAAATGCGGCAATTTTGCTTATTTACGTAGCCATTCAACCAGAAATGAGCCTCATCGCTGAACAAAATTTGTCGATAAAAAAGCGGATTTTCTGCCAACTTTTCTAGGGCCCATTCACTGAAAATTCGACGTTGTGGCTCGTTAGTAAGTCTATTCATGATGAAATGTCAAAGCATACTGAGCATCTTTCTCTTTGACACCATGTCTGAAATCCCACGTGATCTGTCAAATACTAATGCATGAAAATCCTAACCTCAAAAGAATCACCCTTTATAAAAATTAGGTAATAAAAAATATGATATGTTTTTTAAGATTTTATTTTTACTTGAAACATCGATTCAGAATTTGGAAATTTAAGTTGAGATTAAAAAAATGGAAAGGATGAAAAAAGAAACAGAAAAAAAGAAGAAATCTATGATTACATCTAAATAAATACCAAAATCATTAGTGTAAAGATACAATTTTTGGAACCGGGCAAGTTTTTTTTTTCATTGTGGGGGATGTATCGAAAAATTCACTGAAAAAAAAAACACAGATTTAAATGTCCATGCTTAGTAATTAATAATTGCGGGTATAAACCGAAAATGTAACCCCATACTTCAGAATAATTGCTAATTCATTGTTGTCGGTTTCAATACACTGACTAACACGGCCGTAAAATCAAGAAAAAAATTAGATACATTTATTATATCAGTTTTTTAAGCCCATTAACACAAAATCGACAAGTAACCCACTAGTCCTAAACAATGTACAATTCCCCCATTGTTCGACATGTGACGATAGTAAACTAAATCAAATTTTATGTTTGTTGCTTAAGTCTTTTGTTTAGTATAAAATGTTATATATGCATTTGGACTACTTTTCTTATTACCAAGAAAACAAGTGCACATAATCTCGTTTAACGATTAAAGGATATAGATAAATATTAAATTATTATGGCTTATATATAATTCAATAGAGGAAATAAAAACCCGGATGTTTATGAAAAAAAAAAAATCAAATAATTTCACTTTCTGGGGGAAAATGCTCATAAATTATTATGTTTTACCTACCGAAGAGGGCGTGAAGTTTTATTACTATACAACTTTATTACACAATTCATTTAGTTGTTGTTTTTTTATTATTAAGAAACGGATTTTGAAATCTTCAGTTTAGATTCTTAGATATTTTGCGAGTTTTTGCGTTGTTGTTGTTTTTTACAATTCATACACCTTAACTTTTATATCCAGCAGCGCTTGTTACAAGAAAACATTTTATGGGCGTATACATGGGGGTTGTTAGGCTTAAGAGTTAATTAAATTAGCCAACGTCTGCAGTGTTAACAAAACTACAGCGATTGCGTGTTGTGTTAACATATATTTTATTGTGTGGGGTGTTTAGAGCTCGTTTTTTTTATTTCTTACCTCATGCACTGGCTGGCTCATGTTTATCCAGTGTTGATATAAATGCATTTTTCTCAAATATTTCTGGTTAGCATTTTGTTGAATTTGTTTTCTATAGCAAATAAATTAAATATTTTCACAGACAATTGCAAATTAAATGTGTATTTTTCTGCTAATCTAATAGCAAACAAATGTTTACTTGAACGAATGCTTGCATGTATGAATTTGCAGCTGAAAATTTAAAAATCCACCATAATGTTAATAAAATTGCAATTTTGTTAATTATTTTCCATTTTATTGTGATTATCAGTTAATACATAAGCCACCGAGATTGTTCAGAGGCTAATGAGGGTCTTTGTAAAACATTAATAATAAACAAAAGTGTTTAGACAAAATTTTAAACCAATGAGATAAACTTAAGCATATATAAAACATTTGGGCCATAACGAATGTGGTAGAAAAGACACCTAGAAAATACTGGAAAGAAAATACTGGAAGAATTTCGAAGGAAAAATATTACAACATTGTGGGTTTAAGTGGTACTTTTTAAGAGTTTATGATGACAAATTTTGTGGCTTTGGCCGTAATAATTGAAATAGAAAATATTCCATCATTGTTGTTCACTGTGATTAGGAAACAAATATAAAAACTCAATAACATGCACTCAAAGAAAGTGAACCCTCTATTTCATTAAAGCCAATTTAACTTTTTTTAGTTCATGGAATTATTATGTTTGGAGAAAGTATCCTTTACTTTAATAATTCTTTTGCGTACGTTAGTTAAATGAACTTAAAAATGGGGAAAAATTATACACAAATTAAGCATAAAGATTTACTAAATTCGTATTTCTCACAAAATACACGGAAAAAAATAATTCTTTCCTCCCAAACGAAATTTTAGACAAACAAAGTTCGTTCCTCATTTGCTTTTTACTGTAAGGAAGTTTGTTTGTGATAAACGTTTATTCTTTTCCAGGATGTAAAAACAATTTCATAAAGACTAACTCAAAAAAACATTTTTTTCTGGCTAATTGCATTTTCCCTCACATCTTTCTCACTTCCACGAGCTTTTTAGTTCTTAGCTCCTTTTTCTGTAATACAAACAATGTAGACGAAATTATTCGATTTTATAATTTTTTTAAAATTTACCCTGAATGGAGAATCGAACCGCGGACCATGCAATTTGTAAGCCACCACACTATCCACTGAGCTAGGTAGCTGCTGTCATCAATAGACAATTATCCCTATAAGTTATATTCATATAGCATAGCCTGCGGCGCCCACGAGCCGATTAAACAAACTTTATTTAACACACGGATGAAAAAGACTGATTTTCATATGTTTGGCTATAAACATTATATGTTTGGAACACAAATTTTTAAACACAATATTTTTGAGTGCAAGCATATAATGTTCATTAACTAGCATAACATGTTTGGGACATATATGTTAATATGTTAGAACATATTATGTTTGGGACATAAAATGTTTGTAAATATAATATGCTTGGATGCAAACATATATTAATTTAGAAATAGCCTATAAACATATATGTGTTTAGTAGCTTGGAGCGCTATTTAACAGGGAACGATATTGAATTAAGTTGGTGGTTGTTGCTTGTTATTAAAAATTAACATTTTATTTTTCCTTGGGCAATTGATCAGCTACTTCTTTGATCCTTACAAACTGTGTGGTCCGCTGTTCGAATCCCCGTCCGGAAAAAGGTAAAATTAAAATAAAAAAAATCATACAATTGAATAATTTCTTCTACAATGTTTGTATTACAGAAAAAGGTGCTAAGAACTAAAAAATCTCGTGGAAGTGAGAAAGATGTGGGGGAATATACAATTAGGCAGAAACACAATTTTGAGCATTCAGGTCGAAAACCTATGTTGTTAGCACCTATATTACCTGTTTATTTTCATAATTCATTATGATTGTAAATATATAAATAAATAAATAAAATTTTGAGCACAATATTGTTTGGGAGAATTTTTTTAAGCATATAATATTTTTGGGTGCAAAATGCTTCCAAACATATTATATGTTCACATAATAACATATTGTTTTTTGGAAGACAACATTATTGAATTTGGATGCAAAAATACAAAATGTTTGGAACTTAGACTACCCAAACATATATTGTTTAGACCAATATGCTTTCAAACATATTCTATATTGGAAGAGATCAAACATAAAAATGTTTGGGCAATACCCAAAAATGTATATGCTTGAAGCAAAATATGTTTGGGAGTATATGTTACAGAAGCGATTTTTTGTGAGGGTGCAGAAACATACATTTAGTTGGGCACCGTGGAGCAGTGGTTGCTACGTCCGCCTTGCATGCCAAGGGTCGTGGGTTCGATCCCTGCTTCGACCGAACACCAAAAAAATATATTTTTTTACATATATTCCAGATATGTTCAGAAGATTCCGAAAAGATGTTCAACATTAAATATTTCTATATTAAATTTTTACTATGAACTGTAAAATGTGTCTTATTAAGGACTTAAAGTCAGAAAATAACAGTGCTTGATACTGACGAAATTGATTGGTTTGTTGGTTCAAAAATATTTTTTTGTTATTGAAAAAAATAAAACTTGTGTATCAAACGAATTTTTTGGTGATAAAAGTTTAAAATTTTCGAAGCTATTCAAAAAACTCGAACAAAAGAAAAACGGTACACGTCTTCCAAACGTTTTTTTTTTCTTTTCGTGTAGTTCATTATTTCTTTAAATTTGTAAATTTTACTAAAAATGTGTCCATCATGAACTTCGTATGTCACTAAAGACATTCTTGCAATTTTCAACTCAAATTTTTTCCTTCAAACTACAAAATTTTCCTTAACAAGTGAAAAAATTATTTATAATAAATTTTCTTCAATTTGTGGAAAAAAATATTTTCTTGTTTTTGTGATATCGGCGTGATGCTAGCGTTTCTAATACTATTTAGATAAAATTTTCTAAAACCATTCAAAATTTTCTAAACTTAACCAAAAGTTTTCTTTCTGGTGGGTTCACTGTTTTTTCAGTGTGGGCTATGTAACCCTTTCTCAGAAATAATAATGGCTATACTGAAAAAAATCTTACTAGTTTCAAATACTTTGTGTCCATTTTAATTATTTTGGTATTGATACTCAGCCAAATAAGCGAGGAAGAATAAATTTAACACACTGAAAAAATATTTACGTGATATGAAAGTTTACGCAAACTAATTACAAAATATTGCACTCAATTACAAAATATTAAGGACACATTTCTTTAAAATAACGAAATATTAATTAATATAAAGTTTTTTTTTTATTAAATTTAGGACACAAATATTGGGAATTTGTTCGAGTCGCATGTCTTTGAACTAAGGAAAATTTTCCTTAAAATAAAGAAACACATTTTTGATTTAAAGAAATCGTCCTTAAATTATCCGAAATATTGAAACCTTAGATTTCAGATAAAAACGCTTCAAATATAGGCTTAGACTTATTTTGAGGAAATAGCATCTTTGGTTTTACGTTGTTTTTTGGAACTCAGAAAACATTTGAACGGATACTTTGAAGTATCCGTTATAATTTGGACTTTTAAACTGGCATTTGTTTGTACGTAAATAGCTTTGTTAATATACCGCGAAAAGAGAATGAAAGTTCGATAAATGGGAGCTGTATCCTAATTTTAATTTTATTGATCCTTTATTTTTTTTTATATTATTTATTTAAAGCGAGATAGGTCGCTAAAAAATGTCTTTATTTTAAACAAGCCGCATCTTTGGCTTGGAATCCATACCAAAATCGTTAAGAAAAGGTAAAAATCGTTGGATCCGAGTAAACTTTTCTTTGTGTGCATGCAATTCGCAGTCAAATTTAAGTTTTGCATATCTAATATTGGGAAACAAATTTTAATTTACGACTTTTGTCATCGTGTAAAATCAAAATCTATTTAACCACAAATTAATATTCCAAATTCAAAGACGATTTCAAGCAGAAATTAGTTTATGTTTGAAGTAAACAACGTATTTAAGGTAAAATTCTCAAAGAAATCTCCAATTGTTTAATGCTTTTTAGTTTTATAGTCAAATTAAAAAGTATGGAATTTAAAGATGATTTCTATAAAACTTAAGAAGTAGATCAGGGTAATTAAAGCCACATTATCATAAATTAAAAGCAATTTTCCTTTATTGTAAAGATAACATTTCAAAGTGTAATCACCTCGCTCTAAAAACGCCTTCATTAAAAAGTTTATCGATTTTTGCATGGAAGTATGTTAATGCATCTTCACTGCAACGCAAAATTGGCATTCGTATTTTAATGGCTTACAACAATAGTTTTTTTTGTGTATGTACTTTTTGAAGATTTCATTAAAACTTAAATTACTCAGTTTTTTTCTGCAGTAACAGTCAATTAGTAATTAGTCATATATTATTAATAAATGATATGTTAAAACAAGTGGATTAAGTAATATTTTGTTGTCATTATCAAACGTGTAGAAAATAATACCTGTCACTTCACTTGAATTATGTTTACTTTGAATAAAAAGTTTACTTTCAATAGACTAAAACCCCCCATATCATTGATTTGTTTATTTAAAATTTAAGCACGTACTATACATTAGTATCTTTAAACATACTTCATTCATGTCATTCTCCTGCAAAGTGCTAAAAAATAACTGAACCAATTATTTTTTTTATTTTTTTTTTTCAATAAATATATAATCAATGAATGAAAGAATACAATCTTGTCACATATTTATATTTTTATTTAATTGTATATATTTGAGGCACTATCGCTAAGGTAGCACGTTTTCAACACCGAGACAGAAGAACAAGTTTTATTAGTATACAATTTCATACTGTAACGAAGTATTCGTTACATAAATTTATTTCGTTATGGATATGTATATAATTTATATATAAATTGTATATAAATTTATTTCTATGGATTATATATTGAATTTTATTTTACACTTTTGAAATATTATCATTATTAGTATGAATGAATTATAATAAGAGAGAGAAAACACACAACAGCTACTCTTTGATTGTAATTGTAAATAATTGCTATTGTAAAGGTTTCATACTCTTCTACACTCTCACACTCTCACACTCTTATACACAATATATTTCACAACTACTCACAATATGAGTCATCACTACAGGCTGTGTGGCTCAGTGATAATCATTTTGCGATTAGTCGGACTTCACACGTCATCGTGTGAGGACAGTTGCCGCAAGTACGAACGGCTTCGGTAATAGCCTCACTCGCATACGAAGGTCTGACTTAAACGTAGTTGTGCAGAGAGAGGCTACTGGTCTTAACAGCCATACCTCTCAGGCATATTAGGGCACAGGGTTTCTACTGGTTCCAATGGCCATAGATCCCAGGCTACCCAGTAGTGCACAGGGGGTTATTGGTTTTTTTTACAGCCATGATCCCCGGGCGTTTTGGTGTCTACTAATACACTAATATATTCCTAATCTCCTTTATTGGAAACCGACTGCTAAGAAATACTTGGCCCTTTGTTTTTTTAGAGAGTCTTGCAAGGAACACCGAAGGAGGCGGTTCACTTTTTTTGCTGCTGTGTGTTTTCTATTCCCAGTCGACTTTTTTACTTTAAAAAAAGGAATATTTTGTTAATAAAAAGTATTAAAAGAATCAAATATTTCTTTTTTCCTGGAACCGACGAGGCTACCCTGGTAAACATCCTTATAATACTATAATGGTTGATATTTTTAGATTTAAGGGATTTAAATTTATCGGACAACATATACTTTACCCCTATATAATATATTTTTGAAAAATATTTTCTACAACTTCAAGACATATTGCTTAACTAAATATTAATTTCATTTTAGACATCGTGATTTTGTCGATTGTCACAAAAACAAGAGATGTTGTACAATAACTTTGTATTTTTTGGTCATTATTTCAATGGCTTAGTAACAAGACAGGACTTTTCTAAGCATATTACATTGGTGACACCTTTTGTTTTAGGCCCGGCTAAGCCTTTTCCCATTGCTACTATTGTCTAGCAATCGAAGTTGGCTAAGAATGAGAAATAATAGCATATAACACAAACTATCAGAATCTTCATAACAACTGGCATCATTACCACTTGTGGTGTATAAGCAGGACTACCCTGCTAACAAGAAAATGCGTACCGTGCGTGTTAGTATTTAAAGACCCCCATCATTATGTCGTCACAACACAAACAACAACAATATGGTCTATAAAAAAAATTTAACAAATGCTACTGAATAACCCCCAACCCTCCACTTCTTACATTCCCTTCCAACAATATGGAGCCTAGTTTCTTTACTAAGCTAAGGAATACGCATAAAGAAACCGTGATCATGGAACAAGTCAAGCGGGCTGAATAAACGTTCCAAAGTGTATATGAATGCCACGATGAGAAGTATGATTGTGATAAATCTCTAAGAAATATGAAATATTCTTTTGAAGTTCTTAAAGATCCAAGAACATAAACATACATGTATACCATGAGAAAAAAATCAATTGAAGTTTGTATAGAAAACATAAAAGAAACGCTATATTGTTCTTGATATCGTTTGGAATATGATGGAACGTGGTATAAGTTTGCCATTCCATTTGACAAACATTTTATATTAAAATATGAATTTCGATAAAATATGCACCGTTTTCATATATGGGGTCTCATAAACATTTGCTTTTATCCTATTTACTTAGATTTAAAATATATTTATTTATATAAATATATTTAAGGACGTATATAGAAGAATTTGCTTAAACTATTCTTTATCAGGAAAATTCTTTATAAATCCCTTATATAGATCGATTTCATAATATTATTTCTTAAGGACATAGAAATCACATTTCTCATCCGAATTAAAACAAATACTAACTTTTATTGTATTTTAAGTCCATATTTATCTTATCTTAAAGTCTATGGATTTTTATTATAGGCCTATATAGATCGATCCCATTGCTAATTGTATAGGCATTCAAATGAGCATTTCGATTACTGTGGAATCTGATGATGAATTTGATGAAGCATACTTCTTCAAGAAAATTGGTTAAAATTGTACGGTTCTCAAAGTCGGATTTAAATTTTGCACAGATGGGCCAGGTCAGAAGTGGTATGCCATAGTAGGTCTGGGATTTTGACCTTTCGTTGGTATATTGAAAGGAAATTTTGAAATTGCAACAAAAACAGCCTAGTTATACTTGATATTGAAAAGTTTCCAAAAACAAAAAGAGCAATATCGGTCGGTGATTGCGATCTTGTTTTTGAAAGTTAAATCGGCAGTGAAATAAAGGAGATCTTGCACTCCTCTCTTCGAAAAACACGTGCAACCTTAAAACCCTTTCAGAGCAGTGTTGCTTTTCGGCTAACGACGAAAGATAGTGTATACGAAAGAGTTGAAACTCCACATCCGCATGCCCCATGACCACCATATTTCTTCCCACTACCACAGGATGGGGGCATGATAGGTTTGTCATTTAGTTTATAACTCATCGAAATATCGATTTCCGCCCATATACAGCATATATTCTGATAAGGGTTAAATTATAAGATGCGTGTAATACTTACTGTTGTCTGTCTGTTGTAATCCTGAATTTGAAATCAGTTCGAAGAACAGCTATATTAAAAGTTAGGTTAAAGTGGCAGCCCGATTAAATTTCAGGCTCACTTAGACTATTCAGACCAAGTGAGCCTGATATAGACCCTAGGTTTTTATGAACCCACATCCCCAATTGACTTCTTGAGCATCTAGATGCCACAATTTTTATCAGATTTGATTGAAGTTAAAAACCTAGAAGTTCTGTACACGGACAAAAAGACTCTTTTTCGTATGTTTGGGTGTAAAAATTATAAGTTTGGAACTCAGATTTTTTATCACAATTTTTTTAAGTGCAAGCATATAATGTTGGGGACATAAAATGTTTGTAAATATAATATGCTTAGATACAAACATATATAATTTAGGAATAGCATATAAACATATATGTGCTTAGAAAAAAAGACCTAGAGAGTATGCTGAAAGTAAAAGAATGTTAAAAACCTAGAAGTTCTGTACACGGACAAAAAGACTCTTTTTCGTATGTTTGGGTGTAAAAATTATAAGTTTGGAACTCAGATTTTTTATCACAATTTTTTTAAGTGCAAGCATATAATGTTGGGGACATAAAATGTTTGTAAATATAATATGCTTAGATACAAACATATATAATTTAGAAATAGCATATAAACATATATGTGCTTAGAAAGAAAGACCTAGAGAGTATGCTGAAAGTAAAAGAATGTAAGTAACCAATTGGCGTCTTAAAAATATATCCACATAAAGAAAATTTCATTAAAATTTTTTTCTACCAGTGTATGCCTAAGGTGAAACATAATATGTTTGAACAATACAAACAATATTTTGTTTGGACCAATCCTGAAAATATATGTGCTTGAATTAAAATGTGTTTGGGGTATATGTTACAGAAGGGATTTTTTTGAAGCTTTGTAGTCCCATATAGAACGGTATATACCCCATCTATACCGTTTTCTCGACTTGATTTCACAAAGGGATAGTCCTTTACGACAATATATTCTCAAAGCCGACCTTACGACTGTTTTTTAACCATTAAGCAACGGCTCACACCTCTACCAGTCAAATTGATCGCATTATGCTATGAGCTGCTGCTCCGTCCTGTGTATTCTGCTGGGCCAATCAACTTCCAACTTATTTTTTGATTTCAACGCTAAAACAGTATAAATTCAGTGATCGCCATACAGAAGGCCACGTTGAATCCAAAAAGTTTAAGCCTAGATAGCTAGGTCGCTATTATGAAATTATATCTTTTACATTTTTCGAAGGTATTTGTGCTTATTTAATAAAACGTCGCCAAAAAAGTAGTGAAAATGTTCTTTTTGGATCCGGAAGTAGTGCAAAATTGGCGCAGAAGCGATGAATTTAACACGGGCTTGTCATAGTACGGATGTCCACAATTTCAACAGCCGTTGCACTGAATTTGCATCACTTCTTACTCTGTGAAACAAATTCAGTGTTTTGGATGTGAATTAAAAAATGTTGTCATATTTTGACAAATAAATAATTTTTATAATTTGTTTATGATTTTTAATGCATTTTAATGCTTGTCTGAAACGTTTGAAATAAAATATTTTGAAAAGTTCGCAATATTTCTTCAATGGATTTTGAATTTTTTTCGACAAAATTTCAATAATTGGTACCATTTTATTAAAGCTTACTCCGTTTTTGACTTTTTTGAGGCAAAAGAATTTAATTTACCCATTAAAAATAAGAAAAAAGCGAGTTATTTAAAAGAGTTATAAATAATTGAATTAAAAGAGCTTCCTGTGTAGTTGAAATAAAAAACATATTTGGGAGTACATCTTTTGGAAGTGCTTTAAAGTTGTGCCTTTGGAAGAACTTCCAATTTTTTTTGCTGGGAAGATATACATTAAATATGCCTACTATTTATCTATTTTTTTAATTCTGCCTAGTACGGCTTTGTATTGTGCCATTTGTAGGCATCTTCATTTACTGCAAATGTTTGGCATAAGAAAGGCTGCACACTCCAAATTCGATATTTGGGGCATTTCGATAAAATAGTCGATTTTAAACTTTTATTAAACAAATATTTTTTTATGTGTATCAATATATATTTGTAGAAAAATCAGTTGCACAATCAACACCATCATCTTACCATTCCTATTTCCATTGCCACCATCATCATCATTATCATCACCGGCAGCATCTTAACCTCATCCTAAAGTAACATATATAGCTACTTGGAAAGCAACATAACTCTATGTACAAAGACTATAGTGTAGGCAAGTTGTTAGAGGTACTGTGGCATTATGCTCTATGCTCCATGTCACATTAAGTGACCAATTATTAAATATAAAAATTTTGCCTTTTGTACAAGAATGTAATGTAGGTAGGATTCCTCAACTTCTGTAGTTTTCTAGACATGTCATTTCCACCCTTACACCTCTTATTGTTTTTAAGCTAAGTGGAGAAGGAGGATGAGAGGCTACGAAGCATTCGCCACAAAACAACAGAAGCATCATAGATGGTAGCACGACAGCAACAACAATAACAAAACCTTGTTTTACTATAACAACATTTTTTGTATAGTTTTATGATGGCATTGCAGCATATCTTAAATGCTTTATTGTCTCTTTAGAAAACAAAATAAGTAATGAAAACCGTATAACACCACTACAAACTTGGACATAACCGAACAAACGAAAAAGCGAACATTCGACCAGTCGACCGACCCTCTTTCTGGCTGAACCATCTTGTCTTAGGCTGTCTGCGTATGCGTATGTGTAATATATGAATGTAAGAAATTTTCATTTTATTTCTATTTTTAGTATGGACTTCGAAGGGCCATCTACTCCTTTTGTTTTGGCTTTTGTTCATTGCACCGCATATATCCCCTTAGCAAGGCATAGAAGAAGAGCAGAAATCAACAGAATGTTTTAAGAATTAAACATTTTTGTAGATAAGGCGTTAATGATGTTTAATGGATTTCGTGGAAAATTCATATCAGCTTGTCTTCTATCTTTGCAAAATTAAAAACATAACTTTTACTTAAAAATTCTTGTAATTAACGGAAAATATTAAATAAATATTAAAAATCTAGTAAATGCTCAATATGTTCAGAAATACGCAATATTTATACAAGCACTTTAAATTTCAAAATTTAATTTTTATAGGAATTATTTTCAAAATTTCTTTTCTATAGGAAATTTTTTCAAAATTTCATTTCTATAGACGATTTTGTCAAAATTTCGTTGCTATAGGAAATTTTGTCAAAATTTCATTTCTATAGGAAATTTTCTTAAAATTTAATTTCTATAGAAAAATTTGTTAAAAATTAATTTCTATAGGAAATTTTGTCAAAATTTCATTTCTATAGGAAATTTTCTTAAAATTTAATTTCTATTCATTTCTATATGATATTTTGTTAAAATTTCATTTCTATAAGAAAATTTCTCAAAATTTCATTTCTATAGGAAATTTTATCAAAATTTCATTTCTATAGGAAATTTAGTAAAAATTTCATTTCTATAGGAAGTTTTGTCAAAATTTCATTTCTATAGGAAATTTTGTCAAAATTTCATTTCTATAGGAAATTTTGTCAAAATTTCATTTTTTGTCAAAATGTCATTACTATACGAAATTTTGTCAAAATTTAATTTTTTGTCAAAATGTCATTACTATACGAAATTTTGTCAAAATTTCATTTCTATAGGAAATTTTCTTAAAATTTAATTTCTATAGAAAAATTTGTTAAAAATTCATTTCTATAGGAAATTTTGTCACAATTTCATTTCTATAGGAAACTTTCTTAAAATTTAATTTCTATAAAAAAAAATTGTTAAAGATTCATTTCTATAGGAAAATTTGTTAAAAATTCATTTCTATATGATATTTTGTTAAAATTTATAAGAAATTTTCTCTAAATTTCATTTCTATAAGAATTTGTTTTTACAATTTCATTTCTGTAAGAAATTTTCTGAACATTTTATTTCTATAGGTAATTTTTTCAAAATTCCAGTTCTATAGGAAATGTTGTCAAAATTTCATTTCTATAGGAAATTTTCTCAAAATTTCATTTCTATAGGAAATTTTGTAAAAATTTCATTTCTATAGGAAATTTTGTCAAAATTTAATTCCTATAGGAAATTTTGTCAAAATTTCATTTTTTTCAAAATTTCATTACTATACGAAATTTTGTCAAAACTTCATTTCTATACGAAATTTTGTCAAAATTTTATTTCTATAGGAAGTTTTTTTTTTTTTTTTGATAATTTATTAAAAATTAATTTATTATGATTTTTTTTTTCAAAATTTCATTTCTATAGAAAATTTTAAAAAATTTCATTCATTTCATTTCTATAGGAAATTTTTACAAAATTTCATTTCTGTAAGAAATTTTCTGAAAATTTCATTACTATAGGAAATTTTCTCAAAATTCCATTTCTAAGAAAAATTTTCAGAAAATTTAATTTCTATAGGAAATTTTGTCAAAATTTCATTTCTATAGACAATTTTGTTAAAATTTCTTTTCTATAGGGAATTTTGTCAAAATTTCATTTCTTAGGAAGTTTTGTCAAAATCTCATTACTTAGGAAGTTTTGTCAAAATCTCATTACTTTTGAAATGGATGAGACGAAATGCTTTTACATCATATCCGGGGGCGGGTGATATGGGACTTGGTCAAGCTTGAAAACGGCGACTGAAAATTAATTATGAAATTCGCTAAAGCACCGCGATAAACGAATGATATGATAGAAAGACACACATATAGTAAAAAAAAACATAAACTACCCTAAGTGGTCAGTCGCAATGAAACTGAGAAATATGGACCATTTAGTTAACCTGACCTAACACTATTATGTCTGAACTTAATCACCACCACTTTACATCTTAACTACCCAGCAAAAAAAAATTGGAAGTTCTTCCAAAGGCACAACTTTAAAAGCACCTCCAGAAGATGTGCTCCCAATGATGTTCTTTATTTTAACTACACAGGAAGTTATTTTCATTCAATTTTTTATAACTTGGTTTTTCATACTTTTAATGGGTAATTTTAACTTTCTTTTGTTTCAAATAGGTTAAAAACAGAGTAGGAATTCATAAAATGGTACAAATAATTTAAATTTTGTCGAAAAAAATGCTAAATCCAATCTGAAAAATTGTGCATTTTTGAAAATATTTCAGATCAAACGTTTACGACAAGCGTTAGAATCCATTCAAAATTATAAAAAATTATAAAAATTATTTATTTGACAAAATATCACAGAAATTTCTAATTTATATCCAAAACATTGAATTCGGATCACACATAAAGAAGTGATGCAAATTCAGTGCAACGGCTGTTGAAATGGAGGACTTCCGTCCTATGACAAGCCCATGTTAAATTCATCACTTCTGCGTCAATTTTGCACCACTTCCGGATCCAAAATGAACATTTTCATTACTTTTGTGGCGACGCTTTTTTTGCTGGGATCTTAACTACCCAGTAAAAAAAATTGGAAGTTCTTCCAAAGGCACAATTTTGAAAGCACTTCCAGAAGATGTACTCCCAATGATGTTCTTTATTTTAACTACACAGGAAGTTATTTTCATTCAATTTTTTATAATATGCTTTTTTTCATGGGTAATTTTCCTTTTTTGTTTCAAATTGGTTAAAAACAGTTTAAGAAATCATAAAAGGGTACAATTATTTAAATTTTGTCAAAAAAATGCTAAATCCAATCTGAAAAAATTGTGAATTTTTGAAAGTATTAGAGGTCAAACGTTACAGACAAGCGTTAGAATCCATTAAAAATTACAAAAATTTATAAAAATTATTTATTTTACAAAATATCACAGAGTTTTTGAATTTACATCCAAAACATTGAATTCGGATCACACCTAAAGAAGTGATGCAAATTCAGTGCACTGGCTGTTGAAATGGAGGACTTCCGTCCTATGACAAGCCCATGTTAAATTCATCGCTTCTGCGTCAATTTTGCACCACTTCCGGAACCAAAAAGAATATTTTCATTACTTTTTTTGGCGACGCTTTTTTTGCTGGGTAGGTAAGGTTAGGTTATGTGGCAGCCCGATGTATCAGGCTCGCTTAGACTATTCAATCCATCGTGATACCACATTGGTGAACTTCTCTCTTATCACTGAGTGCTGCCAATGACAAGGGACCTTATTTTTATAGCCGTGTCCGAACGGTGTTCCACATTGCAGTGAACCCACTTAGAGAAGCTTCGAAGCCCCCAGAAATGTTACCAGCATTACTGAGGTGGTATAATCCACCGCTGAAAAAGTTTTTGGTGTTCAGTCGAAGCAGGAATCGAACCCACGACCTTGTCTATGCAAGGCGGACATGCTAGCCATTGCAACACGGTGGCTCCCATGGTGCAAAGGTTATCTAAATATAATTTAAACTTTTACCGTACTCATGGACGTGAAATCCTTGCAGCTATTTCGGTTTATATTTTGTTATGTTATTATATGTTTCCATATAATTATGTTTCGTATGATATTCAGCAATATGGCTTCGTCAAGCAAGTTTTTTAACCAGGCTTCTCCAAATGCTATGTGTTTAAGGATAAATCTTACAAGATAAACTTATAATATTAAGACTTTTATATATAGTAATTGTCATGTATATGTGCCACCCATTTTGGCGCCCAACATATTTTTTTTTTGATAATACTAGCCACATGTCATATAAAATTTTGTTATTCTCACATAGTGAAGAGAAACATTAGATAAAGGAAGCCTGTAGAGGACTTTGACATCGATAACCAGCAAGTGGAAATCGTGTCAGATGGATATTCTGAGTTAATCGTTAATACAAAACATATTTTCTGGCTTTCTACATTTCATAATTTCCTCATATAATTTATATAGAGATTGCGAACAACATTTCCACATTTTGTTCTCACATCTGTAATCATCTTGTTGAATAAACTAATTGGTCAGTGGCATTCGTTCGATTTACCACATATTCAAAATTGTGGCAAATTATAAAATGCTCAACTTACTTTACAATATAATTCTATGGTGAACATGGCATTTAATATTTTTTTCATTGGGTAAAAACGAAAAAAAAACTATGCTGTGGAAAATCATCAACTCAAAAATGTGGCAGCTAAGTTGCCGTTAACTAAGCATTTGGATATATACATGTATAAGTAGATATTTGAAAATAAAACCACTACCATCATAAAATTTCAAATCAATACTTGGTCAAGATGGTGTGATACGGCTCTGCAAGGAATATAACACCATGTATGAGTGATTATCGGTAGACCACGAGCCTGATTACTCGTCTGAAGATAATAAGATTCCAAAGAAAATTATAGAGGATTATCTTGGTTTTTATGTAATGAAAATTTAAAGATAACTTCACAGCATAGAGGGGTGATGAATTGAAGCTATCCGAGAGCTACCGGTAACCATTGCAATCACCTTTACACATTCCAAACATCCAACATTGATTACACGTAACCAGTCACCACCGGTCTTTTGATTTTGCAGTATGTAAATCAGCAAAGCAATTGAAAAGAAAAAACATAAAAGAAAACTGGGTCATTACAGTACAGTGGGAAATTATCTAGACTCGGCAAATTTGTATTAACCTCCTGCTTCATGACATCAATCCCCCGATTGCATGACATTTTATTGAAAACATTTTATTTTATTTGATAATTGATTGGAGGAAACGAAACCATTCTACATGGCTTGACAATACAACCTCTATGACGATGAGGATGAGAATGAGAATGACGATGTCGACGACGCGAAGCAATTTTCATATGATTAAAGAAATCATTTGAGATGTCATTGCGTTTATGGCTTTGACAATTTGTTGCCATTGGCAATTGACTATGTGGTAGTTGCGGATATGGATCCTACTACGAAAATGCCTGATCGTCGTATTCGTCATACGGTACCTCAGTGAAATGCATCACTAGTTAAAGCAATTAATTGACCAAAAACAGTATCAACTTCATTTCAAGAGCATTAGTCTGGCTTGAGTTGCACAAAATTGCATGAATAACATTGGCCGGCATTACGGACAAAACTTAAACAAAATGGTCAGTCATTCAAGTTACTTGGCCAATTGGCAAAGTTAGGCTAGTTGATTTTATGGCGGGAATCGCAAAGTGAACATAGCTCACTACACATGGACAATATCATTTAAACATTTTCGAAAATTTAACATCATCTAACAAACATTTCAAATGTGGCCAATGGTCACAAAATAAAAAGAAAACAACATCACATTGAAAATGGACATTAAATATAATACACTCAGAAAAATAAATTGGAAGTTCTTAAAATAAAATTTTAGAAACGAGAAAATATGTAAGCTTTCTTTCAGCTCCAGTGAGATACGGCCAGCCTGTATCTTATATACTCTCCATCAATTGGATCGGATTAAATTTGCTCTTTCAGAAGGCTCCGTAAGCCAAATCTGGGGATCGCTTTATGTGGGTGATACGTATAATTGGGGTGGATCGGCTGAAATTGGCTACTCCAAGGGCCTACGGAGATCGATTTATATGGGGACTATTTATTATATGGAGTAATATGGTCTATTTGTTCATGGTTGGTACAAACTCTGATAATCCAGGAAGTTCAATAAGTCAAATCTCTGAATCGGTTTATATGGGTTCTATATAAATCATAATCCGATATGGACCAATTTTTGCATAGATGTTATAAGACATATGTTGACATCACATACTAAATTTTAAGTGGATCGGATGAAATTGGTTCCCACAATGGGCCCCTTAGTTAAATCAGAGGGTCGGTTTATATGGCGGCTATATAATTACGGATCGATATGGATCAATTTTTACATGTTTGTTTAAAGTCATATACTGTCATCATAGATCACAAAAATAAAAACAATAAAGAGAAGAATATCTAAATTAAATGCCACTTTTCCAACACTCAACAACACTGCTGTACTTAGACACATTGCATGTGGAATCGAACAAAGAAGGACAGACGATATTTGGGGATATATCGGCTCAGGAACCTATTCTAGGTGAACCAGTATGTATAAAGTCGAGTCTAGAAAAAAACAATATTTATTTAACACTATTCACATAGTGTAGACGACCTTTCTACCAGTGTATTAGTTTTGTAGCAAAATTTAGAAAAAAAAGAACACCGAAAACGCAAGGCAGCAATAGCAACATAACAATGACAACATAAGACAACCAAACTAGCTAGTCAGCCAACAAACGCTAACCACTGCAAAAGAATCGGCCATAAGTTGTTGCTTGTTGGTTTGTGAATAGTTTGTGTGCCCGGCAGACAACACATGTCTGAGGTCGTTTCAATTTTTTTCCTCTTCTATTGGGTCCTTCATTCAATCTATGTTTTTTCGCGGTTATGTGGACGTGCACAGTTAGAATTAAGTTGAGGTCTTTTGCTGCCGGTTTTTTTATTTTTATTCAAGAAGTCAACTATCTTATGAGCCAGACCCCCTGAACCAGTCTTCTACTAGTACGGTGGCACTACATTGCAAGAAGTAAATGGATGGAGTTTTATGCATCAAAGAGGGAGGTGGAAGATATTTAATATATGGGATACATTTTTTTTTTTTTTGAATATTAAAATGGTAAAATCAGAATTAACTATGAAAAGGATTACAAAGATAATATTGCGACAAAATTTTTTTTACTATTATCACCAGAGAACTTATTAGCGATAAGAATATTAAATATGATATTGGCTCCTTCTGTGATACCAAATTATAATTGAATTATTTTGAACAGATCTCGTTGGAATGTTTTGTAATAATATGCTTTACATTATTTGTTTATAAGATTTTTTGGGCTTTTTCCTTCGATCATTTATTCATTTATAAACCATAGATTGTAATATCAAACTTTTTTGTAAATATTCAAGTTGCAAAGTCGCTCAGATTAATCTCTTTAAATTTGTATATATCCTTGTGTACAAGCCTATATTAATTATCAATAAATAAATAAAAAATAAAAATAAATAAAATTTATCTCGACAGCAGTTGAAGCCACATTGATTCTACTATTTTAAATAATATTTCGTTAATAATAAAACTTGTTCACACCCTATGTTCCATTACTTTAACCAACCCAACCATATGTGTCATGTAAAAATTCCCTGACCATGGACTCGTTAATTTCGAAATGTGTCTTTGCATTTATCTTCCAAATTGGATAATAAATGGTTTGGTCAATTGTTCACTATCGCTTTGCCACGATTTAATTCAAATTTCCCAATTACCACTGTACAAAGAAGCAATATCGCAAAAAAGCCCAATTGAAGTCTAAAGAGATTATTAACAATTAAAAATAGCTCTTTAATTTGTTATTTTTTATTTTATTTGCATATTTGTTATAATTAAAAGTTGTAATTAAAAAAAAATTAAGCACTATCATCTGAAGCTATAAGCTTAGATAATTTGTTTTTAGTCTTTCGGAATATAACAGGTTATTGTAAGTGGTAGACAAGGTTTTTAACACCCAGTAAGACTAAATTTGCATTATGTTTAAATACTCAGATTTAGTACCCCGATTCTGTCTATCCGATCGTTCGTACTATACCTTTTATAAAATCAAAGTGTAAGTTGTAGTTTCGCCTCGTGTCATGGAGGAAAATTTGTGACACCAAATTTCATATATTCAAAATTTGCATATTTGTCCTTCCGTTCCTACATATACAGGGTGGGCCCAAAGAAACCAAGGGGTGTAAAAGTTTAACAACTTAGTCGTTTAAATCTTTTTATTTTTTTTTTTCTTTCAGGTTATATAATATGCAAAAAGCAATTTTTTACACTAAGTATGGAAAAGGATGTCTCTTAAATGACCACCGTTTTTAGATTCGCACTGATGGACTCTTTTTAGAGCTTTTTCGATAAAACCTTTCCAAATTTGTGGCTGTAGCGTTCGAATTTCTGCAACAATATTTGCCTTGAGTTCAAGGATTGTCTCTGGCTTGTTCACATACGAGTACACTCGCTCCTTCAAATAACCGCAAATAAAATATTCAGTTCGTAAAACGTAAAAATTTGTCTATCATAAACCGATACCGCTATTCCTCTACGGCCACAGCACTTCCATCTTCATTCTCTAAGAAGTAAGGCCCAATGACATTTTCCAATGTGATCCCCACCACTCATAATCAAATTTGATCTCTTGTTTAAGTAATAAAATTTTATTGTTCTGGCTCTCTCTTCAATTGTGGATGTCTACATTATAAATTCTCCAAGTGTTGTTTATATAATCTGAATGAAAAATTAATAAACGAAAAAGTTATTAAACGTTTACACTCTTGGTTTCTTTAGGCCCACCTTGTATCTCTTTAAAAAACAAAGTGTAAGTCGTAGATTCGCCTTGACTAATGGAGGAAAAATTGGTACACCAAATTTCAACTGAAATGGGAATAATATGTAATATCTCTTATTTAGAGGATCTCAGCCAAAAAAAAAAAAACATTTAGCGGGTATAAAAGACAGCGAGAACAAATACAATAATGGAAATTCACAAACAAATATTTGAAAAGTCTACAAAATCGGGTAGCGTTGAATTTTCTATGAAAATATGTGCCAGTACTGTTACATAGAAATGGAAACCAAATACAGAAGTAAAGAAAATTTTTATTTATTATTATTTTTTGGAATAGAATCTGAAACACCGTCGCTAGTATTGGGGATTTTTCCCCAAATCGGGGATATTTTTTCGTGGATGGGGACGACATTTTTTAATTGGGGACTTAGGGCTTTGGTGGGGAATTTCCAAAAATTTGGGGATTTTTGTGGGGAATTTTCGAAATCTGTTCAATATAATAAATTAGGGTTAGAGTTAGGGTTAGGGTTTATATGAAATTCTTTTCTTCTACATGGTTAAAGAAATACAGCGAATCTTTAAAATAAAAAAAAACTCTTCTTTGTTCCACGGCATTTATTGGGGTGCCCAAAAGCTAATTTAAAATTTACTCTGCTTGCCTAAGAAATTGTCTCCTGATTTTGTGTTTTGAAACCCTCATCTTATTGTACCTCGTAAACAGGCATAAGAAAAAGTGCATATTTTTTTTTTAATTTTTAAATCCTTTTTTCAAAAAAAATTTCAAAAATTTATTGGTGTTTCTTGTGGGAAATTTTAATTTAAATTGGGGATTTTTGGGGACAAAAATGTCCCAAGAGCCAGGAAAATCTGACAACACTGATCTGAAATACTAAAATCGCATATCATCTGAAGAATTAATGCGAAACAAATGCAGCTTATGACTTCCGCTCTATGACAAGCCCATGTAAAATTCATTGCTAAATATAATTTTCATGGCCTTTTTAGCTACTTTGAATAACAATTGATATAAAATATAAATTTCGATCTGCAGAATGATGAAGTGTACAATACAGTCGGTCTCGCTCATAACAAGGCTGTATTCCTTAATTGTTATAATAATGACTTTTCCTGAAAACTGGTTTGTATGAAAGAGGGCTAACACTGATCTAAAAAAAAAAAACAACTCTACCACACACAGCATATCACTCAACAATAATAATCCTCTTTGTAGTAATGGTCAGTAGACATCTACTGTTACCACCAGCAATTGTAGTGCAACAATGTTGATGGGAATAACCTGCGATCGACAAAGAAATTCAATAAACTCCACCTCCAGCTTAGAGCCATATTTTCTCCCATTGTGTATGGACTGTTTCATGTTTGGCGATTTTCGTTTTACTCTCGTATTTTCCTGCAATTGGAGAAGCTCATCGTACAAAGTGAAATTATTCATAAATCAAATGCCATAAAAAGAACCAAACCTATACTGCCGCTATGTAATTCTATCGAATGTATGCGAAATATATAGAAGAAAAACCTGATAAAAGTCTATATTTTACACTGTTTCCATGTGCCACACCACTAAAAAGTATTGGGTGTCGTCTACCTATCCATAGAGGTGGACTTCCTAAGTTCAATGGTGTATTTGCCAAAAAAAACACAATGGTCATTTTTGACATTTTTACAACCATAGCACATTGTTAGAGGAGGAGTATTGCCATACTTTGTTACAATGTATATGAGTAATTTGCAATTCTTGCTTTAAATTCTGGAATGTATGTTGGATCCAATATAAACTGTATTCGAACTTTAGTTTGAAATCATTTGGTTTGTATTTAATTATAACTAAATTCAATTATCAAATTGTTGAATACTAAAATACCAAAACTAATTTTAAAATTAAACATTTTTAAGTTGACAAATATACCCTTATATAAAAAAAATAAACTCAATCAGTCTGTAACAAAATACCTTGTAGCTAACGGGAATTGTTACAAAGTTCACACGGGTTTATCTGTTAAACTAAAAATGATAATTACATGTTATTTATATCAGGAGCATTAAAAATCTATAATTCACCTGATATGGGCCATAAGTGATGCAGGTATTCAGGCAACTTGAGCATGGCGTCAAAAAAATGCTGGGCACTAGTGCAACATTGTTCTAGGGAAGGCACCCCCACCTATTAGCGATGATGGGAGGTGCCTGTCTTGAGATATCAGATCGGTGCTTCCTCAGTTACATTGCGGAGTATAACATATGTTTGTATTTTAAAAGCAACCTCTCAATTTGCGAAGTGTGGATATTCGCCACACATCCCGAGACATATTTTCAATTGTCCCGCCAACCCAACGGGGCTGACACTTATTTTACTATGGTCTCATCTAGAATACATAGTTCGATTCCTCCTTAGTTTTTAAGCTTCTTCATTTCATCATGACGCGTGCTAGTGCCAGGGGTATCGCTTGTTTGGCTAAAATTCTGTAAATATAAGGATACATATATAAGGATATATATGTAATCCAAAAGCAACAGGACAAATTTAGACTGTAGTGAATGTAATTTTTTATACGTGCCACATTTAATTGAATAGTCATGAAGAAATAAAACATCAATGACATTTTTTTTAAATTTTTTAAAGGTCAGTTTGAATACGAAAACTCTCCCATGTTCTACAAAATATTTTTTCTGCAAGTTGCTTAATATAAATACCTTCTTCAAGGGCATTACAGTCTTCAAAAGTTTATTGCGACATTGTCTTAAAGTTCTTACTCATCGTTTGTCATTAAATTATTGGCAGTTTAAACACTCTAACGGTTTAACCAACATAAAGTCGTTGTCTTGTTTTTTGTAACTTTTCACATGAATATAGAAATACTTCATTCAGCATCGTACGAAAATTTCTTTTTATTTCGATATAAAAAAAAACTCTCATGAGACGTTGTTCTAAGCATCAGTTAAACGAAACGTATAAAAGATTTTTAGTGTGGCTAAAAAAAATATCCAACAGATACACATAACACACTGGAACATAAAATGCCAACATAGAATTTAGTAAGGCCTTGACCAAAAAGGCCTGTTCGTAAAATGAAATCCTCCAACACTTTTTAAGTAACATTAAGTATATCCTTCGATTGACGTTCAAATATATTTTTTTATTCCGATTTTTTCTTTTTAGTTACAAAAATATTTACCCCCATTTTCATGAAGCTCTGTTAGTGCTACGTTAGCTAACTAGTTTTTAAACCGATCTATGGACATATCTGTCATCTTGTCTATACAATCTATATGCCAATTAGTTAGGAGCTTAACTGCTAGAAATTTTTCAGTTAAAGTTAACTGGAGAAAAGATATTTGCAATTTACTTTCTGTTAACTTACAGTTAAAGCCTAACGGAGCTACATGAAAATGACCGTTAAAGTCATACAATTTACTAACTAAAGGGAATTCTAACCAATAGTAATGTAAATAAAAATGGCTTAAAGAAAAAGGCCTGCAGAAATGTTGCCTTAAATTGCCATTGCCATTTCTCAAACTTTAATAGAAATAAAGCATCTTCTTTTCTGTAAAAGATTTCAAAACGCTTAGAAAAATTGCCATGCCTTAGACCAACTCCAAGAGGAGTGACGGTGAAATGTGTTAAAAATTCCTCCTCATTTTGCTTTACTTTTTTTTCTACACCTATACATTTTCGCAAGAACTTTATAGTAAAGAAAGTTATATGTTTTTGTTGTTGATGTTGATGTTACGATGATAGCAGCTTCTGTAGCCAATATTGTAGATGTTGCCATTATAACATTTTCGTTTATTTTCTGCATTGTTTTGGCTTAGACGTTCTAAGTCAAACCAATGGCTGTCAATAGCTGGTACAACAAAATGTCACTCAATGTATTGAAGAAACTATCTATCTGGCCGAAAGAATAGAATAAATATATAGGAAGTTATAACTAACAGTATGTCATAGAGGAGGAAGTTTGATAAGTTTAATAATATGGATTTAACACAATACAAACGAAAGACTTAAGTAACAAACTTGCAGTTTACTATAAAAATTGAAGTTCATGGGATAGAAAATTCTATTTGTATGTTTTAATTTTTAAAATACGAATGAAATAATTTATACTTATTAGCAGACAATTATAAATAAGTTTGTTTTGGAGATGCAAGATTTATCTATAGTTTCCAGAAAATTTTTTACTGATCTTTTTAAAATTTGCCAATGAAAATATACCTTACGATTAATATGTAAAATTTAGATAAATGTATAACACATTTTCACAAATATGAATATCTCACCCCCATTACTTAGCAATTGCATTTTAAAAATGCGTATAAGGCTGAAACACAGAAAAAAGTTATTTATAAAACTGATGCTAAAATTAATTTATATTTATGGCAAAAAAAAATATTTTATTTTAGTTTACTTTTAAAATTTTGTAAGAAATTTTACCCAATTCATTGAATTTTCTTCAGTCCAAATATGTCTCAAAAATTTTATGAAAAAAATAAATGCCAATAAATTTTCAATGACAAAAAAATCTGTTCAGTGCTAACTAGGGCAGAAGAAAAAGTTTTTCGTACACTTCTCAAAAATAGTAAAAATGAACTACAGCGTGGTTAAAATGGCAATGATTTAACGCCAAAAAAAGTTTTCTTTAGTTTAACTTCATTTTTGCTTTTCGCGAAGGATGCATTTCGTAAATGGTATTTGCATTTTCAAAAGTGTCAGAAAATTTTCATTAATTTAATAAATCTCAAATTTTAGACAACAATTTAGTTCCATTCTTCCCACAGAACAGTTCTTTTATTTTTTTTTTTTTGTGGTGAAATGAAGGTAAGTCGGAAGGAAGGACAGCACTTATTGATAACAGAGAAGTTCACCACTGATTTTACAGTGGACTGAATGTAAGAACTCCCAGTATAGCTAGTATAACTTAACCTTATGTCAAGTTAACAAAAATACTTTGAAGCCTTAGTTATAACTAGTAATACAATGGTACACTAAAGTTTATCGAATTTAGTCTAGATGGACCTTGCATTAAGGAAGAATCAACTTAGTATTTTAAAATTATTACTTTCCACTGTGATCGTAGCCATAAGAAACAACACTGTGATAGCTTGGGTTTCGTAATTATTTAGAATTTGTGTTTAATGTTGTGCTGTCTTAGTGCAGTTTCACTTAAGATACTAATTTATGCAAGATAACGAAAGATTAAATATTTCAGTAAAGTAAATCCCTGATGAAGGAGGAAATCCCCATCGAAACGTAGGATACCAATATGAAATAACTTATCTTTAACTCTAGAGATCATAACAAAACTAAAATACAATAAGGTCGATATATTTTTCTAAACAAATTTTTAAAAATACATTCTATAAGTTATAGTTGCTTACAATTTAGATTATTGATTAGTTGCTTACTCTCCTTTTATAAAAACTTCTTCTCAAACTTAATATACCTTCAACTTATTATAGCATCTTTACATCCTCTTCATGTAACCCCATAATAGAATCAAACCAATAACTATCTCCTTGTAAACCATAATGATAATAACGATCTCAAACTATTGCCAGAGCAATGTGCCAGCAAAACAAAAAAGAAAAAAAAATGTTGCAATGGCTGGAGGAGTTTGCCAATAGAGTTTTTCTTATGACCGTTAAAATATTCCATATAATGATGAAATAATGTTAGAGGACAGACTGGACAATAATAGCTACAAAAACAAAACGTTTTTCATCTATAAAACAGCACAAGAAAAACGAAAAAATAAACAGAAAGAACAACAACAGCAAAATTGTTTTAGCGGCTAATATGCCTTGATATTACCGCTAACAATTGTTCGGCGCGTCGTACACGTCATACAAGTGACCAGAGACTCCAACGACTGCTCATATGCTACTCCAGCTGATCTTTCACGTTGAGACTGTAACGGCCTGCCTGCTACTGTTGTTGTAAATGGAATAGAGAGCCAATATTGTGTGGGGCTGATGCTTAAGTTGTTGCAATATCAAACGACGCATGCTGTGAGCATTTTTGCCTGCATTTAGTTTCAGCCATAAGTTTTGCTAAATATATCACAGAGACATGAGTTTGACATAAAATGGACAGTTGTACAGTGGACGACATGTTCTTCAATTGCAAAATGAGAGAGCACAAGCAGTCATCCTGCCTTAGGCTTTTAGTGTTTGGGGGTTTTCTAAATTTCTTTTTTTTAACAATTTTGTTTATCCTTTGTCATAGGTTGGATGTATATAACAGAATGCCTTTTTTTAAATCCAATTAAGATTTATATAAACGAGTAACTCAAGACTAAATATGTTTTCATTCCAAAGCGGGAAAAAACCTCTCACTAAAATGCAATATATATCCGTCACAAAATCTTATCCTCTCTGCTTTTAAAGATTCTGATGAACTTGATAGATGTCTAGCAGAAAACAAGTGTTGTTTCTAAGTTTGCTCTCAAAACGACAACATGCATAAACTACATTCCTTCGCATCTATATTTTTAACAAATTTTGAAATACTTATTTGTTATAAAGGTTTCTCTTAAATAGAAAATAAAGGAGATTTATCCACCGTTAAACGACAAATTCGTTTGTCTATAATTTCGTTCCTCAGAAAAGTCTACTTTCAGTGTAGTGACCATTATCACAGGCTCACTCTCTGTGGACCTTATTATATATAGTTGTTCCGGTTCTACACGCAGAGAAGAAATATGATCATGATCAAACATGTTTCAAGATCATAATATTATTTTTGGCTGGCCGCTTCAATGTCAATTTGGGAGCCACCTTGGTGCAATGGTTAGCATGCCCGCCTTGCATACACAAACTTGTGGGTTCGATTTCTGCTTCGGCCGAACACCAACAAGTTTTTCAGCGGTGCATTAGCCCACTTCAGTAATGCTGGTGACATTTATGAGTGTTTCAAAGCTTCTCTAAGTGGTTTCACTGCAATGTGGAACGCCGTTCGGACTCGGCTATAAAAAGGAGGTCCTTTGTCATTGAACTTAACATGGAATCGGGCAGCACTCAGTTACAAAAGAGAAGTTCACCACTGTGGTATCACAATGGACTGAATAGTCTAAGTGAGCCCGATACATCGGACTGCAATGTAACCTAAGCTAAACTTCAATGTCCACACCCAGAGGAGGAATATGATCACATGTTTCAAGAGTAAAATGTTATTTTTGAACGGAAAACATGCAACCGTGTTATTTTCTCGGAAATACTTCATCTTATTTCAGCAACCATGTACATGTTTAGCGAGAAAACAACATTTATGCGACAAACCGGTTAAAATATTTTGCTCTTGAAATATATTCGATCATGTGATCATATTCAATCTCTGGATATAGACATTGAAGCGGCTCTCAATAACGGGCATCCGAGTGCAAAGATTTCGGGGCTACCTTACGAAATTCTAAGATAAGCCACATTCAAAAATATTATCACTCTTACTTTGGAATGTTTCTACAAACAGTCTTTTGTTCTCTTTAGGAAAAAAAAAGAATACGAATTGTGACATCCGTCGATAATGAGGTACTTACTAACAGCCAGGAGAAAATTGTCATATCTAATTAGAGATTTCATAAATAGAGTCCTCCACAAAATTGGAAAATGGGCGATAGAGAATAGTCTATGTCTAAAGCCTTCAAAAGCAGAACTAGTGAATTACTGCATTACTCCGTTCGGACTCGGCCATATAAATTCACATCCTTATAAATCCACATCTAAACTCACTTTAATGTATACATCTCTCTTATATTCAATGATTCTCATAACATTATAAATGTACTTTCCACCCTATTATACCGATATATCTAATATTCCTATTTTCAAGTACTTACTACTTACTCACTGACCAATGCGCATATCTTTCTATGGAAGTACGAGGAAGTGTTTTCATCATATCGCAGTTTCATTTTATTGCTGCTGCTGCTGCTATTGCTATGACAGTCAAACTTCAGTTGTTGTGCTATAGTGTCCCTAGGTTTATGTCCAACTATGTATACGAGCTTGTCTCCATGGTCACTGATACATTACTCAAACTCTTGGTGGACTTTTGGTATGACAAACGTAGAGGATAACAAAAACCTTAAACGACATCAAACACAACAACAACAACATTACTCCATAGAAAACAAAAAAGTTATAAATATAGAAGTGTAGTACTATATCCGCAGTCCCAGAAGCAAACATCAGCAGCTGAACAACACCAACAACACATACAGATAGGCTTAGCGACATTTCATTTTCGAAATGTAGGTCAAAATGCCACTTTTTAAGAAGATATATTACTACAGGCAATGTGAAGTAGTTAAATGAAGATTAGCCCATAGATATTGGGAAATATGTGAAAACTTTTACCCGTTTATATATGTCTGCTATAGCTGTTGATCATTGCGATCATCATCAATGGGGCATAAAGGCCAGCTAGAAAGATTCATGTACATGTCACGTAACACATTTCCTAGAAATATTCTGACAGGGCTATGGGTTCCCATTAAGGTTTTTAGTTTTTCACTTTGAGGATCTTCGTATTATGTTTGGATAGGGAGGGAGAATTGAATATTTTCTACTTGACAATTGTAATTAATATATTGATTTTTCTATTTCTGTTTACAGGTAAATTACGATTTTACGTGTTAACTTGATCACATTTCCTGGCAATAGTGTAAAGTAAGTAGACATTAGAACTTAAACCAACGACAGCCACTAAAGGTTTACGAGATTCAATAATGGCGATTTAATATTAGCAACAATTGAGAAACAAAAATTAAAATCGAACCATATCAATTATATAAATTAGAACAATATGGAATTTTTTTATATGAAACTGGACTTTGTGCCGAATTTTATGAAAATGTATTAATTAAAAGTAATGTTGATATTATATGATACACCATGGTGCACATTGCCGCCTAGTTCATGTAATACAGTTTCTTTATACACGCTCACAAAAAATTGCTTCTGTAACATATACTCCCAAACATATTTTGCTTCAAGCATATACATTTTTGGCTATTGCCCAAACATTTATATGTTTGATCTCTTCCAATATATAATATGTTTGAAAGCATATTTGTCTAACCAATATATGTTTGGGTAGTCAATTTCCAAACATTTTGTATTTTTGCATCCAAATTCAATAATGTTGTCTTCCAAAAAACAATATGTTATTATGTGAACATATAATATGTTTGGAAGCATTTTGCACCCAAAAATATTATATGCTTAAAAAAAATTCTCCCAAACAATATTGTGCTCAAAATTTTATTTATTTATTTATATATTTACAATCATAATTAATTATGAAAATAAACAGGTAATATAGGTGCTAACAACATAGGTTTTCGACCTGAATGCTCAAAATTTTGTTTCTGCCTAATTGTATATTCCCTCACATCTTTCTCACTTCCACGAGATTTTTTAGTTCTTAGCACCTTTTTCTGTAATACAAACATTGTAGAAGAAATTATTCAATTGTATGATTTTTTTATTTTAATTTTACCTATTGCCGGACGGGGATTCGAGCAGCGGACCACACAGTTTGTAAGGATCAAAGAAGTAGCTGATCAATTGCCCAAGGGAAAATAAAATGTTAATTTTGTAATAACAAGCAACAACCACCAACTTAATTCAATATCGCTCGCTGTTAAATAGCGCTCCAAGCTACTAAACACATATATGTTTATAGGCTATTTCTAAATTAATATATGTTTGCATCCAAGCATATTATATTTACAAACATTTTATGTCCCAAACATAATGTGTTCTAACATATTAACATATATGTCCCAAACATGTTATGCTAGTTTATGAACATTATATGCTTGCACTCAAAAATATTGTGTTTAAAAATTTGTGTTCCAAACATATAATGTTTATAGCCAAACATATGAAAAACAGTCTTTTTTATCCGTGTACATACCCTTCGAGTACGCATGTCGTCCTTTTGAATAACACCTTGAATCAATGCTGATTGTAAGGTAGGTAACCATGATCCTATCCACCATTTTAATTCTTTGACTACCAAAGGACATTCGAAACCTACAGCAAAGTCTATTTCCCCACTTAGTTTAGATTTATTACAGTAGAAGCTTTAATCTAACTACGCTATAAATATTTTCCAGATTGGTGAGCATTAAAGTACATTTTTATAAACTTCTTTAACAATGAACGAAATATATTAAATTCTGAGACTATTTGTATATTGTATGTCTCTAGTAAATGAACATTCATACAAGAACTATAGCCTATATTTTTTCAGGATTCTTTTTAGTATCTTTCGCACACACTTCAATAGATATGATAGGCTAAATAGCGCTTATTTTCGTAAGGCCATTTGGTCACTATTCAAGAATTCTCAGGAAAAAAACTTAAAAACTCTTGAACTAATTGAGGTAGGTTCTCAAATTAGAATTTTTGTTTCTACATACTATTAGTGTTCAATATTGTTACGGGATTGTAGTTAGGAATAATAATTATATGAAGTAACAAGTATATACGGACGTAAGTTCGGCCAGTCCGAATCTTATGTACCCTCGACCATGGATTGCATAGAAACTTGTCATCCACAATCAAATTACTTGGGTTGTGGTATCTTAAAACTTCTTAACATCGTTTTCTAAATTGTAAGTTAGTCCATACGTGCTAGAGAGCCAGAATTTAAATATGGGGGTCGCTTATATGGGGGCTATATACAATTATGAACTTGATATGGACCAATTTTTGTGTGAGTGGGGATCGATTTATCTGAGGGTTATATATAAATATAGACCGATATGGACCTAGTTAGGCATGGTTGTTAATGGCCACATACTAGCACAATGTACCAAATTTCAACTGACTCGGATGAAATGTGCTCCTCCAAGAGGCTCCAAAACCAAATCTCGGGTTGATATGGACCACTTTTGGCATGGCTGTTAAATATCATATACTACCATCACGTGCCAAGTTTCAATCAGATCGGATGAATTTTGGTTCTCCAAAAGGCACCGGAGGGCAAATCTGGGGATCGGTTTATATGGGGACTATATATAATTATGGACCGATTTCGACCAATTTTCGCATGCGTGTTTGAGGTCATATATTAACACCACGTACCAAATTTAAACTGAATCAGATGAATTTTGGTCGTCCAAGAGGCTCCGGAGGTCAAATCTGGTGATCGGTTTATATGGAGGCTATATATAAACTTTTTTATTGAAAAAGAGAAATATATCATTTCATAAGATTGCGAAATATTCGGCTAACGTCTGTGATCAGGATGGAAATGCATTCTTGCAGTAAAAATATGCTAATTCCTATTATTCTGCTCTTCGAATATGATGGAGACAAATACGGTTCTACTTTGACTGTGGAATATTGATATACATATATCGCTTGGCATTTGTGAGAAGAAACTCAGAAAAATTTTATGCATCAAACTGGAAAATGGCTAGTTTAGAATTGAGCTATTTGTAAAGATCAAGATATGTATCCTGGCTATATAAAATATAAGCCTGAAGACACATGGTAAATACTTAACATGTTTCAGGGGTATCGTAAACAAATATCTTATAAAAGTTTAAAGACCATTGTTATAAGGATTATATGGACCTGAGTCCATATGAATCTTTTTATTTTAATTTTCAAACAACCGATTATTATCTAATTTGTGCTTACAAAGTCATTGACTTATAAAATTATATCCGCCTCTCTATCAGACTAAGTGAAATATCTACTACCCAAACTAGGTATTAGACAAAATGATTGATGAACCGCAGCAGAATGGCAACAAATCCTCCTATATCTCACACTTTACAGACCATTTTCCTTTCGATACGCTTGACAACTTAATTAAGAGATGTAAGAGTTTGTCAATTGTGTAAAAACATTTTAGTAGCATGTGAAAACAAATCATTGGCTTTCCCAAAAGATGTCACCCCATGGTGAGACATATCAAAGTAAAGCTGCATTTGGGGAAAAAATCAAATTGCTTGCTAAACACGAAGCTCATAAAACCTCTTGATATTTGTATTAAAAGTAGCTATTGCGTATAATAAGCGCGAATTTAACAAATACACATACAAACATTCATTCATACCTTCACATACTTGTCTCCTAGTCCTGCCTGCAACATTTCTCTTTAATTTATATCGTTTACAGCTACCACTCAGTGCCACTGATTCACTCGATTGGTTTTTTCCTTTTTTTTTTGTTTGATCCAACTTGAAAGGCTTAGATAGCTTGATTTGCTTGATTTCTCTTATTGCAATTTATGTTAGCCGCTTTGTAATTAACACAAAAGATCTTTATCAAATTGTCGTTTATATACATCATAGATGTGTGTGTATGTGTTTGCCTCATATACAGACATTTGAAATTGATTTATTTATTTAAAAATCATATATGATTGAGATGGGATAAGATTTGCATCGTAACAAATAAAAACACCAAGATTTCAATTCAGGGCTCAAATAGCTCATAAAAAATTAAATTTATTGTTAACCTCGAACATTTGGTGTTTTGATTTTAAATATAGAGATTCATCGAAGCAAATAAAAGATGAAAAAATATTGTCATGAGGCCAAATATTTCATGTCCTTAAAATAATAATGCAAATTTTGCTTCGCATAGAAGACGCATTTTTGTAATATTAAGTTTTTTTCCTTGTCCAAAAGTCGATAAACTTTTTAATGAAGTCGTATTGTCCTTATAATTGAGTGATTTGACTTAAAAATGAAAGAAAAAACTTTTGGGCTAAAATCAACTTGACTTTAATAATTCATAAACGTTCCTTAAAATTAATGAAATTGTCTTTAAATTGGTTGTCTTTTTGCAATTTGACTACAAAGATAAAAATCGTTCAAAAATAGGACATGTTTTCCAAAACTTAATTTTAAAGACGTTTTTACTTGAATCATAGCATAACAGGTTGGCTGATAAGTCCCCGGTCTAACAAAGAAAAATACATTTTTTTTGTCAAAATTGTTTTTTATACCCTGCGCCACACTGTGGAACAGGGTATTATAAGTTAGCGCATATGTTTGTAACACCCAGAAGGAGACGAGATAGACACATGGTGTCTTTGGCAATAACGCTCAGGGTGGGTCCCTGAGACGATATAACCATGTCCGTCCGTCTGTCTGTGAACACATTTTTGTGATCAAAATCTAGGTCGCACTTTAAGTCCAATCGCCTTCAAATTTGGCACATGTTCCTAATTTGGGTCAGAATAGAACCCTATTGATGTTGGAAGAAATCGGTTCAGATTTAGATAAAGCTCCCATATATATCTTTCGCCCGATATGCACTAATATGGAACCCAGCAGCCAGAGTTTTATACCGATTTGCAAAATTTGATTGATTTAGATATAGCTCCCATATATATCTTTCGCCCGATATGGACTTATATGGCCCCAGAAGCCAGATTTTTTGCCGAATTTGGTTGAAATTTTGCACTAGGAGTACAATTAGTAGTATAGTCAAGTGTGCAAAATTTGATTGAAATCGCTTCTGATTTAGATATAGCTCCCATATATATCTTTCGCCCGATATGGACTAATATGGTCCTAAAAGCCAGAGTTTTGGCCCAATTTGGTTGAAATTTACACATTGTGTTCCACCCTAGTGCATTAGCCGACTTAAGTTTTGAGTTTATAGATTTTGTAGATCCCATATATATCTTTCGCCCGATATGGACTAATATGGTCCTAAAAGCCAGAGTTTTGGCCCAATTTGGTTGAAATTTTGCACTAGGAGTACAATTAGTAGTGCAGTTAAGTGTGCAAAATTTGATTGAAATCGGTTCAGATTTAGATATAGCTCCCATATATATCTTTCGCCCGATATGGACTAATATGGTTCTAATAGCCAGAGTTTTGGCCCAATTTGGTTGAAATTTTGCACATTGTGTTCCACCCTAGTGCATTAGCCGACGTAAATTTTGAGTTTATAGATTTTGTAGAAGTTTATCAAAATCTGTCCAGATCGCCACCTCGTGATATTTAAATGTATGTATTTGGGGCAAACCTTTATATATAGCCCCCCAACACATTTGACGGATGTGATATGGTATCGAAAATTTAGATCTACAAAGTGGTGCGGCCCCGTCCGACTTTAGACTTTCCTTACTTGTTATTATTCAACATAGTTCTCTTCAAGAGCGATACAACGATTATAACGACCTTCCAATTTTTTAATACCATTTTGGTAGTACTCCTTCGGGTTTGCCTCAAAATAGGCCTCAGTTTCGGCGATTACCTCTTCATTGCAGCCAAATTTTTTCTCTGCGAGCATCCTTTTGAAGAAAAAGTCGCTGGGGCCAGATCTGGAGAATACGGTGAGTGGGGAAGCAATTCGAAGCCCAATTCATGAATTTTTGCCATCGTTCTCAATTACTTGTGGCACGGTGCGTTGTCTTGGTGGAATAACACTTTTTTCTTCTTCATATGGGGCCGTTTTGCCGCGATTTCGACCTTCAAACGCTCCAATAAAGCCATATAGTAGTCACTGTTGATGGTTTTTCCCTTCTCAAGATAATCGATAAAAATGTCCACGCTTCGGAGACGGTTCACCGGTCTCTGTCCACTCAGCCGACGATTGGACTCAAGAGTGTAGTGATGGAGCCATGTTTCATCCATTGTCACATATCGACGGAAAAACTCGGGTGTATTACGAGTTAACAGCTGCAAACACCGGTCAGAATCATCAACACGTTGTTGTTTTTGGTCAAATGTGAGCTCGCGCGGCACCCATTTTGCACAGAGCTTCCGCATATCCAAATATTGATGAATGATATGACCAACACGTTCCTTTGATATCTTTGATATCTTTAAGGCCTCGATCAACTTCATTTTACGGTCATTCAAAATCATTTTATGATTTTTTTTTTGATGTTTTCGTCGGTGACACCCTCTTTCGGGCGTCCACTGCGTTCACCGTCCTCATTTCACCACGCTTGAATTTTGCATACCAATCAATTATTGTTGATTTCCCTGGGGCAGAGTCCGGAAACTCATTATCAAACCAAGTTTTTGCTTTCACCTGATTTTTTCCCATCAGAAAACAGTATTTTATCAAAACACCAAATTCCTTTTTTTTGCATTTTTTTCACAATAACAAAAGTTGCTTCACAAAAGACGCTCTATCTCACAAACTAATTAACTTACAGACGTCAAATTTTGACACGAATCATTTGAAGGTTGGTACTATATAAAAATAATATGCATTTAATACTAGCGACGCCATCTATGTGTCAGACCGGGGCCAACCTGTTATGTAGAGGGTTCACAATAGGCTAACAGAGGAACATCCCTACATTGCCTTTGAATTGAACAAAGATAGAGAATATTGTTTTACATTTCAGTATAGAAATCCTTTTTTTGATGTATAACAAGCACAATGACTGACTTTTTTATACTCGAGCATATAAAAATGACACGAATTTCCTTTATGGTATAGTATTACTTGTTCCTCATAATAGAGATTAATATTCTGTTTAAATTCTCTGACATACTTAAGATATTTAACATTATTGTCTAAGTACATTTGTGATATATAAATCTCAAATAATATAAAAGCGTTTTGCAATTTATGTCGTTCACTCTATAATTGACACCAAAGATGTTTATCGTTACATCAATATACACATGGAAATGAATTTGCGAACATACAAAACATGTTCAATTGATTTATGTTTTTAAAAATTTTTTTAGATTAAGATGTCAATTTTAACCTGTACGCCTTTAACGCTCAACTTAATTAAATGTTGTCATTTAAATTTTCCTTTGAAAGCAAGTAGCTTTACAATTTATTTTCTTTTTAATTTAAGTCTATCGGAAGACAAAGAGGAAAGCCAGCTTTTATGCAATTGATTTTTAATTTGATGATAAATTGCACACACAGCTTTTTTGATATTATCCAAAAATTCCCTAATCTTATTAAAGCTGTGAACAATGTGACACACTGAGAATAAATTAAAACTGATAATTATGGGTAGTAGTAAAGCAAAAACCACAGTTCTTACAAATATAGTTGGTTATATATAAACAATTTTATTTTAGAAAAATTTCTGTATTTACAATTTCAGTCAAAATGAATTCAACTGAAAATATTTTAAACAACAATTTGATATACATTTTTTTATATAAATATATTTTAATACATTTTTATTTTAATAAATTTTGTTATAAATCTCTCCTTACTCTGAAAAAAACAGCGAACCCACCAGGAAGAAACCGTTTGGTTAATTTTAGAAAATTTTAAAAATTTTTAGAAAATTTGAATTAAACAGTACTACAAACGCTGGCATTACGCCGATATCACAAAAATAAGTAAATATTTTTCGACAAAAAAAAATTATTGGAGTAAAGGAAAATCTCTTCAAACATAATAATTCCATGAACTAATGGCGATTTCGATTGGGAAAAAAGGTGCAACATGCTCGAAATTGATTGCAACATATCACGGACACTGCCATAGATTTTGGATCCTTTATACCTCACAATATTATAAATTAACAATAACGTTAGAATTACACTATCATTTGGGCGAAATGACAATTAGGGAAAAGTAGTGTAACAGCAAGGCAACATATTTTTTGCGAATCGAAAACGCCCTAAAATAAAGTTAAATTGGCTTTAGTGAAATAGGTAGTTAATTTTTTTTGAGTGTATGCATAAAATCGTCATAAGTCTTGTGAGAATAGAACCAACGATTTTGCGCTCATTATTTGGTATGCTACGGATTTAGTTGAAATCCACTCGTCCTCCTATTTATATTGCAGTTTTGATATTCCTCTTTATTTTGGTTTTAAGTTCGTTTCTTAAATCTTTTGTTTTACTCTCAAAGAACAAAGTATAAATTCATGCTATGTTGTTAAACCTTTTCTTTTTCTCGCTGGTTTTTAAACTTACACCAAAAAATAATGTTTCATAACGAAATTTCATTTCATGAAGACGATTTTTCTTCGCGTGTATTTCGTGGATATTTTTGGTGGTAACAAATCGCACAAATTGCAACATATCGCAAACACAATCAAACTATTTATTATGACATGTCTAAATCGATTTGTTGTTTAAACACTTGAACAAACAAAATAATACCAAAAGCCATATTCGACAAACAACCAACAAAGACTACAATGGAAAACGGCAAAAAATATCGACAACCGAATTAAAGATTGCCACAGAAATAAAAAAATCTGTAAAGGCTATCGATTTTTTTTTCATTGCTTTGTCTTAATACAAACCCCTCGAAAGTAAAATAATCACCGAAAACATAAAACAAGCGACATACTTTAAGACACAACAACCGAAAAAATAACAAAGTTACCAAAAACCGCACAAAGTTCAATGAAAATCCAAAAAATTACTAAAGCACACAAAAAAATTGATGAAGCCAATCAGCAGAAGCTGGAAAAAAATCATCGAAAATAGCTAAACAATATTCGTCGTATTGTCTCTAGGATATTTTTGCTCTATGAGCCAAGGCACAAGTATACATGCGGATAATTGCATTATATTCTCACAAAAATCACTGGCCATAGAAGTGAAGCGTAAAATTGCCCAACAGTATGGTGGTTCAATGGTATGGTCGTAGGTGAAGTTTGCATTTTTTTGCTTTGCGATCATTCCCTCCTAACCACAAAATAGTCATATGTATGGGGTGCCTTTAGTTAGCTGTTTCTTTTATTTCAGACTAATTTCGTGTATTTTCCCCCGCTCAATTGTTCAAAATTGCCATCATAAATCTTAAAATGCGTAGCCCAGAAAAAAAGTGAAAGTTCCTCTTTGTAGATTTTTTTGCTTTGGTTGGAAAACCTTCCAAAGTCTCCTTATGTCTAACTTTGCGACGAATTTTGCTTGGATTTGGCAGAATTGCTGAGGCTGTCAGAAACAATGACAAATGTTTGCATAAAAACAATTTAGTTGCATTTCATTTTTGATTGTTTCTAAGGGGCTGTTGGGTCTTTCAATGCACCCACAAATCGTATAGATGAACGACTGTATTATGGTAGGCAATGACGAATTGTTTATTCTCTTTATGCAAGAAAAAGAAGAAAAATAATTGCTGTGATTATATCGATTGACTAACAATATATTTGGATATATTGTCATGGTGAGCATATATTATTTTCACCACTACAATATTCCGTCCTTTGTTAGGTCTTTAATAAAATTTGCGTATCGAATTGCTAACGCATCAAACGCCTGGATGACCTTTCGGTTCGCGTATCAACGATTGCATGTTTCGAGAAGATCATGCGCAACCAGAAGCCGACATCTTTATGTGTTCGGATGATGACAGAATATAACAGACGGATGGACGGATATCGGTATATCGTCTGAACATGTCATATATGTATAAGTTTATTCGTCTCATTTGACATATCTAAAGATAAGTCCAATTCACCCAAACTTAGCTACGTAGCCAGTTTTTACACATACAGACAAGCCTCCATACGACAGACCTCAAGACGTCTGGGAATAATACAAAAACCCTCAATCGAAAGTATTCAAATGAAAATGAATTTAAGCTTCACTTGCATTCTCATATTGACAAATAATGTGCTGTCAACATATTTTCTGGTTGCCGGAGATATGCCAATGTAGAAGTGGTGGGAGAGTCATACAAACTAAAGCAAATGCCTGAGAAGTAATGATTTTATGATTGATTATCATAAGACTCCATAAAACAATAGTGGTGCATATATTAAAACGAAAACAACAAAAAACTGCTCCAGCCCACAACATTTGGAAGACGAACCTATATGGAAGCACAATGTAAATGTGGTGCTAACTTTCCTCTGGGATAAATTGGGGGTAAGACTAAAAGAAAAAGTAAATCAAATCATTTGGTTTATTGGCTTTTGAGTTTAAATATCTCCAACTATTTCCTTTTAGGTTTTTTGAAGTGAATAGTTAAATTTTCTGACAAATTTAACTAGTCAAATTGTGAGAAAACAGAGAATCATGATCATTTATAACTGAGGGAGAGGAAAACTCCCACCCTTAGCGAAGTCCTCACATCTTTCTAAAACTAATGTTTTAATTTTTTGAAAGCCAAATAAAATTCTGTACTTCTTTGACAAAAACCTAAGAGCACAGAAAAACATATTACTAAAATTAAAATTTTAATTGATTTTTAAAATATATTCAATTAAAAATTTAATTGGTTCAACAAAATTTTTAACTGAAACAAAAATTGATTGTATTAATTATTATACCCTCCACCATAGGGGTATATTAACTTTGTCATTCCGTTTGTAACACATCGAAATATAGCTCTAAGACCCAATAAAGTATATATATTCTGGGTCGTGGTGAAATTCTGAGTCGATCTAAGCATGTCCGTCCGTCTGTTGAATTCACGTTAACTTCCGAACAAAACAATCATCGACTTGAATATAAACCATATAAACCGAACCCCCGATTTGGCTTGCAGAGCATCTAAGAGAAGCAAATTTGGAAGAGAAGCAAAATTTGGAACATGATGTTAGTATATGGTCTCTAACAAACAGGTAAAAATTGGTTCACATCTGTCCATAATTATATATAGCCTCTATATAAACTGGCTTGCGGAGCCTTTAAGAGAAGCAAATTTCGTCCGATCCTGTTGAATTTTGGTACATGGTGTTAGTATATGGTCTCTAACAACCATGCAAAAATTGGTCCACATCGGTCCATAATTATATATAGCCCCCATATAAACAGATCCCCCGATTTGGCTTGCGGAGCCTTTAAGAGAAGCAAATTTCATCCGATCCGACTGAAATTTGGTACATAATGTTAGTATATGGTCTCTAACAACCATGCAAAAATTGGTCCACATCGGTACATAATTATATATAGCCCCCATATAAACCGATCCTCAGATTTGACCTCCGGAGCCTCATGGATGAGCAAAATTCATCCGAGTCGGTTGCAATTTGGTACGTGGTGTTAGTATATGTTCTCTAACAACCATGCAGGAATTGGTCCATATCGGTCCATAATTATATGTAGCCCCCATGTAAACCGATACCCAGATTTGACCTCCGGAGCTCTTGGAGGTGCAAAACTCATCCGATCCGTTTGAAATTTGGTACGTGGTGAGATTTGGTATATTGCGCTACTATATGACCGCTAATAACAGTGTCAAAATTAGTCCATATCGGTCTATAGTTATATATAGCCGATCCCCAAAAATAATCTACAAAATTTTATTTCTATAAAAAATTTTGTCAAAATGTTATTACTATAAAAAAATTTGTCAAAATTTTATTTCTATACAAAATTTTGTCGAGATTTTATTTCTATAGAACATTTCGTCAATATTTTATTTCTATAGAAAATTTTGTCAAAATTTTATTACTATACAAAATTTTGTCAAGATTTAAGTTCTATAGAAAATGTTGTCAAAATTTTATTTCTAGAGAAAAATTTGTCAAAATTTTATTGCTATAGAAAATTTTGTCAACATTTTATTTCTATAGAAAATTTAGTCAAAATTTTATTTCTATAGAAAATTTTGTCAAAATTTTATTTCTATAGAAAATTTTGAATTATATACGTATTTCATTGGCCTTTTTTTGTTTAATATATACCCCGTATGGACTAACTTACAATTGAGAAGATGGTGTTAAGATGTTTTAAGATACCTAGCCATTGACAAGTGTTATGACAGGCTTTAGTACAAGTTTCTATGCAATCCTTGGTGGAGGGTACATAAGATTCGGCCTGACCGAACTTACGGCCGTATATACTTGATTTTTAATTGACTTTGGTCATTGATACTATCATTTCTGTGATTGAAGATATTTCAATTAAAAATTAATTGGATCAATTAATTTCGTGATTGAATACAAAAATATTTTATTTTTCTTAGAACCATATTCACTGAGCCCACATGGTTGCAGGTGAAAATTTTACATGGTCGCCGCAAAAATAGCTCCTATCATATTATTTTGCTCTTCGAATATGATTGTGGCAATCATGTTTCTTCTCTGCGTGTACATTAAAAAATTTAAAAAAAATAATAATAATAACATTTCTCCTGTGTACATTAAAAAATCGCTAATTCTGGTTACAGATAGATATGGAAAACTTTAACCAAGCAAGCACTTGAGTAGTAAAAGCGATCTACATATGGCTATATCGAAACATGGACCCTGTAATTTATATTTGGAATTTCAGTTAATGGCACCAAAATAACATCATATTGTAAATATCAGTCAAATCAGTTGAAAATTTCGTATTTTTGGTGTGCAAGAATTAAATCGAGATATCATTTTATATGGGAGCTACACCAAGTTATGGACCTATATATGTATATATGCACCATATTTGGTACAAAATAACAATTCAGTTCAAATTTCAGGAAAATCGTTAAATCATCCCAAAATTTATACATGTTAAAGAAATTTCGCATGTTTCGATTTTCAACCCAATGGTAGTGGATATTAAAAAGTAAATATGGACTTTAGATAATCCTATATATATATATACTATTGTACATTCTCGTATGCTTTAGTATAATTCAGTCTAAAACGCGCATCTAAACGAAGCTAATATATCAATATTAAAAAAATCCTATCAATTTTAAAAGTTGAAATTTTTGTAATAATAAATGTTTATAAATATTTACAAACAAACCCAGCGGTAGGTCTCTAATAAATGAACATTTTTCTTTTGTATGTTAACGCACAAAATTTTGACTTTTTTGTTATCGTCCATTCACCATGTAATATTTATTTGTCGGCTGTAATAAAATAACAAGTGATTGCTATGTCAAATGTTAAACAAACAAAAAATTTTCAATAAAATAAAACATTTGCTTCGCCAAAGCTATGAGGAATTACGCTGGTTAACAGGTGCTTTTTATGAGACTGAACATAGAGCAGGATAGCTATATATAGTTTTTCGAGTAGGCACTATTTGGTATGTCAATAATAATACTAATATAGCGGTATCTTTGAATAAATGGAAACTAATTTTTGGAAGAAAATATGTTTTAAGATGATGTATGTTGATACCAGACTTTATTACCTTTCAGAAATTTGACTGCATAAGCAAAGTAAACATTGAACTGCATAAGCAAAGTAAACATTTATAATGTCTAACAATAATAGATATTATAAATGTTCAAGTATTCTTATAGAAGGTTTTTGTATAAATTTTATTCTCTTATAAAATATACGCTCGAGATATGAGGCTGATCCAAATTTATGCAATTTTTGAACTTCATGTTATGTTATGTTATATTATAAATTCGTATATATTCTTATCTTGTATTGCTGCAAAATTCTAGGCAAAAGTTCTTCTAATCCTTACATAATTTCCACTTTTGACCTTTCATATTAAGTTTTAAGTGACCCTGTAAAAATCCTTTCACAACAGAATGTAGAACGTAATAACTAAGTAAAAAAGTGAGTTTGCATCTTAAGTCTTTTGTTTGGAGCACCACCCCATTTGAAAAAAAAAACAACATATGACACACTTTTCTGTAAACTTCAAATCTAACGCCAGACACACAAACAATGTACCCATCTGTCATAAATCGTAAATATGGCCAACATCAAGTTCCCGTTATGGCCAAAAGATATCATGACCACCCTGGGCGTCTATACGAAAGCATATGTGTGAGAGAGTGTCCGTACTTCTACCACCACCAACAATGTCTACATCTACGTCCACATGGCCACACTTCGCTTTCTTTGTTGTCTTATTGGGGCGATTTTCAATTAAAATGTAAATCGTATACAACAAATTAAATGAAATAAATTCTTTAAGCTGTAATTTTTTTAATTAAAATCATTAAAGAAACTCTATATCTGTCAATGGTGTTGATGGCATAAAACCAACACTCATTCGCTCTTACGTCTGTATATGCGTCGAGCATATGATAACCATTGTGGTATATGAATTTCAGTCTAAATAACGAAGAACAACTGCAGAAAACAGCTAACCATTTTTGTGTAACAAAGACGTGAACAAATGCTAACTAAAGAAGTGAGAAAAGGAAAAACAACTCTACAATATAGGCAAGGCAAAAGAAAAGTCAGGCAACGAGAAAAAAAAACGTAAACCACACAACAATCAGTATTAACCTTAAGCCAGAAGATAGTGCTCAAATTTGTTAACGATGGATGTAACGTAAAGATTTTTTCTTTGGCCGGAAAATATTAACCTAGGAATTGCGACAGCAAGAGATGGTTTTTGGGGAATTTTTAAAAAAATGTCCAATCAAAGCAAAAAAAAAAAATGGAATTCGGTCTTTATGACACCTATTAATACACTGAAAAAAATATTGACCTAATATGGAAAATTATGCAACTTAAATTTTAAGACTCGGAATTTACGCAATGCTAAGGACAAAATTCTTTAAAATAATGACATTTTAATTAAAGGAAAGTTTATAATCCTTGCTTCAAAAATTTTTTGTTTATTAAATTTAGGACACAAATCTTGGAATTTTGCGTCCCTCTGTTGAAGTTGTAGATCTTTGAAGTAAGGTAAATGTTTCTTAAAATAAAGAAAAACATTTTTAATTTAAAGAGATCGTCTTTAACTCAACTGACATATTGAATTTTTAAATTAAAGATAAATATGCTTCAAATATAGGCTAAGACTTATTTTAAGGATTTGCATCTTTGGTTTAAAGTTTTTTTAGCATAAAGAAAACAGGTTTTACTTTGAAGTACGTGGCAGAATTTGGTTGAATTTTGAAACTGGAATTTGTTTGTACATGAATTCCTTTATTAATATATCGCAAACAGAGAATACAAATTCGATGAATGAGATCTGTATGCAATTTGAATTTTATCGATCCTAGATTTAAAGCCAGGAAGGTCCCTAAAAAAGTCCTTATTTTAATGAAGCCGCATCTTTGGCTCGAAATCAATACTAAAATCCTTACAGGAAGGTCAAAATCTTTGGATCCAAGTAAACTTTTTTTTGAGTGTAGGTCAGTACTAACAACCCTTTTACAATTACAGGTTTTTTTTTTTGATATAAATTATGATAAGAAGGTTCAAGCTGTCAAACCTGCGTATCGTTCTTTAAAGGGGTTATGTATAATTATGAACTGATATTCATAATTATACATAATTTGTGGCCTTTAAGGAAGGGATAGGTCGAACACTGCAATCCAGGAGGTCAAAAATTCTATTGTGGTGAACTCTTTATTTATTGGATATATAATTATGGACCGATATAGACCAATTATTATGTGATTATTAGAGGACATGCTAGCCTACTGGTTCAAATTTAATTAAAAAAAATTAAATTTCATGTTTCAAGACAATATCTTTGTTACATACGGATGTTACAAAGTTAAATTAAATAATATAAATTAAAATTAATCGAATCTGTATTTTGCAAAAACAAATTTACGAATATACAGTTGGGCACATATTGGTAATGTTGGTCTTTTGTGACACATTAGCTATATCCAGCCAGCTAATGTATCACAGAAGACCAATATTAATGGCAGCAGATATACAAATGATCCATAGATATCTGTAATGTAACATAAACGTAGGGAGCCACCGTGGTGCAATGGTTAGCATGCCCGCCTTGCATAGTTACACAAGGTCGTGGGTTCGATTCCTGCTTCGACCGAACACTAAAAAGTTTTTCAGCGGTGCATTATCCCACCTCAGTAATGCTGGTGACATTTTTGAGTGTTTCAAAGCTTCTCTAAGTGGTTTCACTGCAATGTGGAACGCCATTCTGACTCGGCTGTAAAAAGGAGGCCCCTTGTCATTGAGCTTAACATGGAATCGGGCAGCACTCAGTGATAAGAGAGAAGTTCACCAATGTGGTATCACGATGGACTGAATAGTCCATGTGAGCCTGATATATCGGGCTGCCACCTAACCTAACATAGACGCATTTGAACCGAATTTTTTACATTGTTCACTATTCTTGAAATATTCGGTTTAAACTTTACTAAAATTGAACGAAGTAGAAAATATTACACAGGTTTAGAATTTTATATAGACATAAGAAACGATATCCGTATTTGATATTTGCATCTAGAAGGTTAATTCGTATTCCATTTCTTGAAAATAAAATTGATAAATAATATTTTTCTCCCTTAAATATTCCAAGCAAATATGTTTTACATAAATTAGAGGTTTAAAAAAAAATAAAAAAAATAAAAAATAAAAATAAAAATAAAAAAAAGTAAATTTTCAAATTCCATATATAAAGTTAATATATCGAATAAACAAATAGTTGAACTAAATTAATATTCCAAAAAAAATTTCTTATGAACCGAATAATTCCCGATTCCGCAGCTAAAACGATTTTCTAAAATATGTACTTCGTATCGGCTTTTCTTCTAATTGTTTTCAATTTATTAAAGCTTGAAAATTTTTATTAACTTTTCTGGATGTCCCAGTACACTAAGGGATATGTGAAAACATTCTCATGATTTTATTGTAAAAAAGTTTACTTTGTTACAATAAATGCAGGAAAAATGCCACCTCCTTGGAAAACTTGTAGTTGGCAAACTCTACATATATGAACAAAACTATGCATGTCAACACCTTTTGGAAAACAAAAGGAAAATGTTAGCTTAAAACATTCCATTGCTCATGGATGGTCATCTTCTTAGTCTACTCTGTGGCTTTGGTTTGTTGGTAAGTACACAGACAAAAACAACTTGAAATAATTTAAAACACTTTATGGTGGAAGAAATAACAATACCCGTCGATAAACACATGTTAAATTTTACATATATTTATTGCAAAAAATTTAGTTTGATTTTATTATTTTTTAAAAAAATGTCTGCGGCCAAATACAGTTTTCCTTGTCCCAACAATTTTATGAACTAAAACATACAAATAAATTCAATGTAAACTACAGCAGAAGAACTACCACCACTACTTTCCTTTTATGAGCAGGTGTAATTTCGTACATAGACGTTATTTCAACAAGGCATTGGTCCAGTGCAATTCAGTTCAATTTTCCCCCTAGGTTAGGTTAGGTTAGGTGGCAGCCCGATGTATCAGGCTCACTTAGACTATTCAGTCCATTGTGATACCACATTGGTGAACTTCTCTCTTATCACTGAGTGCTGCCCGATTCCATGTTAAGCTCAATGACAAGGGACCTACTTTTTATAGCCGAGTCCGAACGGCGTTCCACATTGCAGTGAAACCACTTAGAGAAGCTTTGAAACCCTCAGAAATGTCACCAGCATTACTGAGGTGGGATAATCCACCGCTGAAAAACTTTTTGGTGTTCGGTCGAAGCAGGAATCGAACCCACGACCTTGTGTATGCAAGGCGGCCATGCTAACCATTGCACTCCCTATGCTATGCAATTCTTTTTATCCTTAAACCATTTTATTTTTATTTTTTTTGGCGTATATGATTAACCATATATTATCCTGCTAAAATTTCGGAAGCCTATAACGGACCCATTTTATTTCTTGATTATATTTTTTCAGTGTACATTCGTACTATAATCATACCAAAACATTAGACATTCGCATAGTCAACCAAGCCAGTGTTGTTAAACAGAAACATGGACGGACATAGTGGCGGACAGACTATCGTTCAGACAATCATACATAAACAGCAATTGTAATTACGTGCGACAAAGTTGTCACTTGCAATTAGCCATTTTGTGTTTTATTTGTCTATGTTTTGTAGATAAAGAAAAAAATTTCTTACACATTTACTACACTGCTTTGTCCTGAAACACGTACTGTGGCACAAAGCTAAGGCCAAACTGAGGATTACTCTGAGATGTTGGTACAATGACATTTATATTCATCATCATCTTCGATGGGATGATAATAATTTCGGTATGTGTGAATATGCATTTCACAAATCCGAAAAATGAACAGATGGACCAGATGTGTCCCAAATATTGTCTTGGCTTTTACCAACAATGTGATTCGTAGTATTAGAAAACCGAAAATTTGCCCTTAATGCGAAGATCAAAAACTGATTGCGCTATTATGGCTAATACTCCAGTAACTAGTGGCCTTCTCGATAATAATGTTCATCCAGACTTCATAGGCGTAGGAAGGCCTCTGGGTAGGGGGCTTAGAGCCCCCAGAAAAATTTTAGGCTCCCAGAATTTGAAAACCTATTTACGATTCTCCATTGTTTTTATGTAATATTAAACAAAAGTTCAGCACCAAGTTCCGCTAAAGACTATCATGCACAATTTTATTTTGTTTAGTCTGATTTTTAGTCGATTTAATTAAAAAATAGTAATTGATAATAAAACTATTCAAATATTCAAATGACATAGTACTCAATCCAAATACATTAGTATTTGAAGTATATAAAGTGTTTTCAATTACAGTCGTAATTGAACTGAGTACAATGTTTATAGAATTTTGTAACCTATACAATTACTATCTTACAATCTTTTTACTATATAATCTATATTATTTTAAGAAAATTATACAAATACACTCTGAAAAAAGGTTTTATGCTTTTTATTATAAAAAAGAAATTCTGAAAATATGTATAATTGAAAATACAGCGAAGTACATGTTTGGTAGAAAAATACAGAAAATTCATTATAAACGACATATTTAACAGGCTAACTCACAAAGAAAAAACAGTTTTTGAATTATCTGTACCACCTGCTGGAATTTCCCAAATCTTCCTCATTTATATGCGATTTGTTTAGGCATCCTGCTCTTCTGTAATACAAACATCTATTCATTTCAAAGTTTCGAAAATATTTCAAAGTTTTATATGATTTTACCTTCTGTTGCTGGGAAGAATTGAAGCACGAAATCCCCGTTTTCGAAGTAAACACATTTTCCTCTAGGCCACGTATTTTTGACAGTAGGCTTATATCCATTAATAGGGCAATTTGACGTGTACACGACCTAATTGTAAAAACAAAATAGAAAGAATGTAATTGTATATATATTCCAAAGCTTATTCGCAAGTTTTTGAACGACCCAATTCAGGATGTGTGTAAGTTTATATAACGAAAGAATTCATTTACATAATTTATTAAAGTTTTCAGCGAATTTTAAAAATTTTACGAACATAGAAATATGTACTAAATATATTAAATTAACTTTCCATAGTAAAAAGTTTGTGCTGTGATACTTTCGTGATCCCGACTAATAATCGAAGTCACGAGAATTCTCGTGAGTCTAAAAATTGTTGTGAACCGTTAATCGTCTTTAAAAGTTATGTTTGCGTGAACGTACATGAGTATTTCGTGAATGTGCTTGAGAGAGAAATAATTCCTCCAACACGTCACAGGTTAGACTCACAATGAAAATGTTCATTTTTACGAAGAGAATTCTTCCAAAAAACGCGCTTGACCAAAAAAACTGGTATTTAGATAAAGGTACTTACCTGCGATAAAAATACAATAGGTTGCGCCAAAAATGTTGTAAATGTTAACATTCCGAATCGCGTTACCGATACCACGGTTTATTTGCGGGTAAATTCGACCTTGTTCTTAAGAAGATTCTTAATAATAACAATAAATGACATTTTATTGATTGTATTAATTTATTTTTCGTTACGTAGCAACGTCATAAACAGTTTTATCAGGCAATTATGCATTATACTTAAATCAATAACTTTTATACTTGGTCCAATTGAACATAGTAATTGATGTGTTGTGAATTCAGTTACCAGTGAATTTTTGATTTTTTGCCAGTTTTTCATTCAACCAATTATTTTCATGTTTGACTTAATAAAAATCGTATTTGATATAATTTTGTTCATTCAATTATGCCAATAATTGATTTTTATTTTGCTTCAGTTTTTTCTGTGAATAAATGAATATCTTAATAATGCTGCAAAAAAAGCGTCGCCAAAAAAAGTAGTGAAAATTTTCTTTTTGGGTCCGGAAGTGGCGCAGAAGCGATGAATTTACCATGGACATGTCTTAGGACGGATATCTCCTTTCCAACAACCGTTAACTGAATTTGTGTCACTTCTTAATGTGTGATTCGAATTCAGTGTTTTGAATTTGAATTAAAAAAATTTTTGATATTTTCCCAAATAATTTTTATAATTTTTACGAATTTTTATGCATAACGCTCATCTGAAACCTTTGACCTCATATATTTTCAAAAATCATCGATTTTTCTAGAATGGATTTAGCATTGTTGGCGGCAAAATTTGAATAATTTGTACCATTTTATTAATTCTTACTCGTTTTTAATCTATTTGAAAAAAAAAAACAACAACAAACAAAATATAAAAATAATTTATTTGACAAAATATCACAGAATTTTTTAATTTACATGCAAAACATTGAATTCGGATCACACCTAAAGAAGTGATGCAAATTCAGTGCAACGGCTGTTGAAATGGAGGACTTCCATCCTATGACAAACCCATGTTAAATTAATCGCTTCCGCGTCAATTTTGCACCACTTCCGGATCCAAAAAGAACATTTTCATTACTTTTTTGGCGACACTTTTTGTGCTGGGTAATTAACTTTTTTGTGAGAACATTTTTAGAAGTTCTTTGTGCCTTTAGAACAACTCCCAATTTTTTTGCAGGGAAAAAGTGTGGTACTGCTTTTATTTGCTTTATTATACATTATTTGTCTAGTTATATTGGAATCTGATTTTTTATTCATTTTTATTAAATAAAACAATAATAGCACCTATAACTTTAGCCTTTTACTAGGTAATTATAGCCCCCCCCCCCCCCCCTAGGAAAATTTTCTAGCTACGCTAATGCCTCACATTCCTTTTATTGGCTCATAGAAGGCATAGTTTCGAGTTTCTTTACTAAAATTACAAGCAACTATGTTTTACATAATTCACATCTGTGATCAGATTTGGATATTTGTAAAATTGTAGTTTCATAAATGCTGAAAATACATGTTTGGCTTCGAAGCTATAATAATTTCGATATTACAGAATTTTCCTTCATAATTAAGTATTAGGATTTTCGAAATTTCTAATCATATTTTATTACCGGTTCACATCTTTTTCCATCGAGAATAGTCTCGTTTAAGATCAATGCAACAACAACAAAAATTGCAAATGCAAAGTTTGTGCCTTAAGTCTTATGTTACGCTATATATACGAATATACACTTAAGTTTGCCTTTAGGCTAACAAAGACATTTCCACATTTTATTTAGAAGCAGGAAAAAGGTCAATTAAATGACAAATGTTTGTTAGTTAACTGTAACTGTTGATCATTATAAAACTTCACGACTATTGCTTGTAGCTCCGTTCAATGTAGCAGAAGCCAAGTGGGAGTTAGTAGGGAGGCGAGAAGTAAGTGCCACCAATGAAACACCAAAGGAATAGAAACCCCAGAAAGAAACAATATCAGCAGTCATCCATCCACTAGACAAACGAAGAGCCAAACCTCAGAAATTTAACAAAATTTAACATTCCGCATGGAAATTACTTTTCATTTCAATTTGAAAATTTCGCTTTCAATATACAGGCAGCAGTGAAACTCAAATGAGAAGAAACCGAAAATTTAGACAATCTCTGAAAATTGGAACCCCGCTTACAAAAATTTGGCTAAAGTTGTGACTATGATGAACTACATTTGATGATGTTTACGACAATGTCGATTTTCTTGTTGTCAATGATGATGATGGCAACCACAGCAACGTTGATGATGTTGATGGTAGTGGGATTGTGAGGACCAGGATGTTGCTCAAACTGAGTGACTATTTTCGTTAGTTTTTTTTTCACATTGGTTAAACATAAATGTTGTTAAACAAAAATATCTCCCGTTGTTTTCAACTATTTGAAAAACAAAAACAACACATACACAAAGCAATAGAAAACAAGGAGAAACATTTGAATCTTTGTTTTATGCAAATTTTTGAAACTTTATTTTTTTGGGTAAAAAAATCAAAATATCTATGCTGTGATTTTTCTCGTTTAGTTCAACAGTTTAACAATTTAAATGCAGATGTCTACTAGGGTAATTGTTAAAATTTATTTTGTTTTGTAAAGCATTTTTTTTCTTGATTTAAGAAATCATGAGATTCACTCGTCTCAACAATAAGTAGTAGTCTATTGAAAAGCTGTTGTCTAATTTGTATGATTTTTTGTTTGTAATAGCAACTCAAAAGAAATCAATTTCAATGGTTTATTTATAAACTATCGATCGAAAGGTTTGACAAAGAGTCAGAAGCGTAGACGTTTTATGATATTACAAGGAAAATTGTTACTTAGGGTTGGGACATTAGCTAGTTACTCCAGCGTCGTTGTGGCAACGAAGAAGCTTACTAATTTATTAGCCAATGACAAGAGACTCCTTCCTTATAACCGAGACTGAAAGGTATTATATATTACGTTGAAACCTGTTGCATAAACTTTGAAGCACTCAGAAGTTTCACCAGTTTTATTAAGAGGGGATAGTCCACCACAAGTAAAAAATGTTTTGGCGTTCGTCGTAGGTGACAAAATGAAACGGAAACGTTCACAAAAAATTAAAACGGAATGTTCACAATTTCGTCTACGGGCGTTCACGATTTCATGAACGGCATTCGTTTTTCATTGGCCATGAAAAATCTTAAAATAATCGTTAGACGTTATTACGGCAACTCCCTCGGTCGTGCTTAGGCGACTGTTAACGCGTATGGTGCAGAAAACACAGGTTCGAGCCACGCTAGCGGAAATCTTTTTTTATTTTTTTTTTTTATAAAGTCATAACCATAACGTTTTCAGATCATGAACGCTGGTTGTTGTTTTGACAACGCATGGTGTCATTTTATCGTTGTCATATTGACACCGCCAGTTCACAGTTTGACACCACATGTGTGTTGATTCACTTTCATGAACAAATCGTTTTGAAATGAGCACGCCGTGCATGATTTTTTCTATGAGTGTGCACGTCGATGTTTAATGGGGCGCGCCGATGTACCCCAAAAACTGCTACCGCTAAACATAATGTGAAAATGGTTTGGCATCGCCAGATGGACCAAAAAGTAGGCATTTCAAAATAACGTATCATGTGCTGTACAACATTTTGATCATGAGAAACTTCTCAGTGCGATGTGCTACCACGTTGAGCTAATCAGTTGATTGTGATACCACGGGTGGTGAACTTGCCGTAGTTTAGCACAATCCGAAAGAGTACTGCATCGACGAAATATGGTTTGGAAACCAAGGTACTGTTTTGAGAGCGCACCACAAACAGTGAATGTTATCCGAAGCAGACGAAGATAGTCTCAACGACCGGAAAGGTGATGGCCGTCATTTTCTGATATTCTCAAGCTGTTATACACTTCAAATATTTGCAGAAGGCAAAATGATTAGAGACGTACTTTTTCGAATTAATGTGTCAATTAGAACCTCACTGACATTTTACCATGATAGCACAAAGTTAAAAAAATCCCTCTCTAGACATAAATATCACTCAAATGAGGATATATTATCGAGTCAGAGAGAGTTTGTGTTGAAAATTAACTCAACAAGTTTTTATTTAATTTAATTAGCAAATTTATATTTAATTTAATTTAAAATTGTATATTTAATTTAATAATTTTTTCATAACATTAAGGAAATTTGGCCTCACAAATAATATTCTAAACGGAGACAAATTTTATAGTTGAGTATTTCAAATTAAATAAAATTCCTTGCATTAACTCTAATCGTCTCGCAATCCAAATAGACCTGCCTAGCAAAAAAAGCGTCCCCAGAAAAATAAGTGAAAATATTCTTTTTGGATCCGGAAGTGGTGCAAAATTTTTTTAAATTTGCATACACAAGGTCGTGGGTTCGATTCCTGCTTCGACCGAACACCAAAAAGATTTTCAGCGGTGGATTATCCCACCTCAGTATTGCTGGTGACATTTCTGAGGGTTTCAAAGTTTCTCTAAGTGGTTTCATTGCAATGTAGAATGCCGTTCGGACTCTGCTATAAAAAGGAGGTCCCTTGTCATAGCGCTTAACATGGAATCGGGCAGCACTCAGTGATAAGAGAGAAGTTCATCAATGTGGTATCACAATGGACTGAATAGTCTCGGTGAGCCTGATACATCGGGCTGCCACCTAACCTAACTTAATGGGAATATAAACCTTTATATAAAGCACTCAACAAATTTGAAGTATTTGAGAATTTATCGAAATGTAGATCTAAATACAAAGTTGTGCAGAATATAATATAGTCGGTCCCGCCCGATTTCAGACTATCCTTATTTGGTTATTTACTAAAATTGTGTTTCGTACCATAACGTTAGATTTAAGTTTTAAGTACATAGATTTTGTTGAAGTGTATACAATTTTGTCTAAATCGGTTCAGATTCAAATGCATGCATATGGGAATATTAACCTTTATATAGCTCGCAACAAACTTAAAGGATTTGAGATGGTATCAATAATTTTTGTCCACAATGTGTTGAAAGGTGTGATACATTATTATTTTATTTATTAAACATAGGACCGACATTACCTTAAATTTGAAATATAGAGTTCAATTGACATCAAATGTGAAATTAAGATCTTTTTTGCACACATAAATAAATACGATCATTTATATCGATCCATTTACGGTACCCCCATTTTAAAATGACATTTAGATCCCTTTACGGTACCCCCATATTAAAATGACATTTAGTTATATTACCCTGAGTCGGAGTCGAGGCTGATGGAAAATGCTGGAGTCGAGCAAAATTGGCACGATTCCGCAGCCCTGATTTGCCCGTTTGTATGAAAGTTTGACCTCAAATATTTTTAAAAATTCGCGAGTTTTTAGAACGGTTTTAGTGTTTTTTTACAAAATTTTAATAATTTGTACCATTTTTTAATTCTTACTCTTTTTTACCTTATTTGAAACTAAAATAATTAAAATTGCCTATTAAAAGTATAAAAAAGCGAGTTATACAAAATTGAATAAAAAGAATTTCCAGTGTAGTTCAAATAAAGAACATATTTGGGAGGACATATCTGGAAGTGATTTTAAAGTTGTGCTTTAGAAGAGCTTCCAATTTTTTTTTTTGCTGGATTCTTATTCATCCATTTGTATGTCCATCTTTTTGGTTTTCGCATTGAGAAGGTTGCGATTTATAATCAATCAATCATGAAGTTCATCAAATTTTTGATATAGGTATGAGTTCCATAATTTTGACTAATATTATAACAAAATATGTTGCCTTCTACAATTCACACAAATAGGTCTTTTTTAAAATTCCATAAACCTGCAAAACATCAGCTATATCGGTTCATATATAACTCCCAATAGTTGACTAATTCGGCATCAGTTAATCCACGAAAATATCATTTAAATATAGGCAATGTCGTTTTCATTTAGGATATAGCTGTCAATTAAGTTTAACTGCCATATCACTACAGATTTACATGTCGTTTATGATTTTCCCCCATGATTCTCGTATTCACTACGCTACAATTCACTTATTTGATCTTCTCAAATTTCATGTTTTCTGGTGTGACTCTAGTTAGCATTCAAACAACTTTAAAAACTAAAACAAAAACAATTTAGCCAAGAGACAATTGCAAGACCATAGAAATTGATTTTCGAAAAAATATGAAGGAAACAAAATCAATTGAAATAAATTATTTTCCCTTTTCTTCCTGTCGATTGATATAGTGAACATGGAGGAATACCATTTTATCCTCACCCCATTATCTTGTTAATTTAATTAAAACATGTTTTGGATTTTTTTATATGGATGCCAATGATTGAATAAAGTGACTGCTAGTTTGCCCGTTTTGATTTTGGTTTTGCTAATGGTAGATCGCTGGAAATAAATGATACTTTTATTTTTCATGATTTCCTGATGCCATGAATTTTCATTATGCATTTTTTTCTCAAATAGTTTGGTGTGTTTTTTTCTTTATTTTTGGGCCATTGTTTTTACCTATAGTTTACTTTTTCGTGGAGTTCACAAACACCAGAAAGAAAATCTAACGAAATTGTAGAGTTTGGAAATTATCTCCATTACAGTTTCTTTGTTCACCAGCTAACTTAGGAGATAGATCTTAGGAGGTTGATGTTTGAAAGAAAGAGTGATTACTTCGGCATCACCCTAATAAAGCACGAATGAGGGGTAGCTAAAAAAATAAATAAAATACCAACTCATGTGTCTTAAGTCTTTTGTTTCAATGGTTTGACGTAACTGTTACCTGGGTAGCTTGTGAGAGATTTTCCATTAGTAATCTTAAAAACAGACCATGTAAGCTCATCAAGTCACTTCAGCCTCCCAAGTGAATATAACAGAAAACTATCTCTATTTTCCATTCATTCATCTAGCCTCAATGACTTGAATGTGTTGCCATCTCCATGTCTTGTTCCCGCCTTCGTTATTGCCCCCAGACGAGCAGAAGACAAATCAATTGGTGCTTGGCGCTCATTGCAAATTGCTACCGAAATAACAATTGATGAATTAACATTTGCTTGAAAATTGAAACAGTTTTACAAATGCCTGCCTGAACTCAATTGCTAGTAGTTGGTGTTTTCTCTTCTTTTTTCGAATTCAAGAAAATGTTCACTTTTTTATTTTTCTTTTTTCGTTACTCTACAAAATTGGGGCAAACGTGCTTTAGTGGTTTTATTGTAGATTTGTTTCTTTTATTTCATTTTAAGGAAAATCACTTTGATGCTTTTTTATGAAATAACTTAATTTGTGAGTATTATTGTGAAAACTCTTGGGTCACTTTCAATTATCTGTAAACTAAAGAAATATGGGATTAACTACTCCTCTTAAAATAGTACACCAACAAAGAAACGAGTTGATGAAGGGAAAATAACACTCAATTTAAATAAATTTTGAATTTAACGAAAATATTTTCATTTTTCTTACAGGTAAGAGAACATAAAAAATTCGTATATTTACCCACACTGAAAAAAATATTGTCGTTAAGCCAAAGATTTCATATGCAAATTTTGCTTAGCATAGAAGACGTATTTCTCTAATATAAAGTTTTCTTCTTTGTCCAAAAGTCGATAAATCTTTCAGTGATGTCGTATTGTCCTTGTAATTAAGTGATTTAACTTAAAAATGGGTATCATAACATGAAAGAATTTTTTTTTGGGGTAAGGTCAACTTGACTTAATTAATTTAGAAAAATTCTATTACTATGAAACCATTGAAGAAGATTTTAATACATTTGATTGATTGATTGATTGAATTTTATTAGTATTGGTACTGTTCCGATCCCCCTATTTTATTTCTTGAGCCTCTTGAAGCCACAATTTACACCAAAATCCGATAATATTTGGAACATTATGGAAATATGTTAAATATTGAATTAAGATCTTTAACAAGATATTCTAAATATGGTTTAAATCCGTCTTGGTATGGTATATCATCCATATAGACCGATATCCCTATTTCACATCTTAACCATTTAAACGTTGCAATTTTCCTCTAACGTGCTTGGAATTTGGAGTTTTGTTTTATAGTGGACCCATTAAAAGTAATAAAAAGTAATCTCTTAACTGTATATTTGAAAAACTTAGAAGCCTCAATATAATTCCTATTTTCATGAAATTAAGAATCTGATGCTTTAAAGGCCCTTAATGGACTAAACAAATGATGGTCCCAGTATCGGACCATATCTGTGATATTGTTTTTACGATGTCGTGATTCTAGAATATTGATACGATTTGTCTGAAATGTGGAATTTGATGTAACTTTCAACCAATAATTAAATATAGCGAATATATCTTAAATTAATTTTTTGAGTTGCCAATAATAATGTGTAAATTCATAATTTTTTAAAACCCCAAACAACATATACAAAAACTACAGAACAAACATACTTTCTTCCGGAAGTAAAAAACTTGTGTAGAGCAAAATAACCGGAATTTATAAAAAGCAATTTAACGATTTTCTCTAATTTGTTTTAGATGCTGTTCACTAAGATTTCATATAGAAATAAGAAAATTTTGTTGGTTCCATCATGAAAGAAATTATGTTCATTATGAAAGAATTATGTCTTGAATCCTCCTGAATTAAGTATAAAATTTTAAATTTTCAAAAAGTAGACCGATATCTCAAGCATATATTTTATGTTTGAAAACTTTGATATCTAAAGACAGAAGAACACATGTATAATAATGGACAGACTGAACCTTCAGCATATATATTTATCCTTACACGCAAAAAAGTAATTCTTTACTCCCAACCGAAATGTTAGACAAACAAAGTTCATTTCTCATTTGCTTTTTGCTTTAAGGAAATTTATTTGGAAGAAAAGTATATACTTCTTGTGATAAACGTGTATTCTTTTCCAGGATGTAAAAACAATTTCATAAAGACTAACACAAAGAAAAACATCTTTTCTGGCTAATTGCATTTTCCCTCGCATCTTTCTCACTTCCACAAGGTTTTTTAATCCTTAGCACCTTTTTCTGTAATACAAACAATGTAGAAGAAATTATTCGATTTTATAAATTTTTTAAATTTTACCTTTCGACCGGACGGAGAATCGAACCATGCAATTTGTATGCGAACATACTATCCACTGAGCTTTGTAGCTGTTATTGTCATCAATAGACAATTATCCCTATATGTTATATTCATATAGCATAGCTTGCGGCGCCCACGAGCCGATTAAACAAACTTTATTTAACAGAAACATACATTTATTTGGGCACCGTGGAGCAGTGGTTGCTAGGTCCGCCTTGCATACCAAGGGTCCTGCGTTCGATCCCTACTTCAACCGAACACCAAAAAAAAACTTTTTTTTACATATGTTCGGAAGATTCCGAAAAAATGTTCATACTACTATATCAAATTTTTACTATGAAACTGTAAAATGTGTCTTATTAAAGACTTAAAGTCAGAAAAGAACAATGCTTCATATAAACGAAATTGACTGTGTTGTTGTGTTGGTTCAAATTTTTTTTGTTTTTTATTGAAAAAATAAAAAAATTGTAGCAAACGAATTTTTTGGTGAAAACGTTTTCGGTACACGTTTTCCAAACGTTTTTTTATACCCTCCACCATAGGATGGGGGGTATATTAGCTTTGTCATTCCGTTTGTAACACATCGAAATATTGCTGTAAGACCCCTTAAAGTGTATGTATTCTGGATCGTGGTGAAATTCTGAGTCGATCTAAGCATGTCCGTCCGTCTGTTGAAATCACGTTAACTTCCGAACGAAGGTTAGGTTAGGTTAAAGTGGCAGCCCGATTAAGATTCAGGCTCACTTAGACTATTCAGTCCATTGTGATACCATATTAACTACAAGTACCTATTACATATGGGCATTTCTAGTTTTTACCGCTGAACCTTCTTGATTATTTTTCTTCGCTGAACCAACCAGATTGTTCCAAAAACATTAGCAGACTGCTTAAGTTAACGTTTTCCAGATCCGCCAGTAATCTGAAGCTATATGCTCCTAAAGTTGCTTGCGCTTTACACAAAATGCAGGACACTCACACAAGAGGTGTTTCTTTTTCCTCCGCAGCTCATACAATAGTCATTATACCTCGCGCCAATAGTTTTTGCAAAATCACCTATCAGGCAGCTGCCCGTTATAGCAGATATCAGGAGTGATATCTGACGTCTCGAGAACATTAGCATATCTAGTGTGCGGTTTAAGTTGAAATGGGGACATATTTGCTTGGTGTCGTTACAACCCTTGCAATTCTCCCATCGAACATTTGCCATCATAACAGCCTTCTCACGCAGCATGAGCTTGCAGGTACCTAGGGGCATACCAACAAATTCTAGTTCCCCTGGAATATGTAAGGTAGTCCCTAGCCTTGCCAACTCATCCGCTTCGCAGTTCCCCGGTATGTTCCAATGGCCAGGCACCCATATTAGGTGAATATTGTACTGCTCAGCCATCTCATTGAGAGATTTGCGGCAGTCGATGGCCGTTTTTCCGAACGAAACAAGCTATCGACTTGAAACTTGGCACAAGTAGTTGTTATTGATGTAGGACGGATGATATTGAAAATGGGCCACATCGGTCCACTTTTACGTATAGCCCCCATATAAACGAACCCCCAAATTTGGCTTGGGAAGCAAATTTCATCCGATTCGGCTGAAATTCGGTACATGATGTAAGTATATGGTCTCTAACAACTATGCAAAAATTGGTCCACATCGGTCAATAATTATATATAGCCCCCATATAAACCGATCCCCCGATTTGACCTCCGGGGCCCCTTGGAAGAGCAAAATTCACCCGATCCGGTTGAAATTTGGTACGTGGTGTTAGTATATGGTCTCTAACAACTATGCAAAAATTGGTCCTTATCGGTCTATAATTATATATAGCCCCTATATAAACCGATCCCCAGATTTAGCTTGCGAAGCCTCTAAGAGAAGCAAATTTCATCCGATCCGGTTGAAATTTGGTTCGTGGTGTTAGTATATGATCTCTAACAACCATGCAAAAATTATTCCATATCGGTCAATAATTCTATGTAGCCCCCATTTAAACCGATCCTCAGATTTGACCTCCGGAGCTCTTGGAGGAGCAAAATTCAACCGATCCGGTTGAAATTTGGTACTTTGTGAAATTTGGTACATTGCGCTAGTATATGGCCGCTAACAACCATGCCAAACTTGGTCCATATCGGTCTACAGTTAAATATAGCCGATTTCCAAAAAAAAATCAACAAAATTTTATTTCTATAGAAAATTTTGTCAAAATTGTATTTCTATAGAAATTTTTTTTCAAAATTTTATTACAATACAAAATTTTTTGAAGATTTTATTTGTATAGAAAATTTTGTCAAAAGTTTATTGCTATAGAAAATTTTGTCAAAATTTTATTTGTATAGAAAATTTTGTGAAACTGAATTATATACGTATTTAATCGGCCTTTTTTGTGTAATATATATCCCGTATGGACTAAGTTACAATTGAGAATATGGTGTTAAGAAGTTTTAAGATACCTTGTCAAGTGTTACCGCAACACAAGTAATTCGATTGTGAATGACAGTCTTTAGTACAAGTTTCTATGCAATCCATGGTGGAGGGTACATAAGATTCGGCCTGGCCGAACTTACGACCGTATATACATGTGTTTTCTTTGGGTGTACCTGTAACAACACTGCATTCAATATTTCCACTCAAATCTGCAGAATATTGCGACATCGTTGGTCTTTATAGAGATCAGAAAAATTGAATAGAGGTGGATCATGTTTGGACTATTATATTGGTGCCCTAGGGAACAGAATATAGGATTGTAAGTATTTTTTTTATTTATTTTGATTTTGAATTGTAGTAACTTTGTAACATCTGTGATTAGATTTTTAATCCTACCGATGGATATCCAGATTAGAATCTTTACAATGTGAAGGAAATTTTTTATGAGAATGTCTTTGTCAAACCAATACTAAATATTTTCATTAAAAAACAATTGTTTATCGAGAATTTCTCCATCTACCCATATTTTATGAAAATGAAAAATATCTTATTAATTATGGTATATTTCTCTTAACTTTATGATACAATATAACATGCATCACCAACGAATCCATGTAATATTATAATTTTTCTTCAACACTGATTAAAAATGATATATTTTGTTTTTTGTTTTTTTTTTTTTTTTTTTTTTTATAAAACGAAAAAGATACAAATTTGAGAAAGAAAGGAAATCACATACCACAACGTTGTGGTATAAAGCACGAAATTCACCATGGAAGATTTTATAAATAACAAAAAACTATATATTTTCAGCTTCCTTGCTTTTAATTTCAATGCAGACCATAGCTTTGAGAAAATTCCTGGGCTGAATTTTAATTCGTATTTGTCGTGCATTATGAAAATAAAATCAAATACTGTGAGTATTTGAGTATCATATCAGCTACAATGCCTCCTAAAGACTGTGTACTTAAAATGTAATAAAGCAAAAAAAAAAAAAAAAAAATACACAAAAACAAAAAACGAAAGTCTGATCAGGCATCCCAAAAACCCAACTAAGTAAGTATCTCTTTCATGTCTTCAAAATTGTCGTCTTCATGATCAGCGTCTGCGACGTCATTGTTTTCGTTAATCTAAAAAGTAAAATCTTTGCAAAAGGCTTTAGAGCTTTAGTTAAGAGAAAAAATGAAAAACATTAACCACATTAGCGTAACTTATTGATTATTAACGAAACAACATGCCTAAGTAAGCAGCAACATCTGCAAATATCAAAAATTATTATGCGGCATCATTTTTTGTTCGTAGTTGTGTAGATTTTCTTTTTCTAGGAGGAGATCGCGATCCAAACACAATAGGAAATTTTTCGATAGTTTTTAAAAACACTGCATAAAATAAGTGTTTAAAATTGGTGTTTTAGTTTTATGAGTATCAAATACGAATTTGGAACTGAACTGTGGCTTTCAATTGGACCCTAATACTGACCAAAATGTGAACCATTTAATCTCCGAAATTAAATTGTTTTATACTTTATTCTGCCGTTTTTCCGTGCTCCCAAAACTAAAACTTCCCAATATTGGTTGATATATATATCGGAATTTTTTGGACCTAGGGTTTTTGTATTACTTTGTGGATTAATAAATAAATAAATAAATAAATAAATAAATAAATTTCTCACACATTCAATTCTAAAAATACCAACATTAATTGTCCCATTTAAGGCGGATCGAGTGAAATGAAAAAATGAACCCTCAGAACGTTCGAAAAGATATAACAGATTTTATGCCTATATGGAGAAATTGTTGTGTGGTTACTTCAGGATAAATACCTACATCAGGTATTTATCCTGAATTATTCATACCACACACGTACCGAATATTAAGAGGATCGGATTAAAAGTCTGAGAACGTCAAAACTGGGGATTGGTTTATATTGAGGCTATATCTAATTATGGACCGTTATAAACCAATTTTGTTGTGGTTGCTTAAGGGCAAAAACCGACATGACATACCGAATTTGGAATAAAAGTCTTCTGGAAGTTCAAAACACCAAATCTGAGGATCAATATCTATATGCCCATATGCAAATCCAGGCGGCCTACATCCATATGAAGTCATTGTGCCCAGCGTGTCACCAACAGATGGATAAAAAGATGGACAAACAGAAAAATATATACAATTTATGGATTTTCAGACTAGTACGTCTATGCATCATAAACTGAATTATGGTGGTGGATAGAATAACTTTTTCCGATTAAATATCACAAGGTTTTAAAAAAAATCTGCAACATGAAAATGTAACCAAAAAATATAAATTTAACGAAACAAAGTTAAAATTTCACCCACTGTCCTTTATTGCAATATATTACATAAAAAATGTTTAAATCAAACCTCATTAGTTATGGTAGCGAATAGTGAAAAAAATCGAAACTAGAGGTTTTGTGTCAAACCCAAAAAAAAATCCCATAATTACGTGCCCCAGAGAAAACTCTGTGAAGAAAATTCCCTCTTACAAAAACAAAAAAAACTTAAAGAAATAACTGATAATGCGACATGAAACTAATTAGACATTAACTAATAGTTATAAACATGCAATTTTTTTTCTTTGCCTTATTCATGGTTCACTCAAATGTTAAATATGTGCCAAGTCGTTTTTTACTTTCAAGATATGTATTCACTATTTTTCTTCAAAAAGATATGATCCAAAAATAGAGGCTGTGCCTCGTTTTCAAACACTTAGTTTACTATGGCACACCAATTGAAGATGATAATAAAATGAATTATAATAAAATTGAAAAAAAAAATACCAATTTCGAAAAGCTATTTTAGACAAGACAGCATTCAATGTTGCTTAGTCCGCAAGGTGTTTAAAATGTCATCCTTGTTTGTGATAATAATCACGTGATTAACCGCTGCTAAAATACATATCTAAAAACAAAAATTTTCAAAAAACATAAAAACAATGCTGAACATAGTTGCAAGGAGTATAGTGATTTGAGGATTATATTTTACAGTTAAAACACAGAACTACAGATCAAAGAAAGAAAGTATTTATACATAAAGTCCAAATCGGATCAAAAAACGTTGGTTTGGGGCATATTGGATGTTCGTGATAAACGCTGCCAAAATAAATCTCTAATGAAAATAACATATATTGGACAATGTTGAAATAAATTAATCATTTGAGGATTGTAAATATTTTTCATTTGAAGCCTAGAATTACAGAACTTGGAAACTCAAGTAGAAAATAATAATTATACTAGTTTACAAAAAAATCATGTACACTTGATTCGTCATCTTATTACCCTTCATTTAAGTACCAACAACGTTATAATCGGACATTTCTAACTCGAGATATATTGTGTTTAGTGAAAAACAAGTAAGGAAAGGTATAATAGGTATAATATAGTCGGCGAGGCCCTGCACCACTTTGTAGATCTAAATTTTCGATACCATGTCACATCCGTCAAATGTGTTGGGGGCTATATATAAAGGTTTTTCCCAAATACATACATTTAAATATCACTCGATCTGGACAGAATTTGATAGACTTCTACAAAATCTATAGACTCAAAATTTAAGTCGGCTAATGCACTAGGATGGCACACAATGTTAGTAAAAAAAATATGGGAAACATTTAAATCTGAAGCAATTTTAAGGAAACTTCGCAAAAGTTTATTTAAGATTTATCGCTCGATATATATGTATTAGAAGTTTAGGGAAATTAGAGTCATTTTTAAAACTTTTCGACTAAGCAGTGGCGATTTTACAAATAAAATGTTGGTATTTTGACCATTTTTGTCGAAATCAGAAAAACATATATATGAGAGCTACATCTAAATCTTCAACCACATTTGGCACGCATAGCTACAATGCTAATTCTTCTCCATATATATAAGCTATATATGGGAGATATATCTAAATCTGAACCGATTTCAACCAAATTTGGCACGCATAGCTATAATGCTAATTGTACTCTCTGTTCAAAATTTCAACTAAATCGGAGCAAAAAATTGGCCTCTATGGTCATATGAGTGTAAATCGGGCGAAAGCTATATATGGGAGCTATATCTAAATCTGAACCGATTTCAATAAAATTTGGCACATTTGACTACACTACTAATTGTACTCCTAGTGCAAAATTTCAACCCAATTGGAGTAAAACTCAGGCTTCTGGGGCCGTATTAGTCCATATCGGGCGAAAGATATATATGGAAGCTTATCTAAATCTGAACCGATTTCAATAAAATTTAGCACACTTGACTGTAGTACTAATTGTTCTTCTTCTGCAAAATTTTAAGCAAATTAGGGTAAAACTGTGGCTTCTGGGCCATATAAGTCCATATCGGGCGAAATATATATATATGGGAGCTATATCTAAATCTGAACCGATTGCTTCCAAAATCAATAGGGTTCTATCCTGAGTCAAAACACATACTTGTGCCAAATTTGAAGTCGATTGGACTAAAACTGCGACCTAGACTTTGATTACAAAAATGTGTTCACGGACAGACGGACGACTCAGGAGCCCACCCTGAGCATTTTTGCCAAAGACACCATTTGTCTATCTCGTCTCCTTCTGGGTGTTGCAAACATATGCACTAACTTATAATACCCCGTTCTACAGTGTGGTGAATAAAAAATTTTTAAACATTTTTTTTTCGAATTCAGCAGCTGAAAATACATAAGAAAAGTTGATTTTCATCAAGTGTACGTTTTGGGTGTAAACTAGTGTTATTAGTAAATGGGGGTCCAAATCGGATCACAGATTCAACAACACCATCTAATATTGGTGGTTATAAGATTGCTCTCAAACAAATTATAGCATTGAATCATATAGATCCGTGATTTGATTTTTTTGTTGGTTATCTTAAATACTGAAATACGGTTCATCTCCCAAACTTTTTTAAGAATACCCCACAAATACTTATGTTACTAATTCACTAGGGGTGGTTTAGGGTATGATATAGTTTACTCACTTTGTTTTTTTATCTGTGATTGATTTTTTTTTTGTCAATATATTTCTTATTCAATTAATATATTTTCTTATTCAATTAAGGTTTCAATTAAAACAATTGTGACGACCAATGTAGGCCAGTGTAATTTAATACAGCTTGACCATCTTTTTTATCTTTATGCCCACAAACATTTTTTGCAAATATGCAACAATAACACCAAGAAAATTCCAATCGGCCAGGCAAACCTTAGTCATGGCTGGACAATCCATTCAGACACCTCAAGATCACTGATAATAATTCTCTTGTTTTTTGGTTTATTGCGTTTTATGATACTATTTTATGGTTTAATGCGTTTAAAGTTTCGGTTATTTTCATCTAAGCTTTTTGGTCACTTAACTACCAACTTCAGTTAAAAAAGGAAGTTTCTGTATCTCTCTTTCTTCATAACGAAAGTGAAAGGTTAAAAGTTTAAATATATTTTTATACCTCCCTTTCAATGATCAACAGCTATTTGGTGTTAACCATGGAAAAAAAGGTGCGAAATAGAGAGTTAGGCAACACTTTAAAATAATTTTCCGTTGATGTGGAGTTTTGTTTTTCTATACATTTTTGGTTTTTTTTTATGAGGTGATGGAAAAAATTTACCTAAAGGTGTCATTGTGTTAAAGCCAAGCCTGTTGTCTCAATATACCAGCAGTCAGTGAGAAAATTACATTGCTTTTTTTCTAACGCATTTTTGTATTTCGATTTTTGTGGTGAAAAAATTTATGTAAAATATTTAGTCACCAGAAAACACAATTCATTTGTTTGTTTTTTGTTTTTCTTAATTTTTCTAATTGCCTAGACTTGTCGAACTTTGGTGAGACCCAAAAAAAAGTTCAAAAGTTGAAATTGTTTTATGTTTAACATGATTTGCAATTTTGAAGGCTGTTAAAAGTTACAACTAAGGTTGGTTTTTAAATTATACCCACAGAGAAAAAATCTTAATAGATCTTGTTGCATATACACCAATGAACTGGAAAGACTAAACATCTAGAAATATCGATTTTTTCAAAGAATATGCTTTTTATAACTTTTTCTTAATTTTTTAGTCAAATTAGATTTTTAGGAAAAAATCTTAATAAATTTCGTTGCATGTAAATCAGTAAATTGGTAAAACTATTTTATTAGAAATATAGTTTTTTTTTCAAAGAAAATTTAAATTCGAAAAAAGCAAGCAATGTAAATTTAAAATTAAAAAAAAAAAAATTACATTACAATGCCCTTCTGAATAAAACATAATGAACATTTATTTGGCTCAAAACGGAACAAAAATAAAATATAGTCCAAAATAAACTATAGTCCAAATTTTTGGCAAGACTATTGTTTCTAATTTTTATCAGTTCTATAGAATAAAAAAAACAAAAAATTTATAAATGAAAAAAAAAAACAGAAAGAAGAAATGTTTTTATCGTGAAGAATATGAAAATCCGAACAACTTTTTTCACGACCCTTTTAGATATTTTAACTTTCTAGCACGTGTATTTAGCATGCCCGCCTTGCATACAAGGGGTTGTGCACACAAAAATATTTGGATTCAATCATGAAATCAATTGATCCAATTATTTTTAATTGAAATGTCTTCAATCACAGAAACGATAGTATCAATCGTTAAAGTCAACTAAAAAATTAATTGATCCAATTAAAAAATTAGTTGCTACTATTATTTTTTGTAATTGATTTTTATTTTAATTAAAAAATTTGTTGAATAAAAAAAATTTTTAATTGAATATTCAATCCCTGCTTCGATCGAACAACGAAAAGAAAAATAAAGTAGCAATAGTCAGGTTTGGGGTTTAGTGGAGTGGTGTCTAGACTTTTCCAATTATCTGTTGGGGATATATTCATTAGACAGATGAAGGTCATCCCTAGGTATTCTCATAAAGCTCAAGAATATATTCCGATGCCTTAAAAATTTACATTACTATGCCCCCGCCTAGATCTAAGTTTTACAAAATAGCTTGGAACAAATATTGTAATTTCATAATCCAATTATAATTACAGCTTACTTTAAAATTGTGAATTGACTGTATAGCCTTCCACTTAATTTGGTTATTATTTGTTTACTGTTATTGTCAATGAAAAGACTTTCGGTATTGTTTTATTGAATTTGTGGCCTAAAATTCGATATGACAGCTGGTTGTACCGTAGCCTTTATTGTCTGGGCATAGTTTTCATTATGCTTTCCTATTTTTTATATTTGACGTCCCCAAAACCACCACAGTTGGTTGAATTTGGTAGTTTTTTGTGTCTATTGTGAAAATATCATTTGACAGTTTATTGTTTACCAAATTGCTGAGTGTGCACGTGTGTGTGTGTGTGTGTGTGTGTAGAAGTCAACTCTTTTACTGTTTTTGCCCTGGTCAAGATAAGGAAATAGCCAAAGTGCATATTTGTCTGCCGTCAGCTGCATTTCGCATTATATGAAGTTATCGACAATATGTCAATTGGGATTTTATAACTTAAGGGCTTTCCCGGCATGTGTGTTGAGTGTAATGAAGCGTGTAGTTGAGAAATAAAATTAAAATGTCACAAACCAGTGGGAGGACATTGTCTTTTTACGGATAAAGTTTGAGTGATGGCTACATCGAAAAGCTACCAAGCAAAATAATTCGTATACGACGGTTTATTTCTTCTAATAAGAACAAATAAGAAACCACAATCAAATACATACTGCCAAAATTCAATACAGCTTAGTATTAAGTAAACCAACACCAAGGATCGCATATACGAAATTTTCGTAAACATGCCAGCTAGTCACTGCACACGGCTTTTGCTGTCGATATCAAATTGTGGAAAATCGGTTAATACAAAAAGAAACTTACCCAATCCTGAAAATAATTGATACAATTACTTTTTTAATATTGTTTTGATCAGAAAAATAATAGTATCAAAAATTAGGAATAAAAATATATTTTATTACAAAAATAAATAATTTATTATTTTTAATTGTTAAATTTCTGATTGAGCCATCAGTGATTTACTGTATTATTATATACTTGTTTAAAGTTTACTTTAGATTAAAGTTTTACTTAAAATGTTGTAAAAGCTAATTATTTCTGATACATTTTCCAATTATAATTATAGTTCTAGGATTTTTCAATTAATTTGAGTCGAAATTTAAATTTTGAAATTGGAGATATTGTTTTATAAAAATAAAATATTAGTTGGGACAATAAAATTACTTTATTTTTTAATTCGATTAAAAAAGTTATTTGTATCGGTTAATATTTTAATTTAAAATTTTTAAACAAATTTCTATAGAAATAAAATTTTGAGAAAATTTTCTATTGAAATAAAATTTTGAGAAAATTTTCTATAGAAATAAAATTTTAAGAAAATTTTCTTTTGAAATAAAAATTTGACAAAAATTTCTATAGAAATAAAAATTTGACAAAAATTTCTATAGAAATTAAATGTTGAGAAAAGCTTCTATAGAAATAAAATGTTGACAAAATTTTCTATAGAAATAAAATTTTTGGGAAAATTCAAATTTTTATAAATTTAAAAAGGTATATTTAAAAGGTTTTTGAAAATATAAATTTTAAAAAATTAGGAAAAGTCGACTTTTTAAATTGTTGAATTTAAACCTTTTCTATTTTACAAAAATTGGAAAGTCGAGTTTTCGTTTTTATACCCTTCACCACTACTGTGGTACAGGGTATAATAAGTTTGTGCGTTTGTATGTAACGCCAAGAAGGAAAAGTCTGTATACCGATCGTCTTAGAATTAAATTCTGAGTCGATTTAGCGATGTCCGTCTGTCTGTCTGTCTGTCTGTCTGTCTGTCTGTCCGTCTGTCCGTCTGTCTGTCTGTTGATGTATTTTTGTGTGCAAAGTACAGCTCGCAGTTTTAGTCCGATTGTCCTAAAATTTAGTATAGGGTCCTGTTTCGGCTCAAAGACGATCCCTATTGATTTTGGAAAAAAATCGGTTCAGATTTAGATATAGCTGCCATATATATTTTTCACCGTCATAATTGGCGTGTATATCAACCGATCTTCCTAAAAGTCCGTACATCCGAATATTTTATGAGTCTCGAAAAACTTGCAAAATATCAGCCAAATCGGTTCAGATTTAGATATAGCTCCCATATATAGCTTTCGCCCGATTTACACTCATTTGCCCACAGAGGCCAATTTTTTGTTCCGATTTGGTTTAAATTTTGCACAGGGAGTAGAATTGGCATTGTAGCTATGCGTGTCAAATGTGGTTGAAATCGGTTCAGATTTAGATATAGCTCCCATATATAGCTTTCTCCCGATTTACACTCATTTGCCCACAGAGACCAATTTTTTGCTCCGATTTAGTTGAAATTTTGCTCAGGGAGTAGAATTGGCATTGTAGCTATGCGTGTCAAATTTGGTTGAAATCGGTTCAGATTTAGATATAGCTCCCATATATAGCTTTCGCCCGATTTACACTCAAATGACCACAGAGGCCAATTTTTTGATCCGATGTAGTTGAAATTTTGCACAGGGAGTATATTTAGCATTGTAGCTATGCGTGCCAAATTTGGTTGAAATCGATTCATATTTAGATATATCTCCCATATATATGTTTTTCTGATTTCGACCAACATTTTCCTTGTAAAATCGCCACTGCTTAGTCGAAAAGTTGTAAAAATGACTCTAATTTTCCTAAACTTCTAATACATATATATCGAGCGATAAATCATAAATAAACTTTTGCGAAGTTTCCTTAAAATTGCTTCAGATTTAAATGTTTCCCATATTTTTTTTTTACTAAAATTGTGTTCCACCCTAGTGCATTAGCCAACTTAAATTTTGAGTCTATAGATTTTGTAGAAGTCTATCAAATTCTGTCCAAATCGAGTGATATATAAATGTATGTATTTGGGACAAACCTTTATATATAGCTCCCAACACATTTGACGGATGTGATATGGTATCGAAAATTTAGATCTACAAAGTGGTGCAGGGTATAATATAGTCGGCCCCGCCCGACTTTAGACTTTCCTTACATGTTTAAATTGGGAATAGTGTCAACTTTTTTAATTTGTGAAAATATAGAAAAGTCGATTTTTTGAAAAGAAAAGCTTTTTGCACATATGGAAAACTCAACTTATCGAATTTTTAAAAATTTGGAAAAATCATGTTTTTGACTTTTGAACCTTTCGACTATTTCAAAATTTTAATTTTTAAAAATTGGGAAAATCGATATTCGAATTTTTGAATTTATAAGCCTTTTTTATATTTTTTATATTTCAAAAATTGGTCGAATTTTCCTTTTTCTGTGTTTCTAAAAATTTAGAAAATTTGGCTTTTTGCAAATTCTCGTATGGAAAACTTAACTAAACTCTACTGTTCGAATTTTTCGAAACTTGGAAGAGTCGACTTTTTGAATTGTTTATTTAAAAAAAAAAAGTTTCGGACTTTTGGACTTTTCGACTATTCCAAATTCTTGAAAATTTGAATGAGTCGACTTTTTGAGTTTTCCACATATTTCACATTTAAAAAAAAATCGACATTTCAAATTTTGGAAAAGTTCGACTTTTTTATAAAATATAGAAAAATCTCCTCTTCGAGTTATCGATCTTTTTTAAAATGTCGAGTTTACGGCTTTCTAGTTTACATATAACTTTAGACATCCATTATAATTTATATGATATCGTCTACTTGGCCACTCAGAAATATCATAGAAATATTTGCATCGTATTTCCCTTTCCATCCAATATCGACGAATTTGCAAAATTGTTAAATAATATTTTGAGAAAATTTTCTATAGAAATACAATTTTGAGAAAACTGTTCATAGAAATAAAAATTTAAGAAACATTTCTATAGTAATAAAAGCTTGAGAAAACTTTCTATAGAAATACAATTGTGCAAAATATGATTTTTTTTGTTGGTAGTTTTTGGTAACATTTTCTCCAAAATTTACGTCAGGATCTATACATTCTTAGGAAAAGCTTCGATATATTAAGGTTGGTTTATAATCGAAATACAAATGCCTCTTTACCTGGCGATACCAAAATCCAGTCAAATCTAAATCCAGTAAAGGACTTGGAGAACCAAAGATAAATCGAGAAGGAGACAGTTGCTCTTGCTTAATTAAGCATTAAGAAATCTTAAATTTTGATTCTGATTTTATAATCCATAAGTAGACATAATTCCATATAGTCTTATTACAATTTCTTGATTCTATTTAGTTGAATCCATTATTAGATATTTTGTGATATTTACTTCCTATAGCTATACACATTTTATTAGCATTTATATATCTAAAATAATTAATAGAAATTACCTTTACGTAAATGAATTTCAAATTTTTTTCAAATTCAAGACACCGCAAACTTTTTGCATACTCAAACCCCTGTACTAATAATAAATCATTCAAAAACTCCTCTACCTTTAAATGTCTGTCCAGCACGTTAATTTCTAACAACACATTATCATTGATGACATTAGGCAAGCGGGGCTAATTAAGCTTAAATTGCAAAGAATTTTGTTTAACATGTTTGTTGAACATTTACAGCCACCATAAATGCTCCATAACAACAGAGACCATCATTTTGGTATAAGGCACAGGCAGTGAAATAGATCCCAATGAAAAGATAAAAAATAATTAATAAACGTTAAGCATGAGAAAAATATGTTATGGATTTTTTTGCGCTTAAAAAAATGCCTATGCAAAAAAAACGTTAATAAAACAAAGAGAAGAACTGTTAGAATTCACAAGTCTAGAAGTGAAACTCAAGAAAAAAATTCAACAAAATAGCGGCATTTAGCATATAACTACAGACTTTAAAGAAACCAGGTCTGAAGAGAGAGAAAGGAAGATGATAAGGAAAAACTTCGAAATATATGTAAAAATTTGTGTGCCATAACGAAAAGTTTGGCCAGAGAACAGCAACATCAATTCATACGACAACTTGAACCAAGTTCGTTACTTGAGTCTTTTGTTGTAGTGTACATGCGAGAGAAGTTCTTATAGAGGTTGCAACATCGATGGCGTTATTTTCTTTTTTTTACCAAACTGTATGACTGTGTCTGTTTGGATTTCCTTTGAAAATCTTTCAATAGTGGACATGGTATGTTTTTGTTTTTTGCTTCGTGCTCTTTTGCATTTAACAAATTTAATTAATTTTATTGCATTCTTTATATTGTGAGAATATTTTTATGCACATCTGCTTACTGTTTGCTGGATAACAGCAGACGGACATACGGATGGACGGACAAACAACATTTAGCATTTCAAAAAAACCACGAACTGTAAACAAATGTATTCATAAGTATTATGATTTCTTTGCTAAGCTTTTTTGAAAGCAAAAGAAGATCACACTCTTTTGTATGTACGGCTCGTAACCAAGACATTGCCCACTTAAGCAATTGGAAAAATGCCAAGTGTTCCCCATATGCCAAAGACGATTGTGGTGGTGTAGTGGTGACTGCAAAACTAATGACAGCTTCAACATACCTTCACATAAGCAAAAGTATTTAATCTACGGTAGCCAACTGCTTTCAATGTCTTTAAATCATTCGAAAATGTTCTTTATACTCTCCTTGGCCTTGCATGCCAGACATTTGCCTGTTGTTAGTAATGTGTTGACGTCTTCTTAAGAATTAGAAGACAGAAGGAATATCATCGTCCTCATCATATTTGTAGCTCTTTGAGTTACCGAATGTTCCCGAGAATTTAAAAACCATACTAACTACTACCTCTATGCATCGGGATTCATACGCTTAGTTTCTTTCTTGAAAGCCGGACATTGTTAAGCTGTTAAATTTTCATCACACTGCCATTACAGATCAAATCACATCATAACACTTAAATTCATATGTTTAAAATTATTAAAGACACAACATACAACCAACAAATGGGGATAACAGCAAATATCATCCCATGTCTGAGTAGTTGAGGTAATACCCAAGTGATTGTTTCAACGTAGATATTGCACGTTGACGATTATCTGGCCATCATTATTAAATTAATCTTCATCATTATAAGGAAAAGGAGTAAAGCTATAGGACCTGCATTTGCTGTTTGGGGTTTTACTTTTATTGCTTTTCTTTGCAAAAAAAAAATACGTCAATGGATGCGTGAAATATAGCAACTTAAGATTTTATACATACACAGTGGAATGAATTGAAAAATAATACGTTTCTAAAAAAAAGTAAAAGTAGTATAAGTTATAATTTAATAATCGTATCATTTCCCTGTGGTATTTGAACTCCAGGAATCATTTTTATGCCGACAGAATTTACAACTCAGCAGCCGTAGTATCTCCGTTATTATATTATCGCCATCACTGATATGTATGTCTATAAAAATTTCAGTACCAAACGTTCTGGTTCAGGTCGAAAACATATGTTGTTGCACCTATATTACCTGTTTATTTTCATAATTCATTATGATTGTAAATATATAAATAAATAAATAGTTCTGGTTGATAAGGTTTTTTGTTTTGTTATATACAAAGAGTAGAAGTAGTAATTACTTTTATTTGTTATAAAAGGTCCTTTAACAAATTTATAAATATAATTTAAATTTTTTTTTTGACCGATTATGTCAAGGCATCATGTGCATTGGACCTTTTCGAAAATTATTATGATGTTCTGGCCCCATTGCGAAACTACCCCCATTCTCTTTAATGTCCAATTCCTATAAACCCTCCAAATTCTTTCCTTGATGTAACACTATCAATTAAGTATTAGGCGGACTGAAATCCCTGTTTGGTCAGAAATCTTCAAATGTCTTAAATAGTGATGGTAGCCCTATGGAAGAGTGAATGAATTTCATAAATTAAAAAAAAAAAAAAAAAAAACTTCTTGAGGAGTGAAGATTAAGCGTATCTTTACAGTAACATTTTTGAGTATACATTAAAAGTAATCATAAAGGGAGGACGTCAAAGTATTTTCGCTGAGTTAGTTAGAAGTCCTAGAATATCTTAAATAGTGATTGTAGCCCTATGGAAGAGTGAATGAATTTCAGAAATAAATTAAAAAAAAAAAACTTCTTGAGGAGTGAAGATTAAGCGTATCTCTAGAATAACATTTTTGGAGGTACATTAAAAGTAATGATAAAAGGAGAACGTCAAAGTTTTTTCACTGGTTTAGCATATGAGCTGTCCACTTTTTTGGGTCTAGTATGATATTAGTAATATGGGTCTACATATCTTTGGTCTGCATTAATTCGCCTTCTTTTCTGTTTACTTGAATCTACCCTGAAAATTAAAGTTTATCTGATATCTTTTTGGATGTACATTAAAAGTGATGATAGGGGAACAACTTCCAATTTTATTCTGGGCTAGGTTAGGTTACACACAGAGAAGGAATATGATCACCTCAAACATATTTTAAGAGACAAATGTTATTTTTGGGTGGTGACCATTTAACATGGTTTTTGTAACCATGTTCTTTTCTCGAAAATCGTGTATCTGATTTCGGCAAGCAGGTTTTATTTGACGAGAAAATAACATTTTAGTGACAAACATGTTATTTTTGTATGGTGACCACGTACCATACAAAAATAACATTTTGCTCTTGAAACATGTTTGAGGTGATCATATTCCTTCGCTGCTTGTAGGTTAGGTGGCCGCCCGATGTATCAGGATCAGACTATTCAGTCCATTGTGATACCACATTGGTGAACTTCTCTCTTATCACTGAGTGCTGCCCGATTTCATGTTAAGCTCAATGACAAGGGACCTCCTTTTTATAGCCGAGTCCTAACGGCGTTCCACATTGCAGTGAAACCACTTAGAGAAGCATGAAAAACCTTAGAAATGTCACCAGCATTACTGAGGTGGGATAATCCACCGCTGACAAACTTTTTGGTGTTCGGTCGAAGCAGGAATCGTACCCACGACCTTGTGTATGCAAGGCGGACATGCTAACCATTGCACCACGGTGGCTCTGGACTAGCATTTGGGGTTTCCAGTCTTTTTAGCCCACAATACTATTAGAAATATATGTCTACATGTGTTTGGACACATGTAGATGCATATCCTTATAACGCTCCTCTCTTTTTGTTGATTTTATATTCGGAGGAAAATTCGTTCCTTTAAGAGTCTTGTCCTATATTCTATTGAAATTTTGTTACCTAAAGGGTGATTTGTTAAGAGCTTGATAACTTTTTTTTTAAAAAAACGCATAAAATTTGCAAAATCTCATCGGTTCTTTATTTGAAACGTTAGATTGGTCCATGACATTTACTTTTTGAAGATAACTTCATTTAAATGTTGACCGCGGCTGCGTCTTAGGTGGTCCATTCGGAAAGTCCAATTTTGGGCAACTTTTTCGAGCATTTCGGCCGGAATAGCCCGAATTTCTTCGGAAATGTTGTCTTCCAAAGCTGGAATAGTTGCTGGCTTATTTCTGTAGACTTTAGACTTGACGTAGCCCCACAAAAAATAGTCTAAAGGCGTCAAATCGCATGATCTTGGTGGCCAACTTACCGGTCCATTTCTTGAGATGAATTGTTCTCCGCAGTTTTCCCTCAAAATGGCCATAGAATCGCGAGCTGTGTGGCATGTAGCGCCATCTTGTTGAAACCACATGTCAACCAAGTTCAGTTCTTCCATTTTTGGCAACAAAAAGTTTGTTAGCATCGAACGATAACGATCGCCATTCACCGTAACGTTGCGTCCAACAGCATCTTTGAAAAAATACGGTCCAATGATTCCACCAGCGTACAAACCACACCAAACAGTGCATTTTTCGGGATGCATGGGCAGTTCTTGAACGGCTTCTGGTTGCTCTTCACTCCAAATGCGGCAATTTTGCTTATTTACGTAGCCATTCAATCAGAAATGAGCCTCATCGCTGAACAAAATTTGTCGATAAAAAAGCGGATTTTCTGTCACTGATTTTGGTAATAAAATTCAATGATTTGCAAGCGTTGCTCGTTAGTAAGTCTATTCATGATGAAATGTCAAAGCATACTGAGCATCTTTCTCTTTGACACCATGTCTGAAATCCCACGTGATCTGTCAAATACTAATGCATGAAAATCCTAACCTCAAAAGAATCACCCTTTATATCATCCACCATGGACACGGTCGGCTTATAGATCTTAGAAAGGAATTTCTTCATTGTCGACATCTCGATGACGCCATCCACATGGCAGCAGAATAACTTGTTTCGTGTTATCGTGTTTACAATAGAGGTGTGCCCGTGACACTAAATAGTCGTACCAAGTGTGATTGAAGCAGATAGGGAATATACAAATTTTTTTTTTTTTTTTTTTTTGCAATTTCACGTCCACAACAAGCTCACCCTCCAGCCCAAGATTTAATTCTTTCTCATATGTCAATCACGTCTTTTATTTGAATAATTGACATTAATTTGCTGGTGAAACATATCATATTTTGTTGCTTAAACTAATTTCAAAGCCTCGTGCATTTGGCGTAAATCACGCGTGGGTAAACATTTTTCCCTCGAGAATATGAATGAAAGTGAGTAAAATTTTACTCACATGCACATATTGTATTCGCTGAGCATGATATGAGAATAAGATTCCCCAAGAAAAATTTTGAAAAAAAAACTATTTGTCCGATTGTCTTCATATGGTGAGAATAATTGGAAAAAAAATTCTAATTTAACCACTGTGAAAGATGTGGTCCGTCAAGACGACGACATTGTTTTGCACGGGTGTTGATGTTTGTCGTATTTTTCCTTCTTGGTTTTGGTTCAATTTGTTTTGCACGTATGTTGCGTATATCTTCCAGTGTAAGACCAGTAGTGACTAAAATTATTTATTTTTATTTTTTATTCTTCTTAAGAGTTGGAGAAAAAAATAAAGAAATTACCACTATCAAACATGTGTAACGACTGGGGTGGGCATGAACGGTAAGCGTTCTAGTATCACTCTTGGGCGTATCTGAGCTTGTTGTATCATGTTTTCCTATCAAGAATATATATGACCATACTATGAAAAATTCCCTTTAAATTGGCTGTTAGGTGTTTGATATATTCTATGAAGGAGAGTTGTGTGCTATTTTATTAAGAGATTAGCATACATTTCCCCCAAAGAGTATAGAAATATAATACATTTTTCACTATTAAATTCAAAATTGGTCAGTTTATCATATTTCATAACATCTTTCTGTGGAAACTCACGTGAATCCCATATGTATTTCTATCCTTTCCCTTTTATTTTTTGCATGTTAATACTTTTCTTTTCTTTGATATTGTCAATATTTTATAAGGAACAGCTTTTATTCAACTACTACATGTGATGCAAATGACGTCGGAGTGACATAGAAACCTTTTGTGACATTGTCTTCGAAGCATCAAATAAGAACTTTTCATGGGTCATCTTATGCATGCACCGAAAAGAAATCTTTTACCGGTTCCAAAGATTTTGTTTTTACACTAATGACTTTGGTATTGATTCCGAGCCAAAGAAGCAGAGGATATTTTATACAACTTGAACTTATCACTTAAATTGAATAAAATTACGACGCAAATATATTCAATACATGTGATACTGGTAAATGCACCAAAAATCTTAAGAATTTAGGCTCTTATTTCCTTGTACCCTAGAGAACTATCTTAGATCAATTTTCAATTAGAACTTAGTATACGATCAAAATGGAGATTACTATTTAATTACATACAAATATATAGTATAATGGATCTATATCTTAACTTGATTAAATTTTTTCCAAATTAATTGGCTTTTGTCTTTAACTCAAAAAAAAAAAACTCTACTAGATGGGTTGGTTTTAACTTGCGACTTCCATCTTTTGAGCAAACAAACATATAACAGATAGATGTGATTTTGAAACGATAAGTATATAATGAAGAATATTTCGGGCAGGCTCTTCTTAATGTCTATCACAAGAAACATAACGATCTAAGCGTAGATCTAAGTACTAACTAAGCACTTTCTTACACAGTTTTACCATGTGAACATAAGCTGTGGATCGCATAATGTGATCGTAACGGCCAATGTAGGTCGGGAAATCGACAGGGAGATATACTATCACCACTACTGTGGACAACAACTACACATGGTCTACTAAGGATTCTAGATAAGGAGGGGTTTGAATCCGTTTGATACTCAGACGATGTTATAATATTTTGCAGGGGACGGATCTTAACATACTTTGTAGGAGGGCAGAGAGGTTCCTGAGGATGGCATATGACTGGACAAGACCCAGGGGCCTGAATATTGAAGTGGAGAAGATAGAATTATGCCTATTCACTACACTAATAGAAAAAATTGCGTTCCACAATCGTGAACGGACGGTGACAAAATGAAACGGAAACGTTCACAAAAAATCGAAACGGAATGTTGACGATTTCGTCCACGGGCGTTCACAATTGCATGAACGGCATTTTTTCCTTTGGCCATGAGAAGTCTTAAAATAATCTCTAGACGTTGTTATGGCAACTCAGCCGGCAATCAGAGATGGTCTGTATCAAACTTTTTTAGGTTTTCGACTGTCTCAAAGTTGTAAACGTCGTAAACATCACATACGCGTCGTAAATGTAGAAAGAGTAACAAAAGTCGCAATCAGAGATGGTCTGTATCAAACTTTTTTAGGTTTTCGACAGTCTCAAAGTTGTAAACGTCGTAAACATCACATACGCGTCGTAAATGTAGAAAGAGTAACAAAAGTCGCAAACTCAAAATACTTTAGTTGCGTCATCTAGGCAGCGAATTCGATGATATCCAAGACGATGGTATGTGCGAAGAAGTTTCAATTCTTAGGAATGTCCACATTTTTCGGTTTTAGTCCCCACATTTTCCCTATTGCATTTTGCAAGAGTACCGTGGATTTTCTCAACCTTTCTTAGCTTTAAGTTCAGTCTCCTGTCCAATATAACTCCAAGGTATTTTGCACACTCACCAACGGGAATTTCGATACCACCTAAGAAAATAGGCTTGACCGTGGGAAAACTTTCACAAATTTCTGCAGAAACTCACAGCGAATGCTGTCAAACTAAATTAAAAAATGTTCAGGATTTCTTCTATTCAAAATTAGGTTTTATACAGTAGGTTTACGACTTTTGCGACATACGTATTATACCGTCGCAAATGTATGTCGCAAAAGTCACAGTTTGTGACAGGCTAACCCTGGTTGCAATGTGCGGTTGCCTATTCCGGTTAGCGGACCACAGCATAATCCTGCAGGCAGAAGTGCGTGCCATATCGTAACATGTTAAATTCCGTTGAGGAAATACGGCAGGATCCGCATCGCATGGGTATAACCACGTAGGGAATAGATAAGAGCTAGGGCACATAAAGAAATTAACTCAAAGCCTATAAAGGCAACGGGGGTCAAGTTCAATGGATGGTCACGGGAGACCCATAGAGCGATGTGGACTAATGCAACGGTCGTAAATACGTGTTGCTGAGACCTTGGAACACTACAAAGAGTTAGGGATGATTCGGGACCTGGTCCAGCTGCGAAACAGAGGCTGGAAACAAATTGGGGAATCAATTAGAGACACAGAGTTCCTGGAACACATGAAGGGTACTATGAAAAGAGAAGTTACAGCGCAATGCAAGCCAAGCTGGCTTAGGTCAATGTCAGCCGCCATGAGACACGGCAACCTGAAACCTCTTTTCAACCTATATTAATCTAACCTTTCCTACAATTAGTCCTTTTTGAAACTCTCCGATTATCTCTTAACAAATACACACCATATATATGAAATACATGAAATCATGAATATTGCATGTGCGGCATGCATGTACGTTGTAGGCAGTCTCATGTAGTTTATTTAACAAGTAACTCAATTTATTTTTGCTCGCTTCATAATGACTAAAGGCACAATATTGATTAATTTTCAACAATTTGTTTGAAATTGAATTGGCCTCAAAGATGGTTGCCACTGCTGCCGACTTCTTCTGGTTATTCAGTCATGGTTATTCATTAAGGTTTTTTTTTGTATTTTTCGATTCGATTTGTTTTCTGTTTGGGTTTGTAAACAGGCTTTACAAGATATTCAAATTAATGAAAATATAACGAAAGCCCTTTTTTATGCCACAATGATGATGTACAAATTAAAGCTGAAAATTGTTTTCGTCCATAAGGGTTTAACCAAAGCCTTGGGATGGTTGCATGTGTGCCATTAGCATTGGAACAGGAAATGTTTGTTTTGAAATATTAACAAATTAGCTTAACATTCCGAACAGGAAAAATATTTTGTAGATAAATGGATCGTTGGGCTTTTTCGTGGTATTATGTGGAAACGTTTTGATTATTGTGACAATTTATATGAAGGAAAATGTTAACACCATTTCCGTAATAAATCCTTTTAGCCTACCATAGTGAAGTTTTTATTCTCATAGTGGAGCTCGGGGTTAGAGAACTTTGTATAGAAAATGTGCTTCCCAAATGAATTATTCTGGGAGGATCATACGATTATATCGATCTGTTCGCATATTTTATGATCCGATAGATGGGCATACCTACTGTTATCGTCCTGTAAGCGACCTTTCCATAATTGTCATTATCGAAAGCCGAGAACTGCTGCTCTCTCTCTTATGACCATGTTGATCAGAGGAATTTCGGCAGCATCTGCTCGCTTCTTAATTTCTGGTTTAAAACCCCAGGAGCTTCAATTCCCCCAGAATGAGGGAATTAAAGCAGAATATCAATAAAGGAGTCAACGGACAGAAAATGAACTCAGGATTAGTACCTGAAGCAATGTGAAAGAAACTCCTTGAACTCCGACAGATGAACAATACAACTTTAGTTGCCTCCGGTTACGTGACGATCACGATAAAAATAAATTTATTGGGTTAATTAATAAAGCTCCGAGCCAAAGGTATGACTATTTTATCCCAGCCGTACTGATTGAACACATCAACAGTGCCGGTTCCCGACCGAATTTCAATACCCAGCAAAAAAAAATGTGGAAGTTCTTTAAAACACTTCCATATGATGCACTCCCAGCGATGTTCTTTATTTTAACTACCCAGGAAGTTCTTTTAATTCAATTTTTTATAACTTTGTTTTTTCATACTTTTAATGGGTAATTTTAACTTTTTTTGTTTCAAATAGGTTAAAAACAGAGTAAGAATTCATAAAATAGTACAAATCATTTAAATTTTTTCGAAAAAATGCTAAATCCAATCTGAAAAAATTGTGCATTTTTGAAAATATTTGAGGTCAAACGTTTTCGACAAGCGTTACAATCCATTAAAAATTATTTATTTGACAAAATATCTCAGAATATTTTAATTTTCATCCAAAACATTTAATTCGGATCACACCTAAGAAGTGATGCAAATTCAGTGCAACGGATGTTGAAATGGAGAACTTCCGTCCTATGACAAGCCCATGTTAAATTCATCGCTTCTGCGTCAATTTTGCACCACTTCCGGATCCAAAAAGAACATTTTCATTACTTTTTTGCCGACGCTTTTTTTACTGGTTACTAATGTAAAAAAAACTCGTTCCATATTGAACAGGAATCAATTGTGTAGTTTGATGTATGATAGATTCAAACCTAAATATCGCCAATAATAAAAAAAAATATAATGCAGTAGAATAGTGTATCACAAATTACCAATAAATCTATAGATACTTCCAAATCAATACATATTTTCGCAATAGGGAAACAGTGTCCACAAATTTTGTCTCATCCAAGACTACATGAGAAGATCATTGACTTTGAAATTTTTCAATGAACCAACTATTAAATTGAAAAAGACATGAATTGAAAAGACATGAAAACAACAATCAAAAGTAAGACTCACTAGTACTCGCTCACAGTCTATCATCGGAAGAGGAAAGTATTACGATCAAGAACGTAGAACAAAATTTTCGTATTTTAGGTTTATTCGTCCACAGAAATAAGAAGAAGAAGAAAACGACAACACTTGAGAAGAATGCACGGCATGCAATGTCACGACAAAATTATGTTCAAATGTTGACAACATTTAAATAATGTTGCCAGCAACAACAGCCACAACATTAAACATTATTTAAAATCATAAAATGGCCAACAACAACGACAAACAAACTGCGGAATATAAAGACAAACTCATAAAATTTGTTTTATTATAACACACGTACACGAAGTATTTAGAGAAAAACGTATATGCATACTCAGGTACTAAATTTAGGCTAAGTCGATTTTATTATACCCTACAGTGTTCCGTTAAAAATACTTTTCAGAAATGTGATTTTGATATCCAAAAGTGGAAAAAATTGTATTATATACTTATATCGTATCCCAGCAAAAAAAGCGTAGCCAAAAAAAAGTACTGAAAATGTTCTTTTTGGATCCGGAAGTGGTGCAAAATTGGCGTAGAAACGGATGGATGGATGTCTACCATTTCAACAGCCGTTGCACTGAATATATATCACTTCTTAGGGTGTGGTCCGAATTCAGTGTTTTGTATGTGATTTGAAAAGTTTTATGATATTTAGATAAATAAATACTTTTTAAATTTTTTATGATTTTTAACGCATTCTAACGCTTGTCTGAAACGCTTGACCTAAAAAATTTCCAAAAATGCGCAATTTTTCTAGAATAGATTTAACATTTTTTTGTCGACCTTTGCAGTAGTGTAGACGTTATGCTATGGAAGTTCATTTTAATATTTTTGAAAAGTTTTCAGTCAATTAACGATTTAAAAAGTAGCATTAAGGAATGTGAAGTTATATGAAGAAATAATGCAAAGTGTGTGTAAAAATTATACTGTCGATTGCATTATATGCGTTCCCAGTTGATGTTAGCTTAAAAGATACAAATAGAACCTTATCCACTGCTAAATGCACCTTCGACAGTGCTGAAACATGATTTTTACTTTTCAATAACTCCAAACAATCATATTCTTTCCCGAAAATTTGTTCTCCCAGATAGTTAGTTGCTGAAATTTTGTTCTCCCAGATGATTAACAGGTTGGCTGATAAGTCCCCGGTCTAACAAAGAAAAACACATTTTTTTGTCAAAATTCTTTTTTATTATTCAACATAGTTCCCTTCAAGAGCGATACAACGATTATAACGACCTTCCAATTTTTTTATACCATTTTAGTAGTACTCCTTCGCCTCAGTTTCGGCGATCACCTCTTCATTGCAGCCAAATTTTTTCCCTGCGAGCATCCTTTTGAGGTCTGAGTCGCTGGGGCCAGATCTGGAGAATACGGTGGGTGGGGAAGCAATTTGAAGCCCAATTCATGAATTTTTGCCATCGTTCTCAATGACTTATGGCACGGTGCGTTGTCTTGTGATATATCGCAACACTTTTTTCTTCTTCATATGGGGCCGTTTTGCCGCGATTTCGACCTTCAAACGCTCCAATAACGCCATATGTTGATGGTTTTTCAAAATCTTTGAATTCTTTTTTTGGGTGCAAGATTTAATTCACTTCAAAATCGGTGCGTGATGTCAGTATCTGTTTTTTGAAATACACACAATTTATTTTTGTGCAAATTTAAATACACAAATTCATACTCAAGTATAAATTATGACAAGTTTCAAGTAAAACGCGTCTCAAAATAGAGACTTGAAAAAACAGCACCTATGTTTGAATACTTTTTAGCTTTATAGTTAAGTTCTACAAATTCTTCCAAGTTAAGGAGAATTTCAATAATATTCCCAATAATTTAGGACAAATTGTCCTCAGTTCAATAGAATTTTCTTTTATTTATAGGTACATATTTTAAGCACGTATCTCTTAACTATAACAACTAAAACGCCTTCATCGATATGAGTCAAAAAAAATTTTGTATCACAGAAAATCGGCTTCTTTGTATTCATAAAGACAAGAAATTATTGTGATCAAGACAATATTTTTACAGAGTACGTGACGCATGTCTTCAACTTCTTACAACCGTATAAAAAATGGTTAATAATTATAAATTGCTTCTACATAAGGTTAGGTTAGGATAGATGGCAGCCCGATTTATCAGGCTCACTTAGACTATTCAGTCCATTGTGATACCACATTGGTGAACTTCTCTCTTATCACTAAGTGCTGCCCGATTCCATTTTAAGCTCAATGATAAGGGACCTCCTTTTTATAGCCGAGTCCGAACGGCGTTCCACATTGCAGTGAAAATACTTAGAGAAATTTTGAAACCCTCAGAAATGTCACCAGCATTACTGAGGTAGGATAATCCACCGCTGAAAAACTTTTTGGTGTTCGGTCGAAGCAGGAATCGAACCCACGACCTTGTGTATGCAAGGCGTGCATACTAACCATTGCACCACGGTGACTTCTTCTACACAAACTGATCCCTAACTAAAGGGATGATATAATTCCATACTCCGTTATTTAACGATATCCGTCTTTCTATTGGAATAACGCTGTAGCATGCGATAATGAAGTTAACGTTTACTAATCCAAGAAGTTATCTTTTGACAAAAAAGCTATCTTTAAAAACAAAAAAAAAGTAAAGGGTGATTCTTTTGAGGTTAGGATTTTCATGCATTAGTATTTGACAGATCACGTGGGATTTCAGACATGGTGTCAAAGAGAAAGATGCTCAGTATGCTTTGACATTTCATCATGAATAGACGAACGATCTGCCACAACGTCGAATTTCCAGTGAATGGGCCCTAGAAAAGTTGGCAGAAAATCCGCTTTTTTATCGACAAATTTTGTTCAGCGATGAGGCTCATTTCTGGTTGAATGGCTACGTAAATAAGCAAAATTGCCGCATTTGGAGTGAAGAGCAACCAGAAGCCGTTCAAGAACTGCCCACGCATCCCGAAAAATGCACTGTTTGGTGTGGTTTGTACGCTGGTGGAATCATTGGACCGTATTTTTTCAAAGATGCTGTTGGACGCAACGTTACGGTGAATGGCGATCGCTATCGTTCGATGCTAACAAACTTTTTGTTGCCAAAAATGGAAGAACTGAACTTGGTTGACATGTGGTTTCAACAAGATGGCACTACATGCCACACAGCTCGCGATTCTATGGCCATTTTGAGGGAAAACTTCGGAGAACAATTCATCTCAAGAAATGGACCGGTAAGTTGGCCACCAAGATCATGCGATTTGACGCCTTTAGACTATTTTTTGTGGGGCTACGTCAAGTCTAAAGTCTACAGAAATAAGCCAGCAACTATTCCAGCTTTGGAAGACAACATTTCCGAAGAAATTCGGGCTATTCCGGCCGAAATGCTCGAAAAAGTTGCCCAAAATTGGACTTTCCGAATGGACCACCTAAGACGCAGCCGCGGTCAACATTTAAATGAAATTATCTTCAAAAAGTAAATGTCATGGACCAATCTAACGTTTCAAATAAAGAACCGATGAGATTTTGCAAATTTTATGCGTTTTTTTTTTAAAAAAAAGTTATCAAGCTCTTAACAAATCACCCTTTATTAGAAGCTATCTTTGCAAGGCTTGGCATACATTCTGCTCTTAAAGAGAATAATTAAAAAAAGGAATTTCGTTTGTCTACAATTTCTTACCGTGAGCAAATATTTTTTCTGTGGGTATCCACATTCGTCCACATTGTTACTGATGTTCATGTAAATCGTTACTTGCCATCCATGATGGTGGATATTTGTGATTCATTCGGCCGAACAACCTAAGTACCTAAGTTTTTTAAAATGTATTTCAAATATAAGGTTTTTGAAAAATACACCTTTAAATAAAGGTTCCATATGAGTATATTGAAAAATATTCGACTTTAGACCTTTCTTAAATGTTTTATAAAGAGACAATTCCAAAGAACATTTGAAAAGATTTATTAGACAACTTATTACTGCTATCGATCGAAAACTAATTCAAATTCTTCCTATCTGCATACTTGCAAACCAATCGCTAAACGTGAATAAAGGGTTCTGTTACTCAAATCTTTGACTAAAACAACTAGGTTACAACTCTCATTTGCCGAGAGATAGATGTAGGGTAAACATATTATGGTTGATGAGAACGACTATCTAATCATAGTCGGTGAAAAGGCAAATGAATTTAAACATGGTGGTGTCTAGACTGGGGAAACTTTTCCTTCAACCAATCACAAGTTAATCATAAACTGACCAACTACAAGAACATGAACCATAACATCCATAATATTAAGCATATAATGAAGTTTTTTCTTTTTGTTTTTTTTTTTTTTTTTTTGCATTAAAACGGTCACAAGAAGGAAGTATGGTGGTTGGTATGGTCGATTTTTGCTCTCGAGCTCAACGCAAAAACTCTTTTTCAACCCCATGCTGGTGTAAACAACATGCACCTTACACTAATGACCAAATGACACGATATGTCTTACACTTGCAGTAGAAATGTAGTTGCAAATCCCATGTGTCTCCATGCATCCCATACATCCATCCATTTACCGTCAGTGTGTCTATGTATTTATATGTACGAGTGTGTGTATTATTATACTGTGACTGTCGCCTTTACTCTGATGAGGATGTTGAGTGTTGAGTGTGTGACAGTGAGTTGAGGCTTATTGAAAACATGGACGACGAACAAAGCACCATCAGCATCGGTAACACAAACACACAAAAAAACTGCAAAGCCTTTTTTCCTTTCTTTCATAATTTGTTGTTGCTGATGTCGTCGTTTTTATGACAAAACAACCAAACAACAACCAACCATAAGAATAACAACCACATTACCAGTATCAAATAAGTAAACGAACATTCAAGCAAAGAACCAACCATAAAGCCATCCAACCAACCAACCAACAAGAAGCAGACATTTGCTATGGTTGTCATATTTTGTCTGCTCTTAATGTCGTTCTAAAAAAATCTTCACAGAAAAAAAAGTTGTCTTAGATCAAAGCGTCCAGCAGGTACTCTCGACAGCTTAGTTCTTTTTATGTAAGAAGAGCACTTGTATTTGATTGAAATATTAATCCTTCAGCAATCCAAGAAAAATATGCGAGATCTTTATAATGGATCCTGGGGACTTTTCAATTAAGCCAGTGACTAAGCAGTGTCTTTACAGATTTTATTTTTATTGATTGCATCCAAAATGTTTGATCTCATGAATGAGTTCCGTTAAATAAAAAAGTACTACCAACAACTTTTTAAAATAAATTATTTTTAATGTTAAGGATTTTTATATAAAACATCACTATAACATATTTTAAAAACTGAAGTCCGAATATCATACAAAAAAAAGACTGTTTTATAGGAAAAATGTACTACCTCGTACAAAAATTTAACTAAATTGTTCTCCCCATTTTGAGATTTCGACAAAGCGATGTTAATACAAGGAAAATTTAATGCCCAGGAGTACTTTTTAATGCAATTCACTAAATAACATCCTCTCATAGAAGAAAACATGAACTAAACGTTACGATCAAAATCAATGGCGTCAAGTCATGAACATTTGAACCAGTACTTCATTCTTACTAATTTTGGGAATCGTACGAAAATGTTCTTTCGCTTTAGTTCATATGGAAATTGTGTGTACGGCCATTAATTTTATACCCACCTTTAGTTCCTAAAATGTTTGAGACTTACTTAAAAAAAGGACAATTACAGTGGGCTGTGGATAATTTCGTAAAAAATGATAAAATTTAACTACAAATATTTTTTTGCAATAAAAATAAGTTAAATTGTAACTACGGATATTTTCTGTGTAGCTGAAGTCTGCCACAAATGGGTTTAAAGTCATTTTAGATATTGTTTAATTTAACAAAAACGCATAGAAATAGAAAACACAAAATAATAATTGTAATAAAAATTCTTAAGTCTATACATTAAATGCCTCATAATGTAAAATCAGTATAGTATAAGTTAAATCTTTTTTGCAAATGGTAGTTGTAATATTCTTAATTTTCTGTTTTCGATATTTACTTTCTTGATAATTTGAGATAAACATTTTATGACATTCTACTTTTATAACTACCATTTTTTAAAAATGGCTCCCGTTTTGTTGATTTTGTTTTGTTTTGCATATCGGAAGGCGGTTATATTATGGCGTCTGCTTTTCACATTGATTCTTGACCAAGTATACATAAATGTGAAATATGATCCTTTTTGTGTGTTCCAATGAAAGTGTAGACATATATTATTAAATATGTCTGTTTTCACACCTTCATCTTATATTGTTTTATGAAAATAATCTCCTTTTCTTTGTTATTGACATCAGACGAAGCTTTTTCTGTGACATTTTATAGGGGGAAAATGTATTCACATGAAATCGAGATTTTATAATGACATATTTCAATTACTTATATATGTGTTTATATTTGTTGATAGAAGGATGATAAAAATATAGTTTTAATATATATTTATATATCTTATATTATGTATTAAAACAAAAAGGAGTTTTAGACAAGGGGAAACTCTGAATTCAGAGGAAACGAAATATTTACCGCAGAATTCATTTATTGTTAGAAAAATTGATAGGTTTACATTTTTTTGTATATGTTTGCATGTGTGCTTGGATTTTATTATATCTAAATTTAAACCTGCCTTATTATTGTGTATTTGGCAGTCTATGATTATATGGTTGTTTATATAGGATCCATACTAAAGACTTAAGACACGAACATTTTCAACCCAACCTCGATTCATTCACCTCATGGTGAATCGATCATATTTGAGTAAGGACCAATACAAAAAACTTACGAAACAAACTTCCTAAATCAGCTCGTAAACAATTACAAGTTCAACATCTATAGGGAGAACTTTTTCTTTAGTCCACTTGCAAATTGTTTATACTCGCAAATAGTTTAAAGTTATGATATACAAAATTGCAAGAAAATCCCATGTATTGCAATAATGTCTTTAAGAGCTAATTAAGTCAGAACAAATTCAAATATATGTTAGCAATGTTATTGATCCCTAGTACCTATAATGACTAAAATGTGTAACACTAATCAATTGTATAATCAATTGCAAAGAAGAACTAGGTACACAACATTATTTTATATTATTTCCCTTTAAACAAGCTATAAATTATATATTTGCAACAAAGAAATAATAGGCAAAATTAAATATAATAATAAAACCTTATGAAAAACAAGTATATACGGCCGTATGTTCGGCCAGGCCGAATCTTATGTACCCTCCACCATGGATTGCGTAGAAACTTCTACGAAAGACTGTCATCCACAATCGAATTACTTGGGTTTTGGTATCTTAAAACTTCTTAACATCGTTTTCTAAATTGTGAGTTAGTAGAGACCTAGAATTGAAATATGGGGGTCGCTTATATGGGGGCTATATCCAATTATGAACTTGATATGGACCAATTTTGTGTGATTGGGGATCGATTTATCTGAGGGTTATATATAACTATAGATCTATACGGACCAAGTTAGGCATGGTTGTTAACGGCCATATACTAGCACAATGTACCAAATTTCAACTGACTCGGATGAAATTTGCTCCTCCAAGAGGCTCCAAAACCAAATCTCGGTATCGGTTTATATGGGAACTATATATGATTATGGATTGATATGGACCACTTTTGGCATGGCTGTTAAATATCATATACTACCATCACGTACCAAATTTCAACCAGATCGGATGAATTTTGCTTCTCCAAAAGGCACCGGAGGTCAAATCTGGGTATCGGTTTATATGGGGGCTATATATAATTATGGACTGATATGAACCAATTCCTGCATGGTTGTTGGATACCATATACTGACATCACGTACCAAATTTCAACCGAATCAGATGAAATTTGCTCTTCCAAGGGGCTTCGGAGGTCAAATTTGGGGATCGGTTTATATGGGTGCTATATATAATTATGGACCGATTTCGACCAATTTTTGCATGGGTGTTTGAGGCTATATATTAACACCACGTACCAGATTTCAACTGAATCAGATGAATCTTGGCCTTCCAAGAGGTCAAATCTGGTGATCGGTTTATATAGGGGCTATATATAATTATGGACCGATGTGGACCATTTTTTGCATGGCATTAGAGACCATATACTTACACCATGTACCAAATTTCAGCCGGATCAGATGAAATTTGCTTCTCTTAGAGGCTCCGCAAGCCAAATCCGGGGATCGGTTTATATGGGGGCTATATATAATTATTAACCGATGTGGACCATTTTTTGCATGGTTGTTAGAGACCATATACTTACACCATGTACCAAATTTCAGCCGGATCGGATGAAATTTGTTTCTCGTAGAGGCTCCGCAAGCCAAATCAGGGGATCGGTTTATATGGGGGCTATATATAATTATGGACCGATGTGGACCAATTGTCGCATGGTTGTTAGATATCATATGCTGACACCATGTACCAAATTTCAGCTGGATTGGATGAAATTTGCTTCTCTTAGAGTCCCCGCAAGCCAAATTTGGGGTCCGTTTATATGGGGGCTATACGTAAAAGTGGACCGATATGGCCCATTTGCAATACCATCCGACCTACATCAATAACAACTACTTGTGCCAAGTTTCAAGTCGATAGCTTGTATCGTTCGGAAGGTAGCGTGATTTCAACAGACGGACGGACGGACATGCTCAGATCGACTCAGAATTTCACCACGACCCAGAATATATATACTTTATTTCGATGTGTTACAAACAGAATGACAAAGTTAATATACCCCCATCCTATGGTGGAGGGTACAAAACAATATTTTAAGGTTATTATTTATTATATTGTGAATAATTATGTAATATCACGAAAAAGTTTAAGAGTGTTACAGCTACTAAGAAGTAGTATATCTGCTATTTTTCTAAAACTTAATATTATTTCTACCATATGGGAAATGGATCAATCCCAGGATCGGTACAGAACTAATCCTTGATGTATATGGATCAGTCGCAGTTCTGGTCAAAACATACACACAAAATTTTTTTTTTCTGATTCAATCACGAAATTAATTGATCCAGTTAATTTTTTAATTGAAATGTCTTCAATCACAGAAATGATAATATCAATTAAAACATTGTTTGACAGTCAATGAAAAAATTAATTGATCCAATTAAAAAATTAATTGATACTATTAATTTGTGAGATTGATTTTTGTTTCAATTAAACAATTTGTTGAATCAATTAAAATTTTAATTGGATATTTTTTAAAATTCAATTAAGATTTCAGTTGGAAAAATTTTCGTGACATTTTTTTCTGTGTATAGAAGGGACCGGTCACTTTAATATGGATTTACCATTGACGGGGTAAATTTACACTTTACTACACGACTTGAACTCATTCCAAACGACACATCGCGGGACTATTTAATAAGACCAACTCATAGACAAGTTCTCATGAACCAGTTTAGGGCAAAATCTTGGGAAGCTGTTTCATTTTAATATTCGAACCGCACCATACGGAAAAGAACTTTTGTTATATAGTGAACAATTGATTATTCTGGAAAATATATTTAATGTATCCCATAAGACTTTGCTATAATGATAGTATATAAATCAATAAATTATATGAAAAATTTAAAAATTGCGACAAACTGGAGCACCGGTACCAATACTGTCATCAGGGTTTATTAGTATTTACTAAATCACATCCACGCACTCTAAAACTGACCTGTTACTTAGGCGGGTTTGCAAATTTTAATATAATCTCAAATATTCTAAAAATCCTTTTTACGTTGAATTAATAAAAATATGTTATTTTTCTTTCTAGGTAAAACATTTCTATTAATCGTTCAATAATGGGTCTCATTGGGTAAGTGTAAATCCATTGCGCATATATTCTTGAAATACCAAAGAATACCGGGAGACAGGCAATATAATATTCACTTTAAATTAAAAATATTAAAACTACAGTTTAAACTTTAGAGAGATGTATAGATAGGGCAGTAGGATTATAGTGACGCCATCAAACCTCCCAGTTTGTACAGATGAACTCACTCAAGCATATTCTATCAATAAATTGAATAAACCTTGGTCAACTATGTCTCTTCAAATCCTTTCTATTATAAAGCCACGTAAATTGACCAACAAGCCGTCTGGGGAAAATTCTTACGAACGATTAGAATTCCTAGAAAGCGAAACCAGCTATGTATTACAAGGATATATATAGCGTTCCAAAGTTAAATCAATCTACCTATTTTTTCTTCAATCATGAAATCATTGACTAAATTAATTTTTAATTGGATTTCTACAAATCACCAAAAATTAAAGTTTAATTAATTTTTGGTGTAATTCAAAAAACAATAACGTACAAATGAGGTCTAAAGCCAGAATATTCGAAGTCAACATAAAACTTTTGACAGACCTATATGGTGTTGATGACTGTAGTCTCGTTATTAATTGACCCTAAGTATTGATCAGAGACCCCTTATAGATATAACTGATCTTCATGATCTTCTGTGTCGATCTCGTCATGTTCATCCATCCGTCAATTGGTCGAACGAATATAAACCCCGGTGGAGATTTTGCATAATCTCAGTTATCCAATTGTAGTATTCCGCTGGTCAAAAACGGGCCATATCAGACTATACATAAGTATCTTAGTATTTTTTATGGTCATTGCACCTTAAGCAATACATTCGTACACTACCACCCATCCTGTTTAAGTATCTTTAATAAATCGCTAAAGCAAAAATACAAAAATAAAAACCAAAAGAAGTAACAAAATGAAAATCAAAGACATTAAAAGTCATTGATGGCAAATGCATTTTAATTTAATGTGCGGCACGACACTATCCATCTGTCCATTCTTGTCAGTAGTTTTACCGCTCTTACACTACCACGCACCACGTTATAGGTGTTAGGTGCTTTAATATTGCCAATGACTTCAATCCAAAGAGAGGTATAAATCGTCATTTGGCAAGGTGCGTGTGCAAAATACTAATTTCCAGTAGCAGAAGAAAAAATGTCGGTTCAAGATGAACAAAACTGTTTGTTGGTAGGACAAAGAGATAACAAAATGTTCAATATTGAAGTATCTATGTTGTACTAATATTTTATTAACAAACGAATGTTTAACATAACATCAATAAAACGGAATGCAATAGATATAGGATAAAAAAGAGACTTCGTAAAATGTTGGAGTGTATATAAAGCAATTCTCAAAATGTCATTAAAATTGTTTACATTTTTTTTTGTTCGAGAGGATTTAGTAGAAAAAGTAATAAATTGATTTCCATTCTGTTAAAGCCTATAGTTGACTATAAATAATATTAAAATAATCCTTCTCAATTTCTTTTCAATGGTTCGAATACTATTATTTTTATAAAAAATATAGAAAACTTTAAAAAATTTTGAAAATTGAAAAATTTAATAAAAAAACGATTTAGTTAATTTTTAATCAAACTCAAGTCAATCACATATTTTGGTTGGATCGAATATCCAACTAAATTTTAAATAAACCAATTAATTTGGTTATTGAAGACACAGAATATTTTTCTGTGTTCCAATTACAATATAAAATATGCAGCTTTCTGTAATTCCGTTTGTAACAAATCAAAATACATATTGGGTTACTGCTCAAGAGATTATATGACTGAGAACCATCAATAAATAAATTACGAGTTCTACTACTGTGGGCAACAAAATAGAATGAACTTAATTTAATTTTCGCATAAAATGTAGACTATTATTCTTTGACTGTCTGTTATGTCTGTATTAAAAGTTATATTAAAATATTTATGAAGAGACCGAAACCTTAGTCTGAAATGTGTGGGTTCACAAAATGTTCTATAGAAATAAAGTTTTGACCAAATTTTCTATAGAAATGAAATTTTAATAAAATTTTCTATAGAAATAAAATTTTAACAAAATTATCTATAAAATAAACTTTTGACAAATTTTTTCTATAGAAATATATTTCTGACAAAATTTTCTATAGAAATAAAATTTTGGTAGATTATTTTTGGCTCGAGTGGCAACCATGGTTATGAACCGATATAGACCAATTTTGGTATGGTTGTTAGCGGCCATATACTAACACCACGTTCCAAATTTGGACCGGATCGGATGAATTTAGCTCTTCCAAGAGGCTCCTGAGGTCAAATCTGGAGAACGGTTCATATACCATCACGTACCAAATTTCAGGCGGATCGGATGAAATTTGCTTCTCTTTGAGGCTACGCAATCCAAATCTGGGGATCCTTTTATATGGGGGCTATATATAATTATGGACCGATGTGGAACAATTTTGGCATGGTTGTTAGAGACCATATACTAACACCATGTACCAAATTTCAGCCAGATCGGATGAAATATGCTTCTGTTAGAGTCTCCGCAATCCAAATCTGAGGGTCCGCTTATATGGGGGCTATACGTAAAAGTGGACCGACATGGCTCATTTACAATACCATCCGACCTACATCAATAACAACTACTTGTGCCAAGTTTCATGTCGATAGCTTGTTTCGTTCGGAAGTTGGCGTGATTTCAACAGACGGACGGACGGACAGGCTTAGATCGACACAGAATTTCACCACGACCCAGAATATATATACTTTATGGGGTCTTAGAGCAATATTTTGATGTGTTACAAACGGAATGACAAAGTTAATATACCCCCATCCTATGGTGGAGGGTATAACAATACTATATAAATGTTTCCATAACTTAACGAACATACTAAAAATTTCGGTAAGAAAGATTTTAAATAGTTTAAAATATTTTGTGGAATCTCATATGGACTATAATAAACTGTAGGGGAATTATAATTACATTAAAAAAATATTCATTTTTTTACAAATGCTTAACAAACAAATGTCATAACTTTTATTAAACTGACATATTAAAACACGGAAATTCGCAAACAAAAAATAACTAAGTATGAAAGGGCTTTTGGAAAAGTGAACAGCAGGCAACTGAAATCTGAAACATTTAAAAAAACATTGCCAATAAGGAAAACAACCGATAGTAACCCAGAAGATAGACAACATGAAACCTATCGGTCCGCAGAAAAATATGATGACTAATAATCGTGCCAACTTTGAGCTGAAGGAAACCATAAGCATTCCAAAACTCAAAATAAAAAAAAAAGAATTGAAATAATTTTTTTCTTCGAATATTTGTGATAATCTTTGTGGACAACCACAACATTCATTGGAAGTTAAAATAAGCAACCAAAAATTTTATTTGTAATATCTAATGGCTACAGCTATGGGATACTAGTGTAAATTTTTTGTTATGCGATTTTGTCATTCCATTTCAATTGTAATTTAAGGTAATAAAATATTAAATAAAAATCTCATAAAAGAAAATTTAAAGCTACATTTTGCCGTGAGCAAAAAATGAGCCCCTTTAATATAGCATTAATGGTTAATCCATAATACTCTAACTTGCTTACAAAAGTGAAATTTTATATTGGTATTTTTTCTGTGTGCTGTTTTTTCCTATTTTTATCTTCAAACAATTGTTTTCAAGTGGATGGGGACCCACGAAAAAAAAACTTTATTTGCCAAAAATCGTGTATTGTCTCTATGGGATGTTGGTTGATATTTCTACTCCTAACTTAACATCCCCCCTCACTTCTTATATTTTTCCCTTGTGAAATTGCATAGACTAAAATTCAACCTTATTTATGTTTAGAGTTATGATCTTTGGAGTTTTGTTTGTATTTTTCTTGGCTCCTCTCCTATCCGGCTAAACGTTTGCAATTTTTTGCTATAGTTTTTTTGTGGTTTGATCGGAAATCGTGATTTATGATTTTGTAGAGTCCAACAAAATATCAAGTAGAAAAAATGCCACTCACAATAAAAAAACGACAAAAATACTAAAAATGTTTATGACAAAAATTCGTTTCTTTTTTATTGCTATTTTACAAGTAAAATTTGTAAAGAATTGGCTAAAGTCTTTGGTTTTATTTTTTATTTGGCTGATCGCCTTTTCGTCTTAGAGAGTAGTTTCGTTTTAGGAGGTAACATGAAACTCTTTTCTTGTCGAACCTTTTACAGACAGGTCAATAAACTGATTGCATTTTTCGGTTGTTAGTTATTTGTACTTGCAAAAATTGTATTTCTCCTTTTCAACCACCATGAGATGAGATATTAATCTTTTGGTATAGATAGACATGAATAGTCTCAATTTTTTGAGATGCATTGCTTACTGGAAGATATATCGTTGGGGGGTATAATATATTTTTTTTTTTTGTTTTGCTATAAAGTCTCGATGCTTACACCAATTGAGAAATACATTCAATAAGAATTTACAACTGCAAAAAAATAAGGATATATTTTTTTTATTTAAACAAACTACTCCTTATCACATAGATTTTGGTAAAATATTGCAAAATATTTAAAAGTAATAACACCGAAAGAGCAAAAGTGGCTTTCTACAAATAGTGTCACCAAAAAATCCTTCCTGAACATACTTCAGCATCATCATCATACTAGAGAAGTACAACATATCTTTTTCTGAATTCTAAATTTAAATATGACAATTATGTGAGGCATATATCGAACTTACATTTGTTTATTTGTCATTATATTTCCCCTTATTCAGGCGCTGATATGATCGGATCCTGCAGTATTCTGCATAGTTTTTTTTATCATAGTTGTTGCATTTCAATAGGGTTCATAATGCACTTCTGCTATCCACGAATATGTGGATGTTATACGGCCTTGTCTTAATTTTTAATAATTTAACACATACCGCAAGAGGTCCTCATGTTCCAGGACATTTTTCTGGCGTCAAGAATTCCTGCATTTATAGTCATGTCAGCTATACGAACGTAGGTTGCAGCTGCTTCCGCTGGTACTTCCATCGTTTCACTGATATCCTTTGATGATTCGTCATGCTTCGTATTTGCGTCCATTGCTTCCTTCAATTTATAGCCGCCGACCTTGTTATTATTTGAACTTCCAGTATAGTTTTCAAAGCTCTTGTTGAAGTGGTTCTCATTGCACCGGTTATGCCAAGGCAATAACATTGCTGAAAGTATTTTTCTGCTCCTTGTGCCTAAATTGGGGAGATGAAGCATATAGATTTACTAAATTCGTGTCTTCCACAAACTTGAACTTTGTCTGACACTAAAGACATTTTTGCAATTTTAAACTCTAATTTTTTCTATCAAAATTTGCAGTTTTTTTAATAAGTGATTAAAAAAATAATTATGTCTAATAAATTTTCTTGAAATTGCTTACTTTTGTGAAATCGGCATGACATAAGTTAAAATTTTTAAAGTTAACCTGGTGTCGGTATTCGAGAAGTTAAGTTCTAAAATAGGTCTACATGACGGCTGTATTATACATGGGCCTACATGAGCCACACTGAAAAAAATATTGTAGTGAGGCCAAAGTCCTTACAATACGAATGCGTTTTTGGCTTGGTATAGAATACGCATTTCACTGATAGAAAGTTTTTTTCCTTGCCCGAAAGACGATGAAGTTTTCTATAAAGTCGTTTTTTCCTTATAATTAAGTGACTCAAATTAAAAATGGGTATCTTAAAATGAAAGAAAATTCTGTTTGGCTAAAAAATCTTCAAAATTAAAGAAATTGTCTTTAAATTTGTTTTGTCTTTTTGCATCTTAACAACAATGCAAAAAAGCGTTTAAAAATAGGAGACTTTTTCAACATTTAATTTTAAAAGACGATTTTTACTTGAGACATAGCATAATTTCTACTTGAAGTGGAGTCTGAATTTGAAAATTTATATTGCCGTTAACACGTTTTTAAAGGATTTCAATTGCACATGAAGAAAAAACGAATAAATTAAAATTTGCTGCCTAGGATCAAGTACGCAAAACATACATTTAAAAGAGAATTCTGTCTTAAAAGTATCCTTAGTTCAATTCTCCGCTTCTTTGACTCGGAATCAATAGCAAAAATCATTAGTGTAAAAATAAAATCTTTGGAACCGCGGGAGCCACCGTGGTTAGCATGCCCGCCTTGCATACAAAAGGTCGTGGGTTCGATTCCTGCTTCGACCGAACACCAAAAGTTTTTCAGCGGTGGATTATCCTACCTCGTGACATTTCTGAGGGTTACAAAGCTTCTCAAAGTGGTTACACTGCAATGTGAAACGCCGTTCGGACTCGGCTATAAAAAGGATGTCCCTTGTCATTGAGCTTAACATAGATTGGGCAGAACTCAGTGATAAGAGAGAAGTTCACCAATGTGGTATCACAATGGACTGATACATCGGGCTGCCACCTAACCTAACCTTGGAACCGGGCATGCTTTTTTTTCAGTGCACGTTCTTCACGATTCCAAATTGTTTGAGAATTGCTGCAGAAAAAAAAAAGAAAATTAATGAACGTAACATTAATTCAGATATAAGCAAACATTTTTAAAAATGAAAAAGGCGACTTTGAACTCTCAAATTCAAGGCCAATATTTCCACATTTTATAGGAAATTTTTAGTATGACTCAACTTTAACCGAAAGTAAGTCCTGAAAGGCTTATACAAAAATATTAACGAAATAGTGTTCAAATTTCATAAATCCTTTAAATATGAACATGACAATGTCATAGTAGAATTCATTGACTAGATTAATGCGTTGATATTGGGCGATGCCTTGAAAAGTGTTAACATTTTAACACCATATTGATAATGAAGACAATAATTCCTTTGTAAATTCACCGCTAAAGTGACAAGAAATTGCATATTTCTTAGGCTACGACAAAACTCAACTAGCGCATACATAAATACACATCTTACAAACATACGAAACAAGCAAAAATTTTGTTGGAAAAAATGTCACTAAACCGGAATTTCGCAAGCGCCCGTTAAAAACTTGCCATAATTTTCCATAATTATGGTGACAACTTAAGTGACGTTAAGTAAGGCACAAGCATTTAGATGGGACAGACGATAATAAAACAATAAATTAAATAAAACAGGAAAAACTATTTATAGTACAAACGTTTTTTTTTTTTGTAATTTAATTAAAAACGTGATTTAGATCTTTTTTGTAAAGTTATAGTTCTCCAAAATGATTTAGAAAGGTTTTCTTTTTTCGTGCCCGCCTAGGAGATACTCTAATAGTCTTTAAGGTCGTCATTAAAGTGTAGTGTTCTTTACATATTTAGTTTCGTTGGTATTGTATTTTTCCCAGATTTTAATAAACACTTTTCTTGCTAACACAAACGTCCATTAGTGTAATAGTGTAATAATATGATGGTCTAAATTCAAAATGACTGACACTTGCTGAAATTGTTTCACGTTTTTTTTTCTATTACAATAGTTTATACTTTTCTTTAAAGCATCTTAGGTTAAAAACAATTTCCAACTATTCTCAAGTGTCCAAATAAAATAATTTTTAACTCAAGAAAACGGTCAAGCTAAAATCGCAATACAAATTGATTTTTTTACATTTAGTTCACGATTGGACTAGTCATAACAAAAATATCAAAAATAGCACAAAAAAAACAGTTTTAAGTGAAAAGGTAACCCACCCACTTGGCACGACATAAATGCCCTATAAGTTGTGAGTTTTTCCTCGTTTTTTTTTTTACTTCCTTGGTTTTATTTCCAACTACAGTTGTAAAAAGGAAATTTTGTGGCTTTTCCTATTATTATTTTTTAGTTTACTCCTTGATTTACCCTGAAAGTCTTGATTTCAACTGCATGCTTTGGTCTTACAGCTTTGACACAAAACATTCAATTGTGATCTGTAAGGGTATCATATTTAAAATATTGCAACAATGTTTCAAGACAGCTTAAAAGAACCAACAAAACAACATTGGCTATGGTTAATGTTTCCCTTTGTTATAATTGTTATTAATATGGTAAGATATTTACAATATCCCCACAGCTAAGACTAGGGCACAGTGGGAAATTCTAAGGCAATAGACTAACTTAATTTTAAGACAAAAACATTTTAGAAACAAAATGATTTTAAGCTGCCAAAATTTTGTATAAAGCGTTTTTGTCCCTTTCGCTTCTATTGTGATATTAGCTACCAGTGTTGCCAATATTTGGGATTATTCCCCAAATTGGGGAATTTTGTTCGTGTATGGGGTGAAATTTTTGAGTTTGAAACTTGATGTTTTGGTGAGGAATTTCCATAAATTTGGGTTTTTTAGTGGCGATTCTTCGAAATCGGTTCAGTATAATAAATCAGGGTTACATGAAATTCTTTTTATTTCTAGATTTCAAATCTTCAAAATTTAAAAAAAAATGAAACTTTACTCCCCTTAATTCCACACCATATAATAGGGAGTATAATGAGCATTTGGACTAGAAGCGGACAAAGGTTTTCATTTTTGGGGGCCCGTGCTTTTATTAATTTTTACTCAGTTTGGTTAAGATATTTATCGAAAATTAACATTTCGTGAGGACGGGTGTCTAAATGTTGTTCGGCAGCAGTGTTCCTCACTGATTTCGACAATATATCCCATAAATATAGATATGGTGTTCTCCTTCATATGAATCTACCACCCAATTTTATTACTTAAATATTTAGAAGTAAACTATCGTTCATAAATACGTGGTAATCGAACAGCCATTTTAATTTCTCGAGCGTTTGGAAGACGATCACCGCTCTCCTGGGTTAGTGTTTCAATTTCTTGGTCTTGTTCCAGTCTGCAAGTTTGTATGACGAAAAATTTAACATTTTTTTAATTATTACAGATTTTCCGCAGCAGAGCCTATTTTTTATGTGTTTTCTTAAAAACTTGTTTATAATTCATTGAGAATTTTTGTGAGGAATTTTAATTGAAATAAAATACAGGGAACACTGTGAGCCACCGTGGTGCAATGGTTAGCATGCCCGCCTTGCATACACAAGGTTCCATTCCTGCTTCGACCGAACACCAAAAAGTTTTTCAGCGGTGGATTATCCCACCTAAGTAATGCTGGTGACATTTCTGAGGGTTTTAAAAGCTTCTCTAAGTAGTTGCACTGCAATGTGGAACGCCGTTCGGACTCGGCTATAAAAACGAGGTCCCTTGTCATTGAGCATAACATGGAATCGGGCAGCAGTCAGTGATAAGAGAGAAGTTCACCAATGTGGTATAACAATGGACTGAATAGTCTAAGTGAGTCTGATACATCGGGCTGCCACCTTACCTAACCTAACACTCTGAGCTATAATTGAGTTTGAGCCACCGTGGTTCAATAGTTAGCATGCCCACCTTATATTCAAGGGATTATGGGTTCAATCCCAATGTTCAATGCCAAGAAAAAAATTTCACCAAAATGTTTCCAATTAAAGTCTTAATTGAGTTTTAAAAAATATTCAATTAAAAATTGAATTGATTCAATAAATTTTTTAATTGAAACAAAAATCAAAAAATTAACAATATCAATTAATTTTTTAATTGGATCAATTACTTATTTAATTAACTCCCAATTAATTTTTTAATTGATACTATCATTTCTGAGATTGAAGACATTTCAATTAAAAAATTAATTGGATCAATTAATTTCGTGATTGAATCAAAAAATTTTTGTGTGTGCAGAACACCGTTCGGAATAGCCTATAAAAAGGGGCAGTACTGAATGAATAGTCTTATGGTGTTTTCTTTTCTTGTAAAAAATGCGCACCTTTTTTGCATTTTGCCCGGAAAATTTGCTTTTTAGGTTCTTTTCTAAAAAAACAGGCAAAAGTGCGAAAAGGCTTCGAATGCTGTTGTGAAAATAGTTAGTGCCACACAGAGAGGCAAATTGCGGACTTTTTCAGCACTGCCGACAAACGAGAGTGCTGCGATTGCAATGTTTGCTCTTTTGAATTCTTTTCTGTCACCTGGAATGATAGCATTTTTTTAGGTTGCTGGCAACATTTTAAAACTGTGCATTCTGTACAGACAAAATGAAGGCAAAGCATTTTTTTCTGAAAAGAAAACACCATTAGTGAAGCTGCAATATCGGCTTGCTACTATATCTAACCTAATCTAGTTATAATATATTTGTGAATTTGTATGCAATGAGCATTCGGAGACACACTTTCAAGTTTATCCATTAAGACAATCGACATCGTTAAATCGACTTAGATAATTAAAATCTAAGTCGATTTAACGATATCCGTCTATCTAAGTGTAGCACGGAAGCTTTTATTAACCGATTGTCTTCAAATTTCGAAAATATTAATATTGTGTGAGTCTCGCAAATTGTGCTAAGTATCAACCAAATCGGTTATAATTTAGATATATCGTCCTATCTCGAGAAACATGTTTTTTAACCAATCTTATTCAAATTCGGAACATACTGGTTTTTATTGTGTTTATTAATCATGCAAAATATCGGTCATCACGGTGTTTTTTATATACAAAAATTGCAAAATTTCACTCCATGTTACTTTAAAATTTTCACAGAAAAACATTATGGCTAATTTTACATCACACCGTTATTTAGACATCATTACAATAAAAACAATATAGGTATAGCAGTAATAATGGTGTAATATAAAAATAGATTGTAATATAAAATAAAATAAAATAAAATAAAATAAAATAAAATAAAATAAAATAAAAATAAAATGAAATAAAATAAAATAAAATAAAATAAAATAAAATAAAATAAAATAAAATACAATACAATACAATTCAATAAAATAAAATAAATTAAACTGGAATAAAATTTATTTATTTAAGTCAATGGAAACACAAAGTTCATTACAGACTAAGCAATTACAAGGCATATTTTTTCTATAAAAATAAAATAAAAAACTAAACTTAACAAAGTTGTAACAAATTTTATTTTCCTTGTCACCCACTGTGTTCTACTATCGATAACATTGTGTCACGTAAATGTTTACACAAATATGCAGACATGATAATTATTTATAAACCGAACAAAGCCTTTTGCGTAGAAATGCTTAAATATGAAATATTAAAAAATATCGGACTTGCTTTTAAAATCAACAACAATGTTTTGTTAAGTAAACACCCTACAATGTTGCAAAATGGTGACATTTATTTGATGTGGCAGAAATAAGATAAATAGAGTCAATTTAATTTATGTGCATTTGAAATGACGATGGTCTATAAACGTTTATTTTATGACACAGTAAACTAATGCAAGATCTAGTAGTCATGCGACTATACTTATAAAAACATTGATCTGTTCAGTGGCTAAATGATGAGCCCTTAAAATAAAGACGAATACTCGATTTGTGAAAATAATATGATGGGATTTTATTTAAAGATGCTACGCCTTTGATTCTGACTTTTTTAATTAAAAAAGATACCTTCTATAGAGGTATCCATAACCTACACTCAAAGAAAAGTTTATTGAAATTCAAAGATGTCCACATTTACTAAATTATTTTGACTAATTCCGAGAAAAAAAAAATAAATTGAGGAAGCAATCTAACTCTAAATCTTGGTTTAGCAAAATTAAAATTGGTATATAAACCTCATTAAACAAAATTTCCATTTTCTTTTTGGGATATATTGATAAAATTACGATACAATCTAGGTTAGGTTAAAGTGGCAGCCCGATTAAGTTTCAGGCTCACTTAGACCATTCAGTCCATTGTGATACCACATTTAACCCTCTAATGCCCCAATTTTTTGGCCAGCTGATTAAATATTTAATGTTAACGACACAAAATCAAGAAAACTAAAAAGAAAATTGTATACGGTAAAATTCAGTATATGCTGCAAAGCCTCTTGAACAGTATCAACTAAGTTGTCTTTTTAATTTACCCATTTTTCTTGTCTTAAGTTGTGTTTTACTAAAAGCTTCCTTATTTAATAAAGCCCGCCTAAAGGCGGGATTGGGCTTTAGAGGGTTAACTAAAAGTACATACTACATACTGGCACTTCTAGTTTTAACCACTGAACCTTCTCTATTATTTTCTTTTGTTGAACCAATCAGATTGTTCTAAAAACATTAACAGACTGCTTACGTAAACGTTTTCCAGGTCCGCCAGTAATCTAAAGCTATATGCCCCTAAAATTCGCTTACGCCTTACACAAAATGCAGGACACTCACACAAGAGGTGTTTAATTGGTTCCTTTTCCTCCGCATCATGACAGCATCATAAAGTAGTCATTATACTTCGCACCAATAGTTTTTGCAAATTCACCTAACGATAAAATCTAACTGAAAAGTGAACCAAACATTGCTCTAAAGCCATTTTGTTTATTTTAGTTCATGGAAATTAGTATGTTAAAATTAAAATATGAGAAAGTTTCCTCGATTATAATAATAATTAAAATTTCGGTTAAATAAACTAATAAATGGGGAAAATTATACACAAATGAAGTATAAATATTTACTTAATTCGTATTTCCCACCAAATAGCTCAGATTTTTATACTCTCCACCCCCATCCTTTGTCATTCCGTTTGTAACACATCGAAATATTGCACTAAGACCCCATAAAGTATATATATATATATATATATATATATATATATATATATATATATATATATATATATATATATATATATATATATATATATATATATATATATATATATATATATATAAATAAATATATATATATATATATATATATATATATATATATATATATATATATATATATATATATATATATATATATATATATATATATATATATATTATATATATATATATATATATATATATATATATATATATATATATATATATATATATATATATATATATATATATATATATATATATATATATATATATATAAATAAATAAATAAATAAATATATATATATATATATATATATATATATATATATATATATATATATATATATATATATATATATATATATATATATATATATATATATATATATATATATATTCTGGGTAGTGGTGAAATTCTGAGTCCATCTAAGCATGTCCGTCCGTCTGTTGAAATCACGCTAATATATATCTATATATATATATATATATATATATATATATATATATATATATATATATATATATATATATATATATATATATATATATATATATATATATATATATATATATATATATATATATATATATATATATATATATATATGTATATATATATATATATATATATATATATATATATATATATATATATATATATATATATATATATATATATATATATATATATATATATATATATATATATATATATATATATATATATATATATTCTGGGTAGTGGTGAAATTCTGAGTCCATCTAAGCATGTCCGTCCGTCTCTTGAAATCACGCTAACTTCCGAACGATAAAAGCTATCGACTGGAAACTTGGCACAAGTATTTGCTATTGAGGGAGGTCCGACGGTATTGCAAATGGGTCATGTCGGTTCACTATTACGTATAGCCCCCAAATAAACGGACCCCCAGTTTTGGCTTGTGGAGCCTCTAGGAGAAGCATGTTTCATCCGATCTGGCTGAAAATTGGTATATGATCTCTAACAACCATGCAAAAATTGGTCCATATCGGTCCATAATTATATATAGCCCCCATATAAACCGATCACCAGATTTGACCTCCGGAGCCTCTTGGAGGAGCAACATTAATCCGATCCGGTTGAAATTTGGTACGAGGTGTTAGTATATGGTCTCTACCAACCATGCAAAAATTGTTCCATATCGGTCCATAATTATATATAGCCCCCATATAAACCGATCCCCAGATTTGACCTCCGGATCCTCTTGGAGTAGCAAAATTCATCGGTTGAAATTTGGTACATTGCGCCAACACCCATGCAAAAATTGGTCCATATCGGTCTATAGTTATATATATAGCCAATCGCCAATCACACAAAAATTGGTCCATATCGCCATAAATAATCTACCAAAATTTTATTTCTATAGAAAATTTTATCAAAATTTTATTATTATAGAAAATATAATCAAAATTTTATTTCTATAGAAAATTTTGTCAAAATTTTATTTTTATAGAAAATTTTTGTCAAAATTTTATTTCTATAGAAAATTTTGTATATGAAATTATATATATGGTATATGGCCGCTAACAGCAATGCAAAAATTGGTCCATATCGATCTATAGATATATATAGCCGATCGTCAATCACACAAAAATTGGTCCATATCGCCAAAAATAATCTACCAGAATTTTATTTCTATAGAAGATTTTATCAAAATTTTATTATTATAGAAAATTTTGTAAAAATTTTGTTTCTATAGAAAATTTTGTCAAAATTTTATGTCAATAGAAAATTTTTTCAAAATTTTATTTCTAAGAAAATGTTGTCAAAATTTTATTTCTATTGAAAATTTTGTCAAAATTTTATTTCTATTGAAAATTTTGTCAAAATTTTATTTCTATTGAAAATTTTGTCAAAATTTTATTTCTATTGAAAATTTTGTCAAAATTTTATTTCTATAAACAATTTTTTCAAAATTTTATTTCTATACAAAATGTTTTCAGAATTTTATTTCTATAGAAAATGTTGAAAAAATTGTATTTCTATAGAAAATTTTCTCAAAATTTTATTTAAACTGAAAGTAATTCGATTGTGGATGACAGTCTTTTGTAGAAGTTTCTATGCAATCCATGGTGGAGGGTACATAAGATTCGGCCTGGGCGAACTTACGGCCGTATATACTTGTGTTTTTTTTTTTTGTTAATTTGTAAATGTTACTATAAATGCGCATAGAATCTTAAAATTTGTAATGACACGTTTGCTATTGTAAGCTCAAAATTTTTCCTTAAAACGACGAAATTTTGTTTAAAACTAAAAAAACTAATTATGTCTAATAAAATTTCTTTAATTCGTCGTTAAGTTAAAATTTTTAAAAATTAACTGACATTGTTTTTCCTGGAGTTTCCACTTTTTTTTAGTGTATCCACACTCAAAACAAATTTATTTGAATTCAAATAATTTGGTATTGGTTCCGAAGCCTAAGATGATACTTCTTTAAAATAAAGGCATTTTTATGGAGCTATCTACCATAACATCTAAGCTCTATAAATTTAAAACTAGTTTATCGAGTATTATTTTTCTTTTTGCGATATATGAACAAAGGTATTCAAAGGTATATAAATGTCACTCTAAATATTAGAACAGATACTTCACTGCAAAAAATGTTTACCAAATTCCACAAAAAACTTAACACCAAAGATGCAAAATCCTAAAAATAAGTATTAGCCTATTTTAAATACATTTTTTTATCTCAAATCAGAAAAATAAATATCTCAGTTAATTCAAAGATTATTTCCTTAAATAGAGTTAATTTAATTTATGTGCATTTGAAATGACGATGGTCCTCAAAATAAATATTATCCTATTTTAAATACTTTTTTATTTCAAATCCAAAAAATCAATATCTCAGTTTATTCAAAGGTTATTTCCTTAAATCAAAAATGTTTTTCTATACTTTAAAAAAAATCTTTAAGTTACATTTTCTTCATTAATAAGTTAACCATTCTTTTAAGTAGCTCACTCTCGATTTGTTTGCATGAAAAATTCTCATGGGAAAAACCTTGTTCCTTCTGCAAAGAATTTGTACCAAAATCATGTAATAAATGGTAACATCTTTAGATCAACGTCATCTAATCACTGTCTAATAAATCCAATTAATTGTAATCAACTGGAGAGAGTAGAGCCTCTTAGTGCTGGTGATAAATGTTAGTGGATTAATTTACTTCTAGGATAGCTATGATTTTTTTTTTACAAAATATGAATTTCAAAGAAACCTACAGTTTAGTTGCTGGCTATTTAAATGATATTTAATTACTTATCTTGGGACGCTGTGGTCTTCACTTTACATCACCTTAGCCATACATTTCATGGATTCCCTCGAGAAAAAACAACACATTTTTTTTTTTGTTTGTAGTTTCAAGATGCATGTCCTTGTAGCCCAGTTGAGAAATGCTGTTGGGCTCATTTAACCCGTTTCATTATAGTTTATTTTTAATATCAATATTGGCATTTAACTTGTCATATACATATTTTTGGAGCGTTAAATGCTGTCAGAGATGCAACACCGACAGCAAGCACCACCGCCAACACCACATACACACAAGAGTTCAATTTTCATTTCCAGTATCCTGCTGTGTTTCTCATATTATTTTACTTGCTTTGTTTTGCTTTAGCTATGGAATCTCTTAGCACAGATATTTTCATATTGTGGCGATTGTCGGAGGATGTTCGAATGAAGTGAAGGAAAGTAGCTTTCGGCATGGTCTTCCTTTATATTGGTATGGCGACAATGAAATACTTTGTCGTCATTTCATTTCAAGTAGCAGTTGTCTGTAGGCCCATAAGGTTGAATGTAAATATTTATTGTCAGTGTTGCGTTTCTTTTTGTTATTATTTTGTTTTTGTTTATTTGGCCTGTCGTTGTTTGTATAACATCCCTAGTCAATATTTAATGTGTCTGTATTTTAGTTTTTAATGTTTATGTCTTTATCGAATAATGTTTTGTTTGTTTTTGGGATTTTTCCCTTTCATGTATATCAGAGGATGGTTGCATGTAATATTACAAATTATAAAAATATAAATGAGAAACAACTAAAGTCGGGAGATATCGACTGTATTGTTTCCTATATCACTGACCCCACAGTGACGATTACGACACTCAAAAAAGGTAGTTATGGGTTCGCAGGATTTGAACCTTCTTTTACGGATCGTAGTATTAAAGTGGCAGCCCGATTTATTTTCAGGTTCACTTAGACTATTCAGTCCATTGTGATAGGTTAGGTTAAATTGGCAGTAATATTTAGACCAACGTCATTTAACTATTAGTTGGTATTCAAATATGCCCCTTCTTCAAAATAAGGATAATTTTATACCGACATCATAACATTTTCGAAACATACATACATAATAAAGAAAATTGAATTCGCAAAACGCAAAATTTTCTTCAGTCGCTAGTTTCCGAACCACAATGATATATAATACGAAATTTTTATGGATATGCGTTCTTATGGATATGCGTTTTGCGAATTCGTAAACCAGAACATGGGGATAAAAATAAATGTTTTTTGCAAACAATTAGGAACATTTTAAATCGTTTTAATGATTGACTTTTTCTGTGTAGGTATACAAAAGTCAAAAATCTACTTTTCGACCAATCGACTGTTTGTTAAAAAGAAAACTCGGTTAAGGTTCTGTTGGGTATAGGAGCAGCCCGATCAGGGCCACTTAGACTATTTAGTCCATTATGACAATGTTGAACTTCTCTCTTATCACACTCAGAAAAAAGTGACCCCTTCTTTAAGTTAAAATGAACTCATTGTGAAGAAAGTTGAACTTCGTATAGCGCCAAAGATATTTTTATTTCTTTGAACGATATGATTTTCGTAGAAATTAGGTAGAACGCATTCCATATATTAGTTAACATTTTCCTATATTTATGTACCACTATACTAAAGAAAGGAAAAATTTAACTGAATTGAATTCATATATGGAATGATTTTATTGAACTTTTTTCATTCATTTGGTCAAATCTTACATATTTTTGGTAAACCTATTACTTCAAAATTAGAACTGCTTACCTTTGTTTAAAATACAATTTTATGTATTTATATAAGCAATTTTTTCTTCAATAAAATACATGTTTTATTAATATATTAAATATATTTATTTAGAATCAACAGAATCGACTGGCCTTGAAATATTAAAATACATTTTTTCTTCTTCTAGTACCTTTCACTTTGAATAAGTTGCTGCCTAGCAATTTTGTCCACCTTTCACAATTTCAATACCTACAAATATAAACAAAAAATCCTAAACCAATTTTTTCACAAAAGGTTAGCGTCACTGAATATTACCTGATAATTGAAGATTCCAAAATGAAGTCGAATGAAGGGTTGTTATTCTGCTGGTGTTTTCTTTTTTTATAAACCAATTTTCAAAAAACGAAAATTTTTCTCACTAATTTAAAATAACAAATATTTGATATATTTTATTTGTTTTTTTATTATATTATTTTACTATATTATTTTTTAACAATTTCTCCGTATACCATAACAACACGATTCCAACTAAAAAACAACCCACGCGCAAACATATCGATTACATCGATGACAGGTATCGATTACAGGTAGATAAAAGAAATGTGGGAAATTTTCCTATATTCTAACAAGTGTGTTTCCTTAAGTTTTGAAAGGATTGAATACTTCTTAGTACGAATGAACTAAAATATTTTTCTATGCCAAGTGTTATTCGTATGTATGATAAGCTTTCTATAATAAAGGAAGTCAGAATTATCAATTTATAAGAAATTTTACTAAATTTGAGGAAACTTGGTTTTAGTTCGGTTTTTGTTTATTTTTACAAATGCTTTCTTATCAGTGAATAAAATTTTCTTTTTCAGTAGTAAATTATTATACCCAGCAAAGAAAACAGTATTAGTAAAATTCCATGCCTTATTCTAGTTAATGAACTATTCCTAACTGCTTTCAGTTTAGGATTTTTTTACTGAAACAAGTAAATTCTATTATTTCACACAAAAATTTAACTGAATGGAAATAAAATGGGTAAACTAAATTGATGAACATTTTTTCCTTTAGTTTCGAAGACACTTTTTTCTGGCACTCCTAATGATGTTCTTTGTTTTAACTACCCAGGTAGTTCTTTTAATTGAATTTTTTATAACTTGGTTTTTTCATACTTTTAATGGGCAATTTTAACTTTTTTTGCTTCAAATAGGTTAAAAACAGAGTAAGAATTCATAAAATGGTACAAATCATTTAAATTTTGTCGATAAAAATGCTAAATCCAATCTGAATAAATTGTGAATTTTTGAAAATATTTGAGGTTAAACGTTCCCGACAAGCGTTAGAATGCATTAAAAATTATAAAAAAAAAACAAATTATAAAAATTATTTTTTTTTTTTGACAAAATATCACAGAATTTTTTAATTTACATCCAAAACATTGAATTCGGATCACACCTAAAGAAGTGATGCAAATTCAGTGCAACGGCTGTTGAAATGGAGGACTTTCATCCTATGACAAGCCCATGTTAAATTCATCGTTTCTCCGTCAATTTTGCACCACTTCCGGATCCAAAAAGAACATTATCATTACTTTTTGGCGACGCTTGTTTTGCTGGGTAGCTCAATGACAAGGGACCTCTTTTTTATAGCCGTGTCCGAACGGCGTTCGACACTTAGAGAAGCTTTGAAACACTTAAAAACTTCACCAGCTGAAAAACTTTTTGGTGTTTGGTCGAAACTAGGTTTGAACCCACGACCCTTTGTATGCAAGACGGACACGCTAACCGTTGCACCACGGTGGCTCCAAAAAAAATCTAAGTCAACTGCTTGTAATCCTCAAATTCGCCTAATCAATTTTGTTTTATTTGTTTTTTTGATCGGGTCAAGTCGAATAATCGACTAATGAATTTTAGCGACAAAAACGAAAACTCGTTTTTGACTTTCACGAGAAATCCGGTGAAAAGCTTGTTATGTTTACTACTCCCCAAAAAATGTTTCAATAATTTAACAAAATAACTTATTCAAAATTGGAATGGAATTATTTATAAAGGGTCGAAAATTGTTGAAGGTAAGGACATTTATAAATCTCGACAATCCCTGGTAACATTTTCTGATTTTTTGAAATATCTGGCATCTAGTATATATATTACCGTATATATACGATGTTTTTGAATTTTTATATATATATTCCAATGGACATCAAATTTAAAATAAAGCATCCCTAAAACCATGTCCCATTCAATTCATTTGATCATTTCATGTAGCCTCTGTAGTAACCACAACTATTCATAATTTATTTTTATGGGTGTTTTTGTCTCTTCCTGCCGTCGGTGTGTTTCTGCGATCTTTGTCGATCATTCAGAATCATCCGTCTAGTCATTGTCATCCCTTTCTCATCTACGCAATACCTATAAATATGCAAGATGGCGTTTCTTTTGTGATAGTTTTTTTTTTTTTGCTGCTCATTATTACGAACAACTAAAGCGGCAAATATCGGACGGTAGACGCAGATGAGAATGACAACTAACCACAATGATTATGGTCAGAGTTCCAACAAAAAAAGACATTATCAACTTAGCCATCACCACTAATACTGTCAAAGCTGTAAACATCTTCATTTTTAGCACACTGAAAACAACAGAATAGCATATGAACACACATACAATTTTACTCGAACTTGTATGATTCAATGGGATAAATAAGATAGCAGGTATGGGAATAGCCACTAGCTTCAAACTAAAATGCGAAGTGTATGTGTGAAATTATTTCAAAAGCACTTGGGTGAGAGTCTCACCGCGAGTGGGATATTCTCGAAAGCTAGATTACTTAAATACAGGGAAATTATGTATGCCTTTTAATGCCCAATATAAAAACGGATCCCTCTTGGATTCAAAGAGTGACTAAATCACTTCTAGGCTCTTATCAACTCAACATTTGGTTTTGCTTCTTTTTTGTCTATCGGTATATATTTTAAATAGTAATGCATATTATGAAACCTTTTTTCTATGTAACAGAAAAGTATTGCATTTTATCCTTAACCCTAACATTATTTGCACTATTACTAAACACACAGCTCTGTTTACTTCTCATTACGCGAATGTTAACTCACATTCTACCAATCGTAGCTGCATCGATCACACATTAACCAATATCACCACCAACACTGTCCACCATCTTTGCAGTCAAACAATAAAAGTGTAAAAATATACAACTATGAAATGCAAACATGGCGTTTCCCAGACGACCACACCACAATTCACATTAAGCCTTTGAAGTCCAGAGACGCAGCAGTTTTTATTGTTGTTTTTTGGCAAACAGAAGATTTCTGTAGATGGTTTCAAGTGTCTCTTGTGTCCTTGAAACAAATTGTTGTCGTCATAATTTTTCATATAGGTTCGCTTTAAGCATTCCATATTAAAGATGGTGTTGCTGTTACGATGTAGACGATGGAAGTTGAAAAGAATGAAAAATACAAATAAATTCCTTTTGTGGAATATGTTTAAAATACACTCCATAACAGATTTAACCTTCTTGTAATACCTAAGAGTAATTTGTCAAAAAATAAATCCATGAAAGTAAAAGCGTTGGTGGAGAAAATTAAAATGTTGAAACAAAAGACTTAAGCAACAAACATGACTTTGGGAAAGGTGTTTTATAAGTGAACGCATTTTTTGTTTTGATGGGCTTTTTTGAATTCATTTTTTTAGGAAAGGAATTATTATTATGAAGCCATATTTTCCTTCATTATTTATTTAGAAAAAGTCGTTAATCATCTTTGTTCAATTATCACATTCAATGTCAATAAGCGGCAAGACAAAAAATATTCACTTAACATTCATTAAGAAGCATGTCCTAAGCCCTATTTTGATTAATAGTCTTCTAGTCATCTTAACATATTCTCAATAATTGTGATGCTATAGAAAAGGAAAAATGGGGTAAGAACATAAGGTGTTCCCACTATGTATAGATACTCAAGTCCTAATCGGTCTGAGGAATAAAGCAAAAATTTTGCCATATTCGGTGTATTCGAATAATGCACAGGGAAAAATTCTGACGCAATAACATAAAATGTACATAATATTATGGTCATGTTTCTTATACAAAAACAAGTAAGGAAAGTCTAAAGTCGGGCGGTGCCGACTATATTATACCCTGCACCACTTTGTAGATCTAAATTTTCGATACCATATCACATCCATCAAATGTGTTGGATGCTATATATAAAGGTTTGTCCCAAATAGATACATTTAAATATCACTCGATCTGGACAGAATTTGATAGACTTCTACAAAATCTATAGACTCAAAATTTAAGTCGGCTAATGCACTAGGGTGGAACACAATGTTAGTAAAAAAAATATGGGAAACGTTTAAATCTGAAGCAATTTTAAGGAAATTTCGAAAAAGTTTTTTTATGATTTATCGCTCGATATATATGTATTAGAAGTTTAGGAAAATTAGAGTCATTTTTACAACTTTTCGACTAAGCAGTGGCGATTTTACAAGGAAAATGTTGGTATTTTGACCATTTTTGTCGAAATCGGAAAAACATATACATGGGAGCTATATCTAAATCTGATCCGATTTCAACCAAATTTGGCTCGCATAGCAACAATGCTGATTCTACTCCCTGTGCACAATTTCAACTAAATCGGAGTTAAAAATTGGCCTCTGTGGTCATATGAGTGTAAATCGGGCGAAAGCTATATATGGGAGCTATATCTAAATCTGAACTGATTTCAACCAAATTTGGCTCGCATAGCAACAATGCTAATTCTACTCCCTTCGCAAAATTTCAACTAAATCGGAGTTAAAAATTGGCCTCTGTGGTCATATGAGTGTAAATCGGGCGAAAGCTATATATGGGAGCTATATCTAAATCTGAACCGATTTCAACCAAAGTTGGCACGCATAGCTACAATGCTAATTCTACTCCCTGTGCAAAATGTCAACTAAATCGGAGAAAAAATTGGCCTCTGTGGTCATATGAGTGTAAATGGGCCGAAAGCTATATATTGGAGCTATATCTAAATCTGAACCGATTTCAACCAAATTTGGCACGCATAGCTACAATGCTAATTATACTCCCTGTGCAAAATTCCAACTAAATCGGAGCAAAAAATTGTCCTCTGTGGTCATATGAGTGTAAATCGGGCGAAAGCTATATATGGGAGCTATATCTAAATCTGAACCGATTTCAACCAAAGTTGGCACGCATAGCTACAATGCTAATTCTACTCCCTGTGCAAAATTTCAACCAAATTGGGGTAAAACTCTGGCTTCTGGGACCGTATTAGTCCATATCGGGCGAAAGATATATATGGGAGCTATATCTAAATCTGAACCGATTTCAATAAAATTTGGAACACTTGACTATAGTACTAGTTGTTCATCTTGTGCAAAATTTTAAGCAAATTAGGGTAAAACTCTGGCTTCTGGGGCCATATAAGTGCATATCGGGCGAAATATATATATGGGAGCTATATCTAAATCTGAACCGATTTCTTCCAAAATCAATAGGGATCTATTCTGAGCCAAAACACATACTTGTGCCAAATTTGAAGTCGATTGGATTAAAACTGCGACCTAGACTTTGATTACAAAAATGTGTTCACGGACAGACGGACATCGCTATATCGACTCAAGAGCCCACCCTGAGCATTTTTGCCAAAGACACCATGTGTCTATCTCGTCTCCTTCTGGGTGTTGCAAACATATGCACTAACGTATAATACCCTGTTCCGCAGGGTATAAAAATATTTATAATAATTTGTAATAATATTACTTTAATGTCTTCAATTAATATTAGGAACTGAGAGTAAAACTAGCATTCCAACTAAAAGTGTTATATTCAGTTCAAATCGTAAAGCCATGGACGACATTCTCATCGATATTTTAACCCTCAACTGTTCCGAACCCATTCAGACATGTGAGGCCAAAGATTTCATGTCCTTAAAATACAAACGCGAATTTTGCTTAGCATAGAAAACACATCTGATATATAGTTTTGTTTTTTTTTTTTTCAATGTCCAAAAGTCGATAAACTTTTCAATGAAGTCGTTTTGTCCACAGAAAAAAATATCACTAAAATTTTTCCAATTAAAATCTTAATTGAGTTTTAAAAAATATTCAATTAAAAATTTAATTGATTCAACAAATTTTCTAATTGAAACAAAAATCAATCACAAAAATTTATAGTTTCAATAATTTTTTTAATTGGATCAATTAATTTTTTAATTGATACTATCATTTCTATTATTGAAGACATTTCAATTAAAAAATTAATTGGATCAATTAATTTCATGATTGAATCAGAAAAAAAATTTTTGTGTGTCCTTATAATTAAGTGATTCGACTTGAAAATGGGTATCCTAACATGAAATAAAATTTTGTTTTACTTAGGTCAACTGGGCTTTAATAATTTTGAAAAAATCTTCAAAATTAATAAAAACGTCTTTAAATTTGTTTACTTTTTGCATCCTGACTACAAATCAAAAAAGCGTTTAAATGTAGGAGTTCACCACTGTGGTATCACAATGGACTGAATAGTCTAAGTGAGCCTGATACATTGGGCTGCCACATAACCTAACCTAACCTACCTAACCTAAATGTAGGAGATGTTTTTTACTTGAAACATAGCATAATTTCTACTTGTAGAGTCTGAATTTGGATATTTTGGTTGTCGTTGTTACGTTTTTAATGGACATCAATAGCACATGTAGAAAAAAGCTGAAGAAATGAATCAATTAAAATATGTTTCCCACAACCAAGTACGCAAAACTAAAATTTGAAAGAGAATTGTGTCTTAAGTTTATAATTACTTGAATTACGATTCTTTGGCTCGGAATCAATTTTTATACCCTGTAAAGTTTAGGAAATGGAAATGCATAAAAAGTCGTATATACATACATATGAATTTCTATGAAGTTAAAAATACACCTGTCTCTGGAAAAGAATTCTTGGCTGTACATTAAAAGTAAGGACTTGAAAACTTCCAAATTTTGTGATTGAGAAACTTAAACTTGAAACTCAGGATCTGGTATCCGATAGGGCTATGCTACTAAATTAGTTGCATTATTATGGATTTTCTCGATCCACTCTCGAATCGTTATCAATTTATTCTGTATTACTGTAGATCTTTCTCTATCTTTTCTCTATAGGTCAAATATTCAATGTTTACACCAACGCACTTGTAGATATTATTTCCCTGCCCTCAACATTGCACTTCTTCTCCATTGTTGTTCTCCTGAGTATCAGCACTAACGCCACAATTGGTGCAATTACGCTTACATATATTCATAATGACATATTTAGAAGCTTTTTCCGGGTTGACATTCAAACCTCTGGCCTTAACCCAGTCAATTATTATTCTTAAAACTCAAAATGTCGTTTGGATATATTATAATATATTTAATATCAAATTGAAATAGATCTCTCGTGTATGTATGGTATATATATCATCCGATTTTAACATGAGTGACTGATTCGGCCAATAATGTGAAAATATGAGTAAATAAATTTTCAATTCTCCAAGCAATCCCAATGCAGCCTACTTTTTGCACTCCTCCACCCATTTGCTACATTATTTTGGGATCTTCATTGACCCCAAGGTATTAAATATATGTTTCCTACATATCGCTGTTATTTATGTTAAAATAAACGATTGCCATAATTCTTCTGGTGATCAAAATATCTCAAAAGTTCAGATCGTAACAGTAAAAACCTAAGAAGTGAGCATACAAAAGCAACAAAGCCTCTAAAACCAATTTGTTCTACCAAACTGGCCTGTCAATAAAGAACACCAACAACAAATGAATTTAACCAACAAAAAAGGCAATTTCACTGAACCATGAACAAATACACACATTAATAAGGACTGCAATCAAATTGAAAAATTTATGGCTGTTATTCAGTTACATTTCATTTGCTGGCTAAAATTGATTTTCTCCATGTCCAACTATTGGCTGTATTTCTCAAAAAAAAAAAAAAAAAAAAAAAACACGAAAAAAGAAATTATATTGTAAAAGTCCAGTTTTTATTATTGATTTTCTTTCTCTTTACCTGTTAACTAAAATGAAGGTAGTTACAATGTGGATTATGATGAGATTTACTTTGTTCTGGAGCATTCTGAATAAGTATATTTTTAATGGATTTTCAACATTTTTATTATTTAAGATGTAATGTAACTGATCGTTCATCATAAATTTTCAAAAAAAAACTAGTGTATACGGCCGTAAGTTCGGCCAGGCCCAATCTTATGTACCCTCCAACATGGATTGCATAGAAACTTGTACTAAATACTATCATCCACAATCGAATTACTTGGGCTGCGGTAACACTTGCCGATGGCAAGGTATCTTAAAACTTCTTTACACCGTCTTCTCAATTGTAAGTTAGTCCATACGGGGTATATATTAAACAAAAAAGGCCGATTAAATTCGTATATAATTCAATGTTACAACATTTTCTATAGAAATAAAATTTTGACAAAATTTTCTATACCAATAAAATGTTGACAAACTTTTCTATAGAAATAAAATCTTGACAAAAATTAATAAATGACAAAAAAATAAAATCTTGCCAAAATTTTCAATAGTAATAAAATTTTGACTAAATTTTCGTTAGAAATAACATTTTGGTAGATTATTTTTGGGGATCGGCTATATATAACTATAGACCGATATGGACCAATTTTGGCATGGTTGTTAGCGGCCATGTAATAGCGCAATGTACTAAATTTCACCACGTACCAAATTTCAACCGGATCGGATGAATTTTGCTCATCCATGAGGCTCCGGAGGTCAAATCTGGGGATCGGTTTATATGGGGGCTATATATAATTATGGACCGATGGGGACCAATTTTTGCATGGTTGTTAGAGACCATATACTAACACCATGTACCAAATTTCAGCCGGATCGGATGAAATTTCCTTCTCTTAGAGGCTCCGCAAGTAAAATATGGGGATCGGTTTATATGGGGGCTGCATATAATTATGGACCGATATAGACCAATTTTTGCATGGTTATTAGAGACCATATACTAACACCATGTACCAAATTTCAACCGGATCGGAAAAAGTTTGCTCCTCCACGAGGCCCTGCAAGCCAAATGGTTTATATGGGGGCTATACGTAAAAGTCGTCCGATATAGCCCGTTTGCAATACCATCCAACCTACATCAACAACAACTACTTGTGCCAAGTTTCAAGTCGATAGCTTGTTTCGTTCGGAAGTTAGCGTGATTTCAACAGACGGACGGACGGACGGACATGCTTAGATCGACTCAGAATTTCACCAAGACCCAGAATATATATACATTATGGGGTCTTAGAGCAATATTTCGATGTGTTACAATCGGAATGACAAAGTTAATAAAACCCCCAACCTATGGTGGAGGGTAAAAAAAAACATACACACACACAAAATAAATGAATAATTTGAATTTAAAATAGAGCTTTTGCCTGAACCAAGAACCTGCCAGTCATGTTTGCTTTAGTTTAGATTAGGTATATTGGCAGCCCGCTTTTTAGGCTCGCACGGACGAGCACTTAATCTGACAAATTTTCAACAATAATTAAATGCCGTTCTATTGTAGAAAACCTTCTGAAACAGTTTAAGGCTACATGGAGTTTCGCAAAACTTGGGAAATGGGATAATTTCTCAAATTTATTTCGAACTTTCAACTTATACTTTATACATTTGAATATTTGGGCTTTATACACACAACGAAACAATAATTTCTAGACAAACAAAATTCTCCTTTCTTAGAAAGGAGGGAAGTACTTGTTATCGAGTCCACATAAGACAGGTTTCCCTTTTGACTTCGTGTAAACAAATAAAAGTATAAAATATTTTTTTTTAATACTTTATGGCCAAATTTTTTTTGTTATATTTAAAAGTTATGTGCATTTTTTTTCTTTAAAATATGATACGGAAAGATTGATTTTATTTAGAAACGATTTTATTTAGACAAATAACGTTTTCTTTAGACAATTAAAGTTTTTTGGTAAAAGCAAACAAAAATGGTAAGAGACAGTTGTTGCATTGTTTGAGAAAAAACGGGTTTATGGAAATGGACTTCTGATTCATTATATTGTCTTTGTTATACATAAAGTGATCATACTGAAATTTTGGCATAGATTACATTTTTATCTCCAAAACGCTTTCGAAGATGGCAATATAAACCTTTCCACCGATTTTTTTGGTTCCATTATTACAAGGCCTTCATCGTGTAATGTCTTATTAATATGATTAAGCGATTGCGTAGTAGTGTGACAATATAAGATGTACTCTTGGATAGATGGTTAAATCCAGCAGGAGGTGGTGATAGTCCTATTAACGCTACTCTTTCTCGCTATTGATATTACCATGTTTATCATCAAAAGGCTTCAGTCGCTAGCATTATTATGTTTTACTTGCCACTGAAAACTGAATGCGTGCATTTAAAAAAATATTTTTTTTCAACTCAAAACAAAAACAACGATGAGGCCAATTGAAAATGGCTGTATTTGTATTATTCCAATGTTGTTTGGTGGCTGCCGTTTGACCGCCAACACCGTCTCTGATTCTCGCCAACTTCAATCCATTTATATTTTTACACACTGTATATTGTGGCTTAAGCGTCAAAAATGTAAAGGTAATCATTTGTAATTTTCTAACATTCTTGAGATTGGTTGCTTGGATGCTTAGTTGTTTTTCAGTGGTTGCAGCAAAGGCAAAACAACTTGACCGGCCTAAACAATAGTACTGGTAAAATGCGTGCTAATATTCTAGCAAAGATATCCTTGGGGGTTTTTAACTATTATTTATTTGGTTTTTCTCTTTTTCTCATTCATTCTTACATAAGTCAACACAATGCATCGGAGATGGTGTCATCTTTGCCAATATATACATTTTTCTTGGTCTAGGTTTAACGGGAAATAAAGATGTTCATTTCAAATGACACTTTAACATAAGAAGATATATATATTTTTTTCTTATTGAGTTTTCTTTTGGCTTAGTGTAATTGTCAATTGTTAGTAAAAAATTAAATAAAACAGCTGACAATTATTGAACCAATTTGGAAATAATCTTAAAATTACACGACGTGAGGCGAAAATATTTTAATATAATTTTCTAAGAATCCAACAATTTTAAATAATATTATTTTATTGCAATACAATACAGTTATTTGACATTTATAACATTTATTTATAAAGATGAATATGTTTGATGTGACACTACACTCATCAAAATGTCCGTAGTTACACTAACGCTAAACTTAACTTATATTTATTGCAAAAAAAATATTAATTCAATTTTATTATTTTTTTCAAAATTTTCCAGAGTCCAAAGAAAATTTCCATTTTTTTTAAGTAGGCCTCACACATTTTATGAACTAAACGTGGGTATAAAGTTTAATGACAGAACATATAAAATCAATATGAACTAAAGCAATAGAACCTTTTCGCTCATTTAAAATGGTAATGATTTGGCGCCAATGATTTTGTTATTTACTTTTAGATAATTTTTATACTCTCCACCATAGGATGGGGGTATATTAACTTTGTCATTCCGTTTGTAGCACATCGAAATATTGCTCTAAGAACCCATAAAGTATATATATTCTGGGTCGTGGTGAAATTCTGAGTCGATCTGAGCATGTCCGTCCGTCTGTTGAAATCACGCTAACTTCCGAATGAAACAAGCTATCGACTTGAAACTTGGCACAAGTAGTTGTTATTGATATAGGTCGGATGGAATTGCAAATGGGCCATATCGGTCCACTTTTACGTATAGCCCCCATATAAACGGACCCCCAAATTTGGCTTGCGGGGATTCTAAGAGAAGCAAATTTCATCTGATCCGGCTGAAATTTGGTACATGGTGTAGGTATATGGTCTCTAACAACTATCCAAAAATTGGTCCACATTGGTCAATAATTATATATATCCCCCATATAAACCGATCCCCCAAATTTGGCTTGCGGGGACTCTACGAGAAGCAAATTTTATCCGATCCGGCTGAAATTTGGTACATGGTGATAATATATGGCCTCAAATACCCATGCAAAAATTTGTCGAAATAGGTCCATAATTATATATAGCCCCCACATAAACCGATGCCCAGATTTGACCTCCGGAGCCCCTTGGAAGACCAAAATTCGTCTGATTCAGTTTAAATTTGGTACGTGGTGTTAATATATGGCCTCAAATGCCCATGTAAAAATTGGTTGAAATCGGTTCATAATTATATATAGCCCCCACATAAACTGATCCCCAGATTTGACCTCCGGAGCCCCTTTGAAGAGCAAAATTCATCTGATCCGGTTCGGATCCATGCAGGAATTGGTTCATATCAGTCCATAATTAAATATAGCCCCCATATAAACCGATCCCCAGATTTGACCTCCGGTGCCTTTTGGAGAAGCAAAATTCATCCGATATGGTTGAAATTTGGTACGTGGTTGTAGTATATGATATTTAGCAGCCATGCCAAAAGTGGTCCATATCAGTCAATAATCGTATAGTGCCCCCATATAAACCGATCCCGAGATTTGGTTTTGGAGTCTCTTGGAGGAGAAAATTTCATTCGAGTCAGTTGAAATTTGTTACATTGTGCTAATATATGGCCGTTAACAACCATGCCTAACAAGGTCCATATCGGTCTATAGTTATATATAGCCCTCAGATAAATCGATCCCCAATCACAAAAAATTGGTCCATAACAAGTTCATAATTTATATATAGCCCCCATGTAAGCGACCCCCATATTTCAATTCTGGCTCTCTACCACGTATTGACTAACTCACAAAAACGAAGAAGTTTTAATATACCACAACTCAAGTAATTCGTTATGGGTGACAGTCTTTCGTAGAAGTCTCTACGCAATCCATGGTGGAGGGTACATAAGGTTCGCCCTGGCCGAAGTTATGGCCGTATATACTTGCTTCTTCTATTAGAGGGTGAGTTGTAGTTAAAAAATATACCAGGGCATTACATTGTCCTGGTTTCAACAACGCATTTCTGGAAATCTCAAAATGCACAGAAAAAAATTCACGAAAATTTCCCCAATTAAAGTCGTAATTGAGTTTTAAAAAATGTTCAAATAAAAATTTTAATTGATTTAACAAATTTTTTAATTGAAACAAAAATCAATCACAAATGTTAATAGTATTAATTATTTTTTTAATTAGATCAATCAATTTTTTAATTGACTTTCAATTAATTTTTTAATTTTTAAAAATTGACATTTCAATTAAAAAATTAATTGGATCAATTAATTTTGTAATTGAATCAGAAAAAGTTTTTTTTTTTTGTGAGTGAAGTATAATTTAGTTCAATTTCGCACAACGTAGTAGTTCATTCTTGCTATAAAACAATTTACTTTTTTTCTGTGTTTGCCAACATTCTGTTCTCTTTTTATGCTACATAATTTTTTTTGTAATTTCTTCAATGAAAAAAATGTAATATTTTCCATTTATATATATATTTTCCAAAATAATACAATTTATTCCAAAAAGCTAGATTTCAGACATTGGATAAGGCTTCATGCCTGAGATAAACATCTTTTCCCATATTAACAAAAAAAAACCCAAAACAGCTGTTTCTTATTGTAGTTTCAGTATTTTGTTTTCTTTTTTTTGTATTTTATAACATGAAACTTATCTTAAATTGACTACCATTTTGAGTCATTTATTTGAGTAATTTTTCTGTAATTTTTTTTATAAAAATATTATCTTTTAGAAAGTGGCTTGTGCTTTAAATGTTTTATTGACTCTTAGTTTGAAAGCGATTTTTTTATTTATTTTCTTACTTAAATACTTTAGTTGGCAATGCAAAAATCTATTGTTGTCAGTGTCACAGTATGAGTCAACACTAAGTCATAGCGAACCTGGCAGCAACTTGGCATGCCGGCATATATGCATGTTTTATTATATGTTTAGCTATGTCCATTAACCTGCCTGTGTTTATTTTTCTTTCTAAGATATTTTCATAGTGATAAACCATTTATGGTAGTTTATTGAAAGCAAAAGCTATGCTTTTTCCTAGAGATTTTGTTTTGCATTTGCATGTGGTGTAATGGGTTGTATGTTGGTAGAGGTTATTTTAGATATTCGCAAGTAACGCCCCAAAAAGAGCAGTATTTTCTATTCATAATGGAAAAAATCTGATCCGATTTTGCTAAAATCACTTACCCCATTGTAATTGTATTTTTATATTCAAGCTCTATTCTTCGTTTGAGAATCTTTAATCATCCAACTTAATTATAATTTTCAAAAAAATTAAGTTTTATGTCTTTGTCTTTAATGTCTTTTTTGATTACAAATTTTCTTTTATCAATCATTTTGGATTATATTGTTCCTAAGGCGTATGCTCTATATATCAAACATTTTATAAACAAAACCTGGGTATAAAGTTCAATGACCGTACACATAAGTTCAATATGACCGAAAACAGAAGAAAATGTTCATACGATTCCCACAAATAATAAGAATGAACTACTGTGTGGTTAAAATGGTCATGATTTGTCGCCAATGATTTTCTTAGTTCATTTTATTCTTCTATAAGAGAGTGTACTTTTGTGAATTGCAGTTAAACAGTACACTGGGGCACCAAAATTTCCAGGTTTTAACAATGTTTTGTGGCAATCTCAAAATGTAAAGTAGAATTTAGTTCAATTTTCCCACAAGATAGTTCATTCTTTCTATAAAACAGTTCAATTTTATTGTTATAAGTTATAATCCGCAGTTAAAAATAATTGAGATTTGTCTCTATCTCACATCCATCATATTTTCTTCTACATTACACTAAGCACGGGAAGATTATTAAGCGCCCAATGAACATTGGCACCACGTTTTACAACAAAAAAATCACCAAAAAAATTATTTTCCCACACTTAATTCGGTTACACTTTAACACAAATGTCTGATACTCCGATAATCATAATTTGATGTAATAGAGAATTATTTAACATTTTAACTTTGGCCTGCAATCAAATTACAAGCCATAGACGAAAATAGACATTAAAGTGACACTCGTAAATGGAAAACTGAATGAAAAGAGTCACTTGCTATCCCTCCATGCCGCCGAAAAGATAAAAATCTCTGAAATTGTTGAACCCCTCTCAAACAAAAAAACAAAAATGCAATTCCAATTGCGATAATAACAAAATACTAACATGGCATGGTGTGCTACGACATGGTACATGGCACGGCACAGTTTAATAAGCTACAAATTCACCGTCAAACTGGGACTCTATCCATTAGAGGATTTGGTGATTTAAACCAAAAAAACAAAAACTCAACAGATATTTTTTTCTTGACGCCATTTACTAAACGAACGTCAACCAAATCTGAATAAAAACCTTGAAGTCAATCTAAGCTTATAACGATTTTTATCTATGTGCTAAATATTTAGGTGGATTTTTTTTTTTTTTGAGATTTTTCCTAGGGAAGCAAACAAAACTTGCCAGAGCATCTAAGGTGTTGCGGTAAAACAAAAAACACCTTGAGTTTGACTAGAATCAAAAAATACATAATTTTTTATTTGATCGAGAGTCAGAGCAAGAAGACACAACACCATCGTATGTCTGTCCTTTGTCTTATGTCATATTGGCTGTCCATAAAATTGCCCGTTTAACGGCAAGTCCGTCCTCCTGTCAGTCTGTCAATCTGCCCCTTGTTGTCTTTTAAAACAGCATTTACCAAAATTACCTCTCATTTTCGTAAGTGTGTATGTGAAAATATCAAAGAAAAAAACACACACACAAGAAAAACCAATAAAAAAGCAAATTTGGTGACATTTTGACAATCGAGTATTATGTCAATCAAGCAAAGATTTGCTGTGGTTTTCTGTCCGTCAAGTTTTTCGCTTTGTATGTTGCCAGTTGTGGTTTATACTTGCATTAAATTACTTTATTATTCGTTGAATGTTATTTAGATAATTTTTGTATGTCTTTTAGTTTTTGTAGCGGCTTAGTTGATTAAGAGGTGTTTCCTTAAGATTTTATTGATATCTATCGAAAATTTTAATCAAATTTTCAGCTTGTTTTGAATTTCTGATATTTTTCCGCTATCTAAACAAGTGCAAAATTTTTTCTGTTTAAAATTAGAGTTTTTGTGAGATAATAATTTCATCATATTTTAATTTGGTTTTTATATAAGATTATTGGAAACTTTAGTTTCCTTATGCTAATTTAAATCAAATATTTGATAATATCTTATCTCTTTTTGCTAGAGTGTTCAAATGATTGTAGTTTTTGTTAACGAGTCTTGTTGATGTGGGGAATTATAAAAATATGTGAATGCCTTTCCTCTCTTATATTATGTCAAATGGTTTATTTACGAACCTTTAATGAGTTAAAGGAATGTGTGAAATGGACGATCTCTAACTGGAGATCAGGCAAAAAGACTGCACTCAAACAAAATATTTACTATATCCAAAGATTTTAACCTTCGCTTAAAGATTTTGATATTGATTTCGAGCCGAAATTCGACTTTTTTAAAATAAAGACACTTTTTAGACAGCCTTCTAGTTTTAAATATACACTCAAAAAAATGAACCCTATATTTCACTAAAACCCATTTAATTCCAATTCAGTTCCTTGAATTATTATGTTTTAAGAAAGTTTTCATGACTTTAATAATATTTTGGGTTAATTTAACTAAAACGGAGGAAAAAATTATAGAGACACTTTTGCAATTTTGAGCAACAATTTTTCCTTCAAACTTCGAAATTTGTTTAATAAGTGAAAAGTAATAATTTTGTCCAATAATAATAATAATAATATTTTTGTGAAACCGACGTGACATCTGCGTTTCTAATACAGTTCAGTTAAAATTTTCTAAAATTTCTAAAAATGTTTCCAAAATTAACTAAAATTTTTATCCTGGTGGGTTCACTGTTTTTCAGTGTACACTCAAAAACAAGTTTACTTTGATTTTGACCTTCCCTTAAGGATTTTGGTATTGATTGCGAGCCAAAGATGCGGCTTCTTTAAAGTAAAGAAATGTTTTAGTGCTTATCTGGCTTTAATTCTAGGACCAATAAAATTAAAATTATGATCTCATTTATTAAATGTTCATTCTCTTTTCGCGGTTTATTAATAAAGGTACTCACGTGCAAACAAATGCCAGTTAAAAAATCCAAATTATAACGGATACTTCAAAGTAAAAAATGTTTTTTAATTCCAACAAAACTTAAAACAAAGATGCAAAATCCTCAAAATATGTCTTTGAAGCGTTTTTATCTTAAATCTAAAGATACAATATTTCAGTTAAAATAAGTCTTTAAAGTCAATAGTTTAAAGACAAAAGTTAGTTTTTCAAAACCCTTAAAATAAGAAAATAATATTAAATCAAGATATAGAAATAATGGAAAATCACTATTTGATTCTGATTACAACCTTAGCACAGTTAAGAACTAATATACAAAACCATCGTCAGTTGATTAGTATGAAATTTTGATTCCTTCAACCAGTTCCGGCATAATTAAGACAGTATGAATAAATAAATTATATTGAATCAACTTTTTATACCCTCCATCATAGGATGGGGGTATATTATTATACCCTCCATCATAGGATGGGGGTATATTAACTTTGTCATTCCGTTTGTAACACATCGAAATATTGCTCTAAGACCCCATATAGTATATATATTCTGGGTCGTGGTGAAATTCTGAGTCGATCTAAGCATGTCCGTCCGTCCGTCCGTCCGTCCGTCCGTCTGTTGAAATCACGCTAACTTCCGAACGAAACAAGCTATCGACTTGGAACTTGGCACAAGTAGTTGTTATCGATGTAGGTCGGATGGTATTGAAAATGGGCCATATCGGTCCACTTTTACGTATAGCCCCCATATAAAGGGACCCTCAGATTTGGCTTGTGGAGCCTCTAACAGAAGCATATTTCATCCGATCCGGCTGAAATTTGGTATATGGTGTTGGTATATGGTCTCTAACAACCATGCAAAAATTGGTCCATATCGGTCCTTAATTATATATAGCCCCCATATAAACCGATCCCCAAATTTGGCTTGTGGAGCCTCTAAGAGAAGCATATTTCATCCGATTCGACTGAAATTTGGTACATGGTGTTGGTATATGGTCTCTAACAATCATGCAAAAATTGGTCCACATCGGTCCATAATTATATATAGCCCCCATATAAACCGATCCCCAGATTTGGCTTGCGGAGCCTCAAAGAGAAGCAAATTTCATCCGATCCGGCTGAAATTTGGTACATGGTGTTGGTATATGGTCTCTAACAATCATGCAAAAATTGGTCCACATCGGTCCATAATTATATATAGCCCCCATATAAACCGATCCCCAGATTTGGCTTGCGGAGCCTCAAAGAGAAGCAAATTTCATCCGATCCGGCTGAAATTTGGTACATGGTGTGGGTATATGGTCTCTAACAACCATGCAAATATTGGTCCATATCGGTCCATAATTATATATAGACCCCATATAAACCGATCTCCAGATTTGGCTTGCGAAGCCTCAAAGAGGGGCAAATTGTATCCGATCCGGCTGAAATTTGGTACATGGTATTGGTATATGGTCTCTAACAACCGTGCAAAAATTGGTCTACATCGGTCCTTAATTATATATGGCGTCCATATAAACCGATCCCCAGATTTAGGTTGCGGAGCCTCAAATAGAAACAAATTTCATCCGATCCGCCTGAAGTTTGGTACATGATATTGGTATGTGGTCTCTAACAACCATGCAAAAATTGGTCCACATCGGTTCATAATTAGATATAGCCCCCATATAAACCGATCCCCAGATTTGGCTTGCGAAGTCTCCAAGAGAAGCAAATTTCATCCAATCCGGTTGTAATTTGGAACATGGTGTTAGTATATGATCTTTAACAACCGTGCCAGAATTGGTCCATATCGGTCCCTAATTATATATAGCCCCCATATAAAATATTCTCCAGATTTGACCTCCGGAGCCTCTTGGAGGAGCACAATTCATCCAATCCGGTTCAAATTAGGCACGTGGTGTTAGTATATGGTCGCTAACAACCATACCAAAATTGGTCCAATCACACAAAAATTGGTCCATATCGGTTCATTTCTATAGAAAATTTTGTTAAAATTTTATTTCTGTAGAAAATTTTGTCAAAATTTTACGTCTACTTTGTCAAACTGAATTATATACGTATTGGATCGATCTTTTTTGATTTAATATATACCACGTATGGACTTACATACAATTTAGAAGAGGAGGTTTTAAGATACCTTGCCATCGGCAAGCGTTACCGCAACTTAAGTAATTCGATTGTGGATGGCAGTGTTTGGATAAAGTTTCTAGGCAATCCATGATGGAGGGTACATAAGCTTCGGCCTGGCCTAACTTACGGCCGTATATACTTGTTTTTATTATTATTATATAGTTTTTTATTTTTTTTTTTTTAACAATTTGTTAAGACAGTACGACTAAATAAATTATATTGAATCAAATTTCTTTATTATTATTCTTATATATTTTTTTAATAATTTGTTGTATTTTATATATGTTATATTAGTATATATTTCCCTGTTATTATGTAATGCTTGCCCCAACTAGAATTTCGAGAATCCACCATCCACGCAAGTGAATGATTTATGCTCTCCAAAATTTCTACTTGTAAAGGAAAAAAAAAACAAGTTCGTTGCTTAAGTCTTTTATTTACTCAACACAATGAGTATTTCCAAAAGTCTGGCCTTCGACGCAGGAGTTATTAAATTTAACATGGTTACTGCCTAAGCCTTTGAAATTTGAAAGCTTTTTATTACCTTGCAGATTCTATTTTTCTGTATTGATATTGCTATGCCTTCTGAATAGACACCGTTCTATTCATATTCAATGGCTTGCAGTGTATCAATGGTTTTTTTTTTGTGCAACTGATCATGCTTTTTTGGTTCATTTCAAAAAATAATTTTCATTACTTATCATTAAAAATCCATTTGTAGCTTCGCCTGACTGGCGTAACGCTACATATGCAAAGTCTTTCGCGATTATTTTTGACTTCGTTGGAATCATTAGTCTTGATGCTTGCACTCGTTGAATGCAGACGTATACTGAAAACTGCAACTCTATTTTAACCATTTGAAAATTCCTACAATAATAAGATGACGAAAATGATGATGATGATATTGTTTGTGACTACTGCTGGAAACAACAATCACTTGCCAAGTATCAGTATGCCAGTGGCAGAAATAAGAAGTTAGAATACAGGCCCAAAATTCAAGATCAAATATGTTGCCCATCCTTAAAGCATACAAAGGCCCCTTATCGTATCATAATTTGCAATCATCCTCCTCTTTTCCACTGGAACCCAATCCAATTGTATAGGAAACAATCTCATATGCTAAGTATGTTAAGATATATGAATGTGGTAGGTAGGTATTAAGAATGGCAAAAGTCGTCACATGTGTATGTCTGTGAGTGCATGCCTGCCTATGTGGTAATATTGAAATATAACTTAAGGCTATAAAAATGACGGTGTTGCATATTATTGTTATTAATAATAACTGACACTCATCTAATGTGCAACATCAACAATCAGTCGTACAATAAACATCCGTTGCCAAAGTAACTAGTTGCCATGACTGACTAGAGCTTGTGTGCTTCTCTATTCTAATGGGGTTTTTGCGAGGAAGTCAAATGATCACATAACTACATATGCGTATCTTTGCTTGAGCTTCAGGTCTAATTGAATATCGTGGCAATCGAGCAATTTCATTAGTTTTTGCTAATGTGAGTATATTTTGAGAACTAAGCTAATTTTATATACTTCGCCATAGGATAGGCGTAAAGTAATTTTTTTATTTCGTTTAAAGTGCTTGAAAATATGGATATGAGACCCATAAATATTTAGCACTACCTGCACTGAAAAAAATCATGCCCGGTTCCAAAGATTTTATTTTTACTCCAACACAATTCTCCTTTAAATTTGAGTTTTGCGTACTTGATTTTAGAAAACAAATTTTAATTAATTAAATGTACTGACAAAGTCCTTCAAAAACGAATTTAGACTCGTCTTCAAGTAGGAATTATGCTCCGTTTCAAGCAAAAAAATGACTTTACTATAAAACATATTCTATTTTTTGCTTTGTAGTTAAGATACAAAATGTCAACAAATTGACCTTAGTCAAACAAATTTTTTTGTCCTGTAAGGATACAAATTTTTGGAATCACTTAACTATAATGGCAAAACGACTTCATTGAACAGTTTATCGACTTTTGGACAAGGAAAGCAATGCCTTCCTATGTTAAGCAATTCCTTTTTAATAACATGAAATCTTTTGTGGTCACGACAATATTTTTTTTTCTCAGTGTGATGCAGAGCCCCTTATAGGTTGTGCACCGTAACACCTTTTCTCGAATGGCTATGATTAAGAGTAGGTTTAACGAGTTTCAAGAGCTTTCAGGTGCCCTGAAATTGACTACCACTGGTACAATATGACAAAAGTCACCATCTAGAACTAGAGCAAATAGGTGATGAGCCAGAAAGCTAAGATATTGGATAGGTTATGTTCAGGGCACAGTTGCAGGCTGTTATTTCAGGCTCTCTCCTATCAGTGTGAGCTGTCCTATTTCAATACAAGTTCCATGACAAGGTGCCCAGAAATCGACTACCACTGGTATAATATGAGAAAAGTCACTATCTAGAACTAGAGCAAATAGATGATGAGCCAGAAAGCTAAGATATTGGATAGGTTATGTTCAGGGCACAGTTGCAAGCTGTTATTTCTCTCCTATCAGCTGTCCTATTTCAAGACAAGTTCCATGACAAGGGTCTTTCTTTTTATTGTCGAGTCCAAACGGCATTCCACATTACATGTTAAACCACTTATGGTGTTTTATTGTCTTGTAAAAATGCGCACTTTTTTGCGTTTTGTCCGGAAAATGAACTTTTTAGGTATTTTTCTAAAAAATAGGCAAAAATGTTGTGAAAATAGTGCCAGGCATAGAGGCAAATAGTGGGCATTTTTAGCACTGCCGACAAACGAGTGTGCTGCGATTGCCCTGTTTGCTCCTTTGAAATCTTTTCTGCCCGCCGAAATGATACCATTTTAAAAATGAGCATTCTATACAGACAAAATGGAGGCAAAACACTTTTTTCAGAGAAGAAAACACCATGAGATTGAACTCACGTACCATTGTACCATATTTCATCCTAAACGAAATCTTGCAATGGTTGCCTCAGGTTTTCATCAAGCACAACTCGGAGACCGTTTGAGATCAGTGTTTGGTATTGTTTTGAGTACAATTCGAGGGAGATTCCACGACATTTCGTGGATTCATCGGCACATGGATTCATCGGTACACAGCGGATAACAACGAACTGTTGAAACAATGGACTGCACTCTGCGAACGTGCTCCGAAGAAGGCGGCAACTATTTTCTGGGGTTCAAAAGCTGTGATTCAATTCAACTACCTGGAGAATGAGAAGTGTACTACTGAAGTTTCGCAAGTTAAAAGTACTCAAAATGTATTAAAAATGTACTTTTCGAAGCCAAAAGGTGCTAAAATTTCATAATATCAAATTTAAAGACTATTGCATAAGTATACGTATATTTAAATCTAGACTGATTTGGATAATTTGATTATTTGGATAAAAAAATCTTATTTTGTAAAATTTTATTTCTATAGAAAATTTTGTCAACATTTTATTTCTGCAGAAAAAATAGAAATTTTTTTCAAAATTTTCTTTACAAATAAAAATTTCTCATTCGTTTTGTTTTTTTATTGTTGGTTTTGTTTTCTGTAATCATTGTTGTTGTTTTTTTGATTTCAGCTTAAAACCATGCATTGACTAAAATACAAGTATTGCTTAACCAACAGAGGAAAATAATGTTTGTCAAATTTATTTGGGCAAAGCCCTATAGTCTGCAAGATGGTTGGATGGACGCACGTTTCGGAATTAGAAAATGGCAATATTTTATATATATATTTAATTTTGTCAAAATTGTATTTCTATAGAAAATTTTGTCAACATTTTATTTTGTCAAAATCTTATTTCTATAGAAAATTTTATCAAAATTTTATTTCTATAGAAAATTTTGTGAAAAATTTTATTGCTATTGAAAATTTTGTCAACATTTTATTTCTATAGAAAATTTTGTCAACAATTTATTTCTATAGGAAATTTTGTCAAAATTTTATTTCTATAGAAATTTTTGTAAAAAGTTTATTTCTATAGAAAATTTTGTCAAAAGTTTATTTCTATAGAAAATTTTATTTCTTTAGAAAACTTTGTCAACAATTTATTTCTACAGAAAAATTTTTGAAAATTTTATTTCAATAGAAAATCTTGCCAACAATTTATTTCTATAGGAAATCTTGTCAAAATTTTATTTCCATAGAAAATGTTTTACAAATTTTACTCTATTTTATTCTATTTATTCTTCAACAGTTTTTAACGGTATAAATGTCGGCAGCCCATATTTTGAGTTAGCCTGAGAAGCGCTTTGAGCGTACAGGATGGGATACACCCCCAAGTGCAATTCTCCATTTAATATATTACCACTGATATATTTAATACCAATATATAATATGATTTTCCTACGTATACCATTAAAAGCCAAAGTATTTATTTCTTTTTGTCTTCAATTGAGAGTACAAAAATATTTTAAACATTTGCAGAGAAAATATATAAAATAAAATTCTTGGCTCTCCTTTTTATTGTAATTGCTTGAATTTTAGCTTTTCTTGTATATTACCGTCTCTCTTACCATATTGCTCAAATATCTTGCACCTGATTGTTTTGAGTCAAATTCCACGTAAGTTAAAACAATTTGTATGTTAAGTTGCCAAATCGTCTCGTCTCTATGGCAATTGCAAGTTTTAATGTTGATTTTTTTTTATTGCAACAACTATTTAAGTACGAGTGAACATTTGTATATCAGTCATTCGGACGGACTTAATGCGTCCGTCCTATCGTTAATTTGTCTGTCTGTTTCTCTTTGGATTTAATGTCGGTTGAGTGACAAGTTGGTTAACGCCCCTAAGTAATTTTTCAAATTAATACTTGTGTGGTATTTTTGAGACTGTAAACTGCAAGCCTATGGCTTTGGCTACGGTCATATCTTTGGAATTGTTTCTGATTGTGATTCTGCAATTGTCTGATTTGCTCCTTTTTTTTTGTTTGCCCTATGGTAGATGTTGTTGACTTTAAATACCTTCCCCTTTTTAGTTCTTCGTACTGGTGTTCTAATTGATTTTTATTTTCCCTTTGCCTGTAGTTTGGCATTTCGTTTTTAGTTATTTAAACTTTCTTTGGCTAAAGTGAGCAACATTGGGTATTTTTATTTTTTGTCATGGGATGATTAAGTGGCCCAAATCAACGGTTTAATGTTCTGAAGTAATTTTTTAAAACATCAAACAAAAAATGTTTCATTAGGCAAACCTAACTGTACATAGTAAGGCCAGCATTATGAGCTTGAATAAAATATGAGAAGTTTTTTTTAAGAATTTTTAATCACATTAAAAGAAAGTTAAAATGAAATAAAATAAGCGAATTTTTAATCGTGTAATATCTAGGTTAAATTTCTTGCAAAGTGAAGCAAACCTATATTTTCTAACATAAACGTTCAACATTTATGCCAAAAAATTTTTAAATTGTCCTATGTATGCGATTTTGGATGCGCACAAAAAAGATCTGTCTATTGTCTCTGGCATATAATATCTGTAATGTTGCCTTCAGTCGGCAGTATACCAATATCAGATGATGTATCTTTGTTATCGTTTCCTCTGCGGAAGCCGTTTTTAGAACACCTAGACTTGCAATTCTACCAATTGTTTCCCGCCAGAGAAGTAGTAGATTCGTTGTTATCCAAAATCATCAAGATTTAGCTTTCAACAACTGGATTCGAATCACCCACAGAAATTCCTCTTTTACAATAATACGATATAGAATCGGATGAAATTTCAACAATAATCATACACTATAATAAACTGTGCGGTGAGAATAAGTACTAATATCTCTCCTAGACAAATTTAAGGTTCTACAGGCACACATAGCCTTGAGTATATCATGACTTACTTCTTGTATTCCAAGCGGATTGGATGAACGTTCCAGGACGTTTAGAAATTCACTGTAGGACAATAAAGTCTACTATGTAAAATTGAGGTCCTTTACTTTAATAGAATTTTAAATATGGTAGTAGTAGTATCAGCACCACCATTACTGCTACTATTGCCTGTATATTGGACCCTGACCAGAATATTCTCTTTTTAACATATGACTTAATTCTGATACCCAAAATAAAAGCATGAAAAAGTAAATATTTCTCAATTTAGAGAGATATTTACAAATTGGAACATTTCCTTAATTACATGCATTTATATATCTAGGAAAAAGAAAGACTTAATACACAAACAGACATGAGCGCAAGCATATAACTATTTCCCATGATGTGAAGACTACCTTCTATCCTAGTATAGAGATTTGGTGAAACATATAAATTTACTTCACAAACTCAAGATTTCATGACCTGCGAACTACTACAATCTCTCCAGTTTTCTAAGCTTTCAAATTCTTAACAGAATTATCTGCCCTTTACACGTTACCACTTATGGCAGATAGAGAGAGCCCTGCTATTTCTAAAATCCGCCAAATTTGCCAATCTATAGTAACCTTTTCAAACTGTGCTATCAGTTGAAGTGCTAAAATGAATGAAATCTTCACTTCAATCATTATATCCCTCTATTTTCACCACAGTCCTAAGATATTGATATGGCTTTACTATATAACTTTTTTCAAATAAGGCTACTATCTAAAGGAAGAAAAAAACAAGCAAAAACTAAAACATAAATAAAAACATACTCTAGACAAAAGCTCCAGCTATTTTTCTTATCGTTGTGTGAAGATGAACGAAACCTGAATGCTCACAATTCCTGCATGAACCCTTAAGGGTCAAATATCTAAGCTTAGAAGAAAAAAATCAAGCAACTATTGCTTTATAATAACGATATTATTGTTCTGTTTTTTTTTTTTTTTTTTTTTTTTTTGATTTGGGGTTTTTTAATCTTAGAAAAAACTTCGCGAAAAAGTAAACCAAAACCATAAACGGAGAAAAAGATTTTCAACTAGCCACTTGAACAAATATGGCCAAAATTTCCCATTCGTCTCCCATGCATTCCTACCAAGGGATACAGCTCCGCAAGAAACCATGGCTAGATATCGTTTAAATACTTTTGTAATCTTTGTTCAATGCTCCCAAAAGATATTTCATAATCTGCGATGGTTGATTTTTTATGCTTTATTTTGTCTAAGCCAAATTTTTGTTTGTTGTTTTGGGAGACTGAAGATATTAAGCCAAGAAAAAAGTAGATTGGTATGGTCCATGGTTTTGTTGTCTATAAAAAATGCTGCTGTATTAATATTTAAAATGCTGTTGTCATGACTATGGCTGTCTTTCAAAATTTTAGTTGTGCATGTGGCGGAAGTAAAAAAAAATGAATTTCACTGTTCTCCCAGGTTATATATCACAAATTAAACCCAAGACTGAAAATTAGCAAAAATTAGTGTCGTTAAAACTTTGAAAGTTAAAGGAAAAATTTGGAATTTAATAATCTTGTTATCATTTCAAGAAATTTCTGCAGATTTTAATTATATATTTAGCTTTTCCCTACAAAAGTCAAATGACCAATCAAAGAATCCTTACGAAAAATATTGTTCCCAAAAGCAAATGATCAGCTGCAAACATATAAACAACGTTAAAAATTTTCCATGTTAATAATATTAAAATTTATGAGAATTTTTAGTAAAAGTCTAACCATCCAATGAATAATAACAACAAATGTCTTCACCATCAGCATTTTCAAATCTTGAAATGTGTAAGGAGATTGCAACAATGTTGCAAATGTTTTGCTTACTTATGCGCGCATGACTTAAAAAGACCGCTTTTGAGTCTTAAGTTTTTCGTTATGGATTATGGGACGATAGTGACCAAAGCTATTTGTATTATTGCATACTAGCAATTGACTGGTTGTGCATTATTGTTATTATTATTTGCATTCTTTTCTGACGTCAAAGATCAAGTCATATAATGGAAACAAAATATCTTTGGAAATACTATGGAATATTTGTAATCTAGAATTTTTTTGTGCTATTTGATGATCAATACCATTTAGATGAAAATTAGTTTTTTTTTTAATTCTTTATAGATATGTTTTTAAAGGTTGCCAATTAGACAAGTTATGTTCGTATAAAATAAAACGAATAGGGGAATAAGAAAAAAAATGCGATAGCCAATGATGTGAAAAAATGGAATTAAATCCTACCTTAATGAATTAAACGCTTGCCGAATTAAACAATTAAACGCTTCCCGAAACGGTTACTTATATGCCCTTCCAGTAAGTACTGTTGACCTTACCCAATTGTAGTCGAACCCACTAGAAACCGCTAGCACTTGGTTTCAGTTATCATTTGCCAGTCCCCATGGTCATTTGAAGTTATAAGACAATAATGTAGAAAACAAAGTAAAAAATGAAGCAGCGTCTTCGCACAAGAAGTGCCTCCTCTGCTTAACCTAGGTTTGCCAGATGGCCGGGATTTACCTGGATTGTCCCGGAATTTCGTCTCCAGGAAGTGTCAGGAATCTTTCATAAAATTTGCCAAAAATGCCGGAATTTCAATTGCTCAAGGCATATGTTTTAATTTTTCCCATTTCTTAGAACGGAAAACGATTTGAAATTAAATCGCTTTCAAAAATAATTATGGTCTTGGATTTTCATAATTTTTATATGTACATTTGTCTGACAGATTTTTTGCCATTTCATTCAATCTCATCACTAACAGAAACAAATCGATTAACTATCACTGTCTTTCGAATCATCAGCTTTCACTTGAGTAGAAAATGTAAAAAATATACGCACATATCTAATTTTATTTCAAACGTTTTTCTGTGAAAAGTATTTTTACAAATTATAATTATCAGCACAGAAAAAAATATCACCAAAATATTTCCAATTAAAAAGTTAATTGAAGTTGAAAATTTGTTCAATTAATAAATTAATTGATACAATTAACTTTTTAATCATGATAGAAACATTAAGTTAATTAAGTCAATGATTGAAATTTTTAAAATGTTTAATTAAAAAATTAATTGATACAATTAACTTTTTAATCAAATTCGGAAGACTAATTCAGTTAAAAAAAGTGCTGATTTTTTTTTTACTTTTTTAATTAAAAATGTATTTCAAACAATCATTTGTTAATCCAAATAAAAACTCTAAGCCAATCTAACTAAGTAATTAAAAATAGTTACATTTTTTAATTAATAAATTAATTGCGTTTTGCAATCAACATCAATGTGCGTGATGTGCGTAATTATAGACCGATTTCGAAACTGTCAAATGTATCTAAATTATTGGAACACTTGGTTTATGATAAGATATCATCAGTAGTACAGCGCTGCATTTCGGAATCACAGCATGGTTTTGTAAAGAATCGCTCAACATTGTCAAATTTGTTAGTTTTTAATAAATATCTTTTACAAAGTTTAGAGCAAGGTTATCAAGTAGATACTATTTACTTAGATTTTTGTAAGGCGTTTGATAAGGTGTCTCATAGTATACTTCTGTTGAAACTTAGTACAATCGGATTTCATTCTCATATGTGGCGTTGGTTAATGTCTTATTTGATTTCACGCCGATGCTTTGTTTGCGTTGATGGTTCAAAATCTATGGAATATATAGCAACCTCCGGTGTGCCCCAGGGAAGTATACTTGGGCCCTTATTATTTATTTTGTTTCTTAATGATATAACTAGCGCATGTTCTTTTTCTAAGGTTTTAATATTTGCCGATGATATCAAGCTTTTTGCAAGAATCAATTGTGTCGCTGATACACGCTTGCTTCAGGCTGATATTAATTGTTTATCATCTTGGTGTATAAGGAATTTATTGCCACTTAATGTCTTAAAATGCTTTCATTTACCATATACTCGTAGGACACACTTGATTGAGTCGTCGTACTTTATTAATGATAGTGAACTTCAAAAAGTGCTTAGTATTCGTGATTTGGGAATTGTGTTTGATTCCAAACTTACATATAAATTACATATTGACTATATAATGTCTAAGGCATATTCTATGTTAGCATTTGTGAAGAGGAATTGTAAGGAGTTTTTGGATCCCTATACCAGGAAGTCTCTATATGAGGCCTATGTTAGGTCTAGGCTGGAATATGCTTCCATTGTGTGGAATCCTATATATAAATTGCATTGTGAACGGATTGAAAAATTACAGAGAAGATTTATTAAATTTGCTTTAGTATCTGTACCTTTTACGGAGCCTTTGCCCTCATATCAAGCTAGATGCAGATTAATTCATTTGGAATCCCTTGAGAACCGTAGATTAAAATTTTCTGTTTTGTTTATTTTTAAGGTAATTAATGGATTTATAGATTGTCCCCCTCTTCTAGAGATTATTGGTTTTAATATACCAGTACGGAATCTTAGACGTCATGACTATTTTAATATTCCTTTTCATAGGAGTAATTATGCTTCTTGCGAGCCCATTTTGAGAGCTTTAAAAGAATTTAACAAGTTGAATAATATCTTTAATTTAGATTTTTCAATTTCTCTAAATAAATTTATTAATACTTTAGATTTAATTTATTTTTAAGATTGCTAGTCTGTAAGGATTGTAATCCATAGACTTAAATAAATAAATAAATAAATAAAATTTTTAATTGAATCAATTAAAAAATTAATTGAATTTTGCTGAAAAAATCAATTAATTTTTTAATCAAGAATTTTTTCTATGCCCAATTAAAACTGTGATTGATACTATCATTTTCGTGATTGAAGACATTTCAATTAAAAAATTAATTGGATCAATTAATTTGGTGATTGAATCAGAGAAAAAATTTTTTGTGTGAGTGCACGGTTAGTGTCCAACTCTATTCAAGTCTGTATTGCCTCCCAACAATTCAAAATCGATTTTATCCCTATCACTACCATATGTTAGACTCTTTAGTGACACTATAACAATCGCCAACTGTGATGCAAAATATACCCAAAATGCATGTCCATGGCGATACCCAAATTCCTAGTATCGAAAGGCATTACGAAAGAAGCAGCGATCTAAATTTTGTTTTGCCACAACCGACAGTAATTTACAGTAAATGAGTTTAGGCTTCCGATTTTCAAAGGACAACTTGATACAAAATCATCGCAGCCATCTTGGGAAAAAGTTTCAGAGGCTCCAACATATTGAGGAATTTAAACTATTCAGGAATTGCAACTATTTTTGAAAATTGTGACTGTTTTTGCTTGTCCCGACCAATCCCGGAATGTACGGCGCAATGTCCCGGATTTCGGCAATCATCATCTGGCAACCCTAGCGTCACCATATTATTGGGATATACTCGATTCCAAGTTTACGAACATGGAGTCGATGAATTACCCCAATGCGTAGATAACCTTCATAAGATATTAAGTTTCTGTTCTCTTGAGCAGACACCGAAAATATGTACACAGTCACTGAAATTAAGAATGTTTTTCTTCTGAAAGCCACTCTTAATAGTAACATTACATATATAACTCTTTTTCCTTATCTCTCAACTTATATTATTTATATTGAATTTTTAATTGGTGATTCAAGTTCGTGGAGATAAATTGTTATATTGTGGAAACACTTTAAATAATTCACTCATATATTTATGTTACTATTTAACTTAATTTTTATTAATTTACTATAATTTTTCGAAAAGCACTCTTTAATTTTCCAAAAGCTGTTTTTAACACCGTAAAAATACCCAATTACTGAAATCGTTTTCTGTGGGTATATTCAATTACCCAGTAAAATGTCATATATGCTCATTAACAAATAAAACTGTCACATTTCACTATGTCCAGATTATCTATATAGTGTCGCTCAATGCGGTATTAACATAAATCATTATTGCTATCCGTTTTCCATTTGGTCACAATAGATTTGTAAATTTGTAAGATTTTTTATATAAGAGAAGAATTTGATGTTTCCGTCAATCGTTTAATCTTTCCACTAACTATAAAATAACTCAATAGCAATAGTAATCCGCCTGCAACTCCTATTAACTAGAGTTATATACATAAATACATATGTCATTAGATCTTGTAATCTCAAAATTAATTCCAAATGATTGCAAAACAAAATACTTAGCACAGCTTTACTACAAATAACAAGTACCCAGCAAAATGACAAAGATATATACTTAGAAAAAATACTATAGCATACAAACATTCGCAGCAAAAAAAATAAAGCACAAAAAAACGTCATACAAAGTGTGTTCAAAGATGATAAAATCTTAATAGCTATTTATGTCAAAATATTTGATTTAAACATGATTTTTGTTAACATGGAGTCAAGAGGGGAAGGTTGTTGTTGTTGCACTTGTTCAATTACAATGTAGTGGCAAGTACGTGTGACAAGCAGCTGAAGTAGACACAGTAAATTTTTAGCAAGGCTTAGTTATATTTGTTTACTCGCATGCAGAGAGTAGAAGTTTAACTGTTCTTATTCAATTTGGTGAATTTGGTGATAAACTTATTAAAATTTAAATGTTTAATTAGATTTAAATCGCTATAGAGATCTCAACAAAAGACTTAAGAAACGAACTTGTTACCATAAAATACTACGAACTCTAAAAACGAAATATTTGATAATTAATATGAAAAATAAAATCGAGCTAGACTTATCAATACGGGATACGTCCCTCGTTAGATATGCTGGGCCCTCCTCATATTTGAATAAGTAATATATTCTTCAACATTTTTCCTTTTAATTCAAAAAACCAAGCCAAGACAAGTCCCTTCTTTTTTAAGTCTTTTTTTGTTTTTTTTTTTATTTATTTAAGCAAATACATATTTATGCTTAACTTATACTACAACTAATCTCTATTATGAAGAAGTGACTAATCAATAGTTTAGTTATTAACATCAGTAGATTTACAGAAATTATTATATACGATATATAGTATATTTAGTAGAACTAAGACAATTATTGTTGTACAAATTTTTATTGGAATTGAGGCTTTCATATATTAAAGCAAGTTAATAAATCGTGCGGTTTGAAACGACACAATCTTCTAGGTTGATTTGAAGTTTAGAGTAAATTACGGACTTCGCGATTAGTATGGTTCTGTAGGCGGGTAGGTTAGGTTAGATATAGTGGCAGCCCGATATTTCAGGCTCATTTAGACTATTCAGTCCATTGTGATACCACAGTGGTGAACTTATCTTTTTTCACTGAATGCTGCCCGATTTTATGCTAAGCTCAATGACAAGGGACCTCCTTTTTATAGCCGAGTCCGAACGGCGTTCCACATTGCAGTGAAACCACTTAGATAAGCTTTGAAACCCTCAGAAATGTCATCAGCATTAATGATTTGGGATAATCCACCGTTGAAAAACTTTTTGGGGATTGGTCGAAACTGGGTTTGAACCCACGACCCTCTGTATATATGCTAACCATTGCACCACGGCGGTGTGTTCATTTTTAAGGTCACTACTTCGGATATAAAGGGTGATTCTTTTGAGGTTAGGATTTTCATGCATTAGTATTTGACAGATCACGTGGGATTTCAGACATGGTGTCAAAGAGAAAGATGCTCAGTATGCTTTGACATTTCATCATGAATAGACTTACTAACGAGCAACGCTTGCAAATCATTGAATTTTATTACCAAAATCAGTGTTCGGTTCGAAATGTGTTTCGCGCTTTACGTCCGATTTATGGTCTACATAAATAAGCTACGTAAATAAGCAAAATTGCCGCATTTGGAGTGAAGAGCAACCAGAAGCCGTTCAAGAACTGCCCATGCATCCCGAAAAATGCACTGTTTGGTGTGGTTTGTACGCTGGTGGAATCATTGGACCGTATTTTTTCAAAGATGCTGTTGGACGCAACGTTACGGTGAATGGCGATCGCTATCGTTCGATGCTAACAAACTTTTTGTTGCCAAAAATGGAAGAACTGAACTTGGTTGACATGTGGTTTCAACAAGATGGCGCTACATGCCACACAGCTCGCGATTCTATGGCCATTTTGAGGGAAAACTTCGGAGAACAATTCATCTCAAGAAATGGACCGGTAAGTTGGCCACCAAGATCATGCGATTTGACGCCTTTAGACTATTTTTTGTGGGGCTACGTCAAGTCTAAAGTCTACAGAAATAAGCCAGCAACTATTCCAGCTTTGGAAGACAACATTTCCGAAGAAATTCGGGCTATTCCGGCCGAAATGCTCGAAAAAGTTGCCCAAAATTGGACTTTCCGAATGGACCACCTAAGACGCAGCCGCGGTCAACATTTAAATGAAATTATCTTAAAAAAGTAAATGTCATGGACCAATCTAACGTTTCAAATAAAGAACCGATGAGATTTTGCAAATTTTATGCGTTTTTTTTTTAAAAAAAGTTATCAAGCTCTTAACAAATCACCCTTTACTATACGTCGCTTCTTATCACTTTGTTTTGAAACCTTTGTATATTTTCGATGGAACTGTTTGCCGTACATCCTCATATTTTAATGTCATATAGCCATATTTGTTTTAATGTTTGTTTATATATTAAGAGCTTATTATTTGTGAAGAGGACTGATTTTTTTTTTTAACTTGCGGTATTTAATATTTAGTTCTTCGCACTTTTTATTTTTAGAGGTTTGTATCTTGAGGCAATTTTCGCAAAGTCAACATGAACAGATTTGGTACTTTTCTAGAAGCTTGAAAAAAACGGCGATTATCTTTCTATTCTAGTGATTTTTTTAACTTAGCGAGTAGTTTTTGTAGGCTTGAAAAAATAAGAAAAAAAATGGCACGGAAAAAGTTTACAAAATTTATTGGCCCAATGTGACTCAATTCAGCGTTCAATCAGCCGAAAAATTCCACATAGTACTGCATTGTAATAGTTTTACTCTTCTCCAGGTAGTCAGTGTGGATCGCATTATGGGAACTCCAACTTATTTAATCCAACTGAAAAGTAAACGCTATCTCGAGGCCTGTTTCCAGCTATGTAGTTTGGAGACAAAAAAGTTGTACGAGGAAAAATTATAAGAATGGTCCAATAGGTCGAAAACAAATTTACCATTTTGATAGTGTTGAGGAAGGGAGGTGTGAGCCGGTGCGTTTTAATAGTGAAAGAGTACTTTAGAGACGGGCTTTTTTCCATTCAACGTTTAATGGAGTCAAAAATTCTGCATAGTATAGTGCGTCGGTCGTACGAAACAGTACAGTACTGGGGTCGTTTTACGCTTTTCCAGTAAGACAATGTCGATCTCAATTTGTAACTTTAACAGAACTTCTTCTTCGAATCGATTACTCTTGCGGTAGACAGTGAGGCAAAAGGAATTTGAGAATAACAAGTTAAGAAATAGTACATAATTACACATCCAAATGGCCTGTAATAATTTCAATTTCATTTTTATTGGCACCTAAAACCCAACTCTTCATACACTGCAAATTAATTCATCTAATTATCCACATTAGAAAAATATCATTTAGGGATTTTAATAAGACTTCGTCCAATAAATTTTTCCTTATAAAATTAATTTCATTATTTCATCTGGTCATAAGCAACATATCACAAAAACATATTTCTCGCTTTCAAGCTGAATGACACAATTTTCTGAACAGCTTAAAGGTTGGATTTTAAAAATATTGATATTTATTTAAGCATATATATCATACAAAAATTTACCGACCTAACGACACCATTACAAAAAGCTATATTTGTTAAATTGAAAGTATTTTTTTTTCTTATTTAAGCCAACACTTTAAGATAGGATTATGCGTTACTATAAATGCATTTTTCACATTGGTGTATAACATAAAAATGACAATAAATATAACTTAGTGTAGTTCATTGAGGTGGTATATGGTGTGAAGTCACTATCGATGTTTTCGATTTGGACTTGAAGTAGGAGTTATAGTTAGTTAAAGTTGCGGCTGGAGAAAATATATGTATGGTGTTGTTGTAACAAATAACGCATTTTACGCATGTCCACAAAAATACACACAGAGGCACTAAAGTATGAAAAGGGGCAATATCTACTATTGAAATTGTATACAGAAGTTTATATTCTATTGTATAATGTATCAGATTCCATTTTTCTTATTTCTAAAGAGGTCAAAAAATTGAGTTTCTAAATTCGACTTTTTGGAAAAAAAAATCGGAAAGTTGACTATATACACTTCAGAAAGTTGACATATTGATTACGATTACAATTCATCTCCTATATGGTGGAATTTAGCAAATATATGCTAGTTACTCTTTACCTCGCTTAATTTATTCGGTAGGAATTGTATGGTGTGCACGCAGAGAAGGAATATGATCACCTCAAACATGTTTCAAAAGCAAAATGTTATTTTTGTATGATGACCATGTAACATGTTTGTCACTAAAATGTTATTTTATCGTCAAATATAACCTGCTTGCCGAAATCAGATACATGATTTCCGAGAAAATAACATGGTTGCGTAAACCATGTTACATGGTCACCACCAAAAAATAACATTTTGCTCTTAAAACATATTTGAGGTGATCATATTCCTTCTCTGGGTGTGCTATTGAGTTGATTTGCCCTGACTCTTTCACTATTTCACACTTGTTTAGAACTAACATCTTGAACTATAAAACATCTTTGATTCGCGTTGGACTATTACTAACAAAATGTCTCTCTTGTTTTTCTATTTATAAAATAAACTTAAAAAATATGGATTGTGTTTATAACAGCCTTAGAAAAATATTTCAAATATTTTCAACTTTATATTGATGCATAAATGGTTAGTGCACCTTTTTATCTGGTTGACATGAATATATTAATATTTCTGGATTTCATCGATTGTCAGTCTAAACCATTTGAACATATGGTTACATTTCTTGGCCTCTCTATAAAGTATAAACTGCAGAAATTAACCACAGAATGATAAAATGCTATATGAGTTGTTATTTCCTTTTAAAGATCTACCTTTTCTTTGTGGCAAGCAGTGTCTCTTTTTGATATCTGCTCTATGGGGCTATTGTTTGACGGTAGCAGCACCTTAGTCTTAAAGCTATAATTATATTATTACTTCAATAACAATTTTCAACATAAGTTTTGTGATATCTCCAATAACATTGAATTAATGGGGGGAATAATAGGGATGTCAATGAATAAATATTTACCATAAATATAAGGATTGTGAGATATAAGAAATTTTTATTAACAAAAACTTAAAGACAACAATAATTTATAAACAATACTCAAAAGAAATTCAAAAATGTGACCTTTCCCTAAAGATTTTGGTATTAATTGCGAGCGATAAATAAGACTTCTTTAAAATACTGTGTTTATGGAGTTGTCTAGCTTGAAATCTAGGCCCAATAAAATTAAAATACGGATCGTTTTCATCGAATTGTATTCTCTTTTTTCAATATAGTGACAAAGTTATTCGTGTAAATATAAATGTCAGTGATTTTTTTATTTAATCTTAAAATAAATAATTAAAGATGAAAAATTATAAAAATAAGTTAACTTAAGGATTTTTTTTTTATCAATAATATTGTTTTTACTTTAAACAAAATTACACTGAAAAAACAGTGACCCACCAGGAAGAAAACTTTTGGTTAATTTTAGAAAATTTTGAAAATTTTAACCAAACAGTATTACAAGCGCTGGCGTCAAGCCCATATCACAAAAATAAGTAAATATTTTTCAACAAATTGAAGAAAAATTTTTAGACATAATTTTTTTTTTTTTTCGCTTGTTAAAGAAAAATTTGTAGTTTGAAGGAAAAAAATGGAGTTAAAAATTGCAAGAATGTCTTTAATGGCATACAAAGTTCATGATGGAAACATTTGTAGTAATATTTACAAATTTAAAGAAATAATGAACTATTTTGTGAGAAATACAAATTTAGTAAATTTTTTATGCTTAATTCGTGTATAACTTTTTCCTGGTTTTTAGTTCATTTATCTATCGTACGTAAAAAATTATTAGGGTAAAGGAAACTTTCTCCAAACATAATAATTCCATGAACTAAAAGAAAGTTAAATTGGCTTTAGTGAAATAGAGAGTTCACTTTTTTGAGTGTACTTCAAAGACATACGACTTTAACAGAGGGACACAAACAATCCGTGGGCTAAATGTATTGAAAAAAAAAAAATCAATGAAATGAACTTCTCTCTTAGCTATGAATGCTGCCCGATTCTATGACAAGGGACCTCATTTTGATAGTCGAACGATGTTTCATATTATGAGGAAGCACTCAGAAATTTCACCAGCATTACTGAGTGGGGATAATCCACCGCTGAAAAACTTTTAGATGTTTGGTCGAATCTGCTATTGAAACCACGACTTTTTTTATGCATGGCGGGCAGGCTAACCATCCCCCCTTGTATAGATATACGCACGTATGGACCAACGAACGAATAGTTTGGTAAGATAGATAGAAACGGGCAGTCTACCCCTTTCAAACGATGAACTGGAGAATTGATCGATAGAGTAAAGATCGGATGTCATTAGATGGACAGTAAACATGTGGTGTGTCTGATAGACCTAAAAGTTTTTTCCTTCTAGAAAAACTCCCAATATTATACAAACACGACAACCCCTTTATGATCACCAACGACGTCATTCACAATGTCGTCCTCGTCATTATTGTCATGAGGCGGCTGCTATCAGGGATACCAATAATGATGGTGATGATGATGACGACACAAAACCAAAGATGATGTATCACTCACTCACTTAAGACAGCAGCCATCGCTCAATGTAAGGCTACTGCCAATACGTGCCTCCTATAAAACAGATGGACAAACAACCGTACCACAAACATGGAACACAAGATAATAGAGGGTGGGGAAAAAGTGGACTCACTGAATAAAGTTTACCATAATGGTAACTATACTCTGTACTTTGCAATGAGTTCCACTATTGGCAATGTTGCATGTAACTTCACATATGGGAATGTTATACCCTACTATACCACTGCAATGGTTTAGAGTTTGAAAGTTTTATCTTAAGTTTTGTTTTCTGAAAATGCAAATCTAAAATACTATAACAGTAGTAATCATAAGGAAGAAAATTTCCAATAATATTCTTAGTAAGAACGAATTTCACTACGACGTTTTATTGTACCCTAAAAGACTATTTTCATTTTGATTTGCCTTAAGATATACCACCCTATACCCATATATATGACGGATGATACACACTTTTCAACTCAGTATTATTTTTTGTTAAACTTGTCTGTTTGTAATGTAATGAATATCAGCCTTTAGATTAAAAAAAAACTCTAATCTACATTTAGCCAAAATCGCCAAAATGACTTTTTACGGCAGAATCTAAAATTCAACTTAGAAGCAAAAAGGTAAGGTGATGTTGGCCATTTTATGTCGACGATTGTTCAAAAAGTCGCAACGTCAAAAATCGACTTTTCAAACGTCACCAAAAGTCGAAAGTCAAATTTTCCAAAATTTTAAAATATGGAGTTTAGCAAATTCAGAAATAACGGAATTTTGCAAAAACCAAAATCGACTTTTAAACTTATTAAAAGCGAAAAAATTTAAATATTCGATATGTCCAGTTTTCCAAATTTTTGTAAAATCGACTTTTAGAATTTGGTTCAAATCCTTGCCAAAATTACTTTTTACGGCAGAATCTAAAATTCAACTCTGAAGCAAAAGTGCAAGGCGATGTGGGCCATTTTATGTCGACAATTGATTAGAAAGTCGCAACGACAAAAATCGACTTTTCAAACGTCACCAAAAGTCGAAGTCAAATTTTCCAAAATTTTAAAATAAGTAGTTTTGCAATTCAGAAGTGGCGGAATTTTGCAAAAACCAAAATCGACTTTTTAGACTTATTAAAAGCGAACGAACTTAAAGATACGATAAGTCCTGTTTCCAAAAATTTTATAAAATCACCTTTTTGAATACGGTTGAAAATCCCTAATCACCACCTGAATTTATTTAACTCTATATGGAAAACTTGTATACAATCATAGGATTGTGATGAGCATTTATTCTGTAATTGACTGGCTTGAATTAAATGAAATCCATTTAAATTTTAAGTTGTAAATATTTTAGGGCATTCTGCATTCGTCCACATTTCACCCTTACTATTTTCCGTACTTACATTAGTTTAATTTCCAGTCGTACTGCGTCTGCCAATATTCGTGTCCACCACAAACTTTATGTGGCGTTCTCCTCTCCATAGTTATTGTTGTTGTATTTTGTTTTTTTGTTGGTATTATTATTGTGGTTTTTATGTTTTTGGTGTTGGGTGGCATGATGGACAACATCACTTTTGATGCCTGGCCACAACCAGAAAAACGTTCGTTTGCAACTGTCTGGTTACAAAATGGACAGGGCCAGACCGACATTCGGATGGACAAACAGACTCTTGGTGATTGTGTTGTGTGCGATTTTACAGTTGATAGCATTTTACGTATAATTGAATTAAAAGAAAATATGGTATGTACGACTTTTTTATATCTTCAATTTTTTTTTGCTGCGAAGACTTCAGATCTGCTCCCTACTTCGCAGTGGGAAGTGAAAAAAAAGGGATGCCAGGATATAAGGCGATAGTAACTAAGGGAATTTTTAAAATCCATGAATTTCTTCTAGATCAAATTCCATGGCAATATAATAAAAACTCAGTCATTAAAAATTATATTACACAAATATCATAAAGGACAAGAAAAACTTCTTTCAAATAAATCGGACGGGAAAAAGTATAATTTCTCAATACTTTATTTGGCAATTTATTTGTTAAAATAGCTTCATTTTTGCTATATACTCTTGGCTCCGAGATACTCCGTAGGCGCTAGAGCAATACGATAGTTCATTCTTATTATCTTTGAGATAGTAAGAATGACATAATTGGAATAAAGAAAAATTCGTTTGGCTGGTATAAATTTCTTACAAAATTTTAAAAACAAACTAAAACGTGAAATTTTTGTCATTTAGCAAGCAAAGATTCTAAGATATATGAAAAGTGACATTTGCCAACGAGAAGTTCTTTGAAATGCTGCTAAAAACAGGCTTTTGCTTTCTATAGAAAAGCAAATGTTAAAAATGGTGGAATACGCGGATGATACCATTAAAAGACATCTGTGGATTATTTGCAAGTGAGGAAGAATTATAGCATAGGGACTCTCTTCCCTTTAAATGCGAGAAATACTTGGACGACGGAAGTCATATATAAATGCAAAAAATGGGGATTAAATATTGCGATTCGGAAAAGGATCGGTACACTGCAGTTCTCCAAATAATAATAATTCCAGGAAATTTACTGTAGTCTTTTTTCAGCCTTTTCTGTCAATCTAACGTTGAAATCTCTATTTCCAAGAAGCCTTACTCTCAGAAGACCTCTCATATTTTTAGTTTTTAAAATTCCCAATATTGCCAAAGCCTACAAATATTCTCATCATGACATCCCAAGCTTTCAAACATTTATTTAATAAGTTTATTGGGACCCATTAAAATTTAGTTGTTTTTTTATGGTTTATTTATTATTTTTTTGTTTTATTGAAGTTTTTCACTTTTATACTTATTCGGTTTTGTATGTCCATTTTTTTTTATCTTTACAGCTTAAAGTTATGATTTTGGATAAAAACGATAGTCCTCCTGTATTTCGTGATTTACCATTGTCATTCAATGTTAGTGAAGATTTGACAGCTGGTCACTTGATTGCCACCATACGTGCTTGGGATCCTGACACATTGGGCTCTTTGACATTTAGCCTAATGGGTGGTGATAATGGAAAGTTTTTGCTGGAACCTGATACGGGAAAGTTACGCTTGAAGGATGCCTTAGATCGTGAGATAAAGGATAACTATAAGCTACGTGTTCGTGTAAGCGATGGTGTACAGAATACTGAGACCATTGTAGAAATTGAGGTGAGTCATTGTTATAAATAAATTTTAAAATGTTAATTAAAGGATAGATTTTCAATAGAAGTTTCGTATAAGATAAACTTTCGAATCGAAAAGAAATCATATAAAACATATCCCTAAGAATGTTCAATGTTTGAAAAATGTATTGGAACAAATTTTAATAATGTACTGCAATAATGACAGAATCTTGCAAATAGATCCAAAATTTTCCTCTACCTATTTTTCAAATAGTTATAGAAGCTATCACATCGGATAACCCTAAATTCCGACTTTGGAACAAATATTTCTCTCTGTACATATCTCATTTAACCAACGCTATTCTAGAAATCATTTCTGTCATTAATTTACACGCTTAATTTTTAACAGAAAATATCACATAAATTTCAATTTGCTTTTGTGTTGTATTAATGGCGTTAAAAAATGTTGAAGTAATCCTTTTGAATGCCTACAATATCATCAATGAGACTGGATTCATTAAAGTTGTAAAATATATGGCTCAAGTCACACATTCAACCAAATTTACATGGAATAACACACCGAGAATAACAAAAATGAAATCATTTAATTTGGTATGCATATATTTTACCATATATGCAAAATATCCAAAAGACCTGAAGGACAAGCAAAAAAAAAATGCAGTTAAAAAGCAATGAAAGTTTTCGTTTTGGATCGGGATGAGTTGAAAAGCGATGAATTTTATAGGGACTTTGTCAGTATCAGCATCGTAGTCAGTATCAGCGGCTTCGCATCATTCTTCAGTATTTCGGATTATTAGAAAAAAATAAAAAAAAAGTTTAAAAATATATTTGTTTCCACTATGATTCATCCACTAGGTAACACTAGACCAATATCTTTTGCCATTCCAATATTTTTTTGGAAATTTCGATTATTTTATTTTCGACTATGATACTATGATTTATACCCGCTAAGATTCAGAAAACTTAAATTTTTGGCGAAAGCAACCTTAAACAAATGATTAGTTTTATATATTACGTAAAAAAATCCCAGCAAAAAAATTTGGAAGTTCTTGTAAAGGCACAACTTTAAAAGCACTTAACTGCGCAGGAAGTTCATTTTAGTCATTTTTGTATATTTCGCTTTTTTTCATATTTTTAATGGAAAAACTTTTGTTTCAAATAGGTTAAAAAAAGATTAAGAGTTAATAAAATGGTGAAAATTATTTAAATTTTGCCGCAAAAATGCCAAACCCATTCTAGAAAAATTGTGAATTTTTGAAAATATGTCATGTCAAACGTTCCACACAAGCGTAAGAATGCATTAAAATTCATAAAAAATTTTAAAAATTATTTTTTTTGTCAAAATATAACAAATATCTTAATACGTATTCAAAACACTGAATTCGCATCACACCTTAAAAAGGGATGCAAATTCAGTGCGCCTGCTGGTGAAATGGTGGACATCCATCCTATGACAAGCCCATGTTAAATTCATCGATTCTGCGCCAATTTTCCACCACTTCCGGATCCAAAAAGAAAATGTTCACTACTTTTTTGGCGACGCTTTTCTTGCTGGGGAAGTTATTAAGAAGTGAAAATTATCTCTAGAAGAAAATTTTCGGATGTACGAGGGCAGTTCGGAAACTTCTTAGCCTAGCACAAAAAGCGCGGAATAAACAGAAAAAAGTTAAGTGATTTGGAAACTTCCATCTCTGTTATGAACACATGTTAAATTTTGTTTCGATCTGGCAACTCCGATCGAGTGCCGCAGTTGTTAACAGTCGATCAAAAACGCATAAGAAAATAAAATGGAGTTTAAGCGTCGTTTCATAACTGTTGGTGAGACATGGATCCAACACTATACTCCAGAGATAAAAGAACAATCCAAACAATGGACTTAAGCTGGAGGAAGTGCCTTAAAGAAGGCAAAAACAATTCAATCGGCTGGTAAGGTTATGGCAGCAGTTTTTTGGGACTTTTATTGATTGACTATCTGCAAAAGGGTAAAACAATAAATTCAGAGTACTATGGCAACCTTTTGAATCAATTAAATGTAAAAATTCGAGAAAAACGTCCTGGCTTACAACACAATGGCTAAAATCAACGAATTAAAGTACGAGTACTTATTCTCTTGATTTAGTTTTTTGGGACTTTTATTGATTGACTATCTGCAAAAGGGTAAAACAATAAATTCAGAGTACTATTGCAACCTTTTGAATCAATTAAATGTGAAAATTCGAAAAAAAGTCCTGGCTTACAACACAAAAAAATAATTTTTCATCAAGACAACGCACCAGCGCACAAGAGTGTTTTAACAATGGCTAAAATCAACGAATTAAAGTACGAGTACTTATTCTCTTGATTTAGTTCTCAGTGACATTTACTTGTCCCCAAATCTAAAAAAAATTCCTTGCTGACAAGCGTTTTACCTCAAATCAAGATGCAATTACAGTTGTAAACCACTATTTTGAAGACCTTGAGGAAAACTGTTTTAATCAAGGGATAGAATTGCTAGAAAAGCGTTGGAAAAAGTGTATTGAAGTTTCAGGAGATTATATTGAAAAATAAAAATATTTTTGAAAAAGAAGTTTCCGAACCGCCCTCGTACTTTAAAAGTAATGGGTTAGGAAAAAATTTCAATTTTTTTCCTGGGAAGTAATATTATCTATTTCAGATGTAGAAAAAGTGATGGTTTGATGCTGAAGTGTTTGAAGCCAAATTTTATGTTTATCTTCGCCAATGAAGGTAACATCTCTCATTTGTTTTGACAGAGAGCTGTAAGCAGTGTTACCAATATTGGGGATTTTTTCCCCAAATTGGATATATGTTTTCTTGGATGGGGACGAAATTTTTGATTTGGGGGCTCGGGGATTTAGTGGGGAATTTCCATAAAGTTGAGGATTTTGTGGAGATTATTTCGGGTTTCTACATTGCGCAGCGTATCTTCAAAATTTTATATGAAAAACTTTAAAAATATATCAATATTGGATATATTTTTTCTCGGATGGGGACGAAATTTTTGATTTGGGAGCTTGGGGATTTAGTGGTGAATTTCCATAAAGTTGAGGATTTTTGTGGAGATTATTTCGGTTTTCTACACTGCGCTGCGCATCTTCAAAATTTTATATGAAAAACTTTACTCCTTTTTATTCCACAATAGTCACGGAGCAATTGGGCTAGCAACGGGCACTGGACTTTATTGTGGGGACCCAAACGCTAATTTATAATTTTACTCAGCATGGATAAGACATATTTTACAATTGTGAAATCATTTCATGAGGACACGAGCTTCAATTTTGCACTCTCATCAGAGTTCATCACTGATGACCTTCATGTTGATCTCCCACACAATTTTAATACTTGAGAAGTAAATTTTCGTTCATGACATATGGTGACTGAAGTCTCATTTCAATTTCTCTAGCATTTGGTAGACGATCACTGGTCTCCTTATTTTATATTTCGAAATATCGATCTTATTTCATGATAAACATTTTATTAATATATTTTTCATAAAAACTTTATTGCGGATTTTTGGGGACAAAATGCTACCAATTCGAGTACAAGAGCCAGCAAAATACTGGTGGTAAGATAGATTATAATAGTACGGTGAATGTTGATGTCAAAAATGCATCTTTTTCTGTTTTTTTATTTTTATAATTCCTCCACCATAGATTAGATTTGGTATAATGATTCGTTAAACTATCCGTTGTGGAAGTATACCATATTTGTCGTTCCCTTTGTAACTCATCGAAATTCTGAATCGATGTAGCCATGTCCATCCGACGGTCTGTTGAAATAACAAAAACTTCTGAACGAAACAAGATATCGACTTGGTAGCCACCGTGTTGCAATGGTTATCATGCCCGCCTTGCATACACAAGGTCGTGGGTTCGATTCCTGCTTCGACCGAACACCAAAAAGTTTTTCAGCGGTGGATTATCCCACCTCAGTAATGCTGGTGACATTTCTGAGGGGTTTAAAGGTTTCACTGCGATGTGGAACGCCGTTCGGACTCGGCTCTAAACAGGAGTTCCCTTGTCATTGAGCTTAACATGGAATCGGGCAGCACTCAGTGATAAGAGAGAAGTTCACCAATGTGGTATCACAATGGACTGAATAGTCTAAGTGAGCCTGATACATCGGGCTGCCACCTAACCTAACCTAAGATACCGACTTTGCACATATAGTTATAAATGATGTCAGTTAGATAGAATTTCAACTGGCCCATACCGGACCACATTTAGATATATTCGCCATACAAACCGATTCCTAGAATTGGCTTTTTGAGCCTCCTGGTGGCGCAATTTTGTTGCGATCCGGATCGGCTTGTGATGCCATTTGCAAATCAATAAGTCGACCTTTAATTAAACATAAAATTTCCATTAACTAACTCTTTAGATATCCAATCAAATAAAATTTTGATGTCCCAAAAACGGGATACTCTTAATTTTATATTTGTATAAGATTTATTGCATTATATTGGCATTTGCTTAGAAGATATCTATAAGTAAATTTCGTAAAATAGAAAAGTCTACATTTTGATTCTGATTACAACAGTAATACCGTTGTCCCAGATATGCTATATATAAACCTATATAGCATATCTGGGACATTGGCTCTGGTATTCAGTCCAGTTTTATTAAAATCAATTTCGACAATGTTTCAGCATCATATTGCGATCACGGGTATCGTTTTTGTTTTCATTGACTTAGCCCCCAAACCAAGGCGTCTCATTGTAGCGAACAAAAAGTAAAGTTAAGAATATTTTCCTAAAGTGTTATTTGTAGGTTGAATACTTGTCAGTATAGCACCGTGATCAACCATAACGACAACAACTACAAAATTCCAGCAATATTCCAAAACCACGAGTGTATTGAGTTTAGTGTTGATCTGACTCTCTGTCCGTCCGTCTAGATGTTTTGGGGCATTTTGTAATCCATATTCTGATGTTATCGTCGAAAAGCATCTTTGTTTTAATACGAACGTTCTTTGTGGCAGGGAGTATGGTTTTAGTTTTGCCAAAAGCTATCACCATTTAGGAGGAAAGAAGGGACAAGCTGGTTGAGAGTGAGATAGAAGAAGAAATAAAACAACAAAGGCTGAGAGAGTTTCTTTTTTTGGATTATTAAAAACGGTCTTATTTACAAGAGAACAGAGAGGTAGATTTTTTCTTAAAAAAGGGAGATAGAACTATAGCCCGAGTATAGGCTGAAGCTAAAACTAAAAAGAATCCTATTTATACTTGAACCCCACAAACGCTTCTGCTTCAAGGAGATCTTCAATAAGGTACCAAAACATGTGTCCATAACATTTTGTGTTCGTCGTCTCTTACTAGTAGGGGGCGCAAATTTTTGAAAGTCACCTTTTTTTGTCTTGAGATCCAAGCTGTGACGGTATTGCAAAAAAAAATCCCATTTTATTGAAATGACTATACAAACGAACGTATGTACATAAAAAGGGAAGCGCATTGAAGTAATCACTGAGGCGTTCTTATTTAACACGTTGCAACCGATCAAATTACCAAAAACGATGAACAAAAAAAGTGATTCCATCGCCGCAGACTGTCACCTCAAGGCACAGGGACAAAGAGAGGAGGACTTGTAGAAGAACATACCACCACAGATAGGATGTGGGAAGTGAGAAGATTAAGAAACCAAACGATAAGATTGTTCAAACTAGTTGCAAAGAAAGACATTGACAGTTACGAAAACAAAACAAGAGTTACAAGAATTTCTAAAGTAGGCTAAAACCTGAACGATGAGCGATTAATGACCTCTAACGACTCTTTTTTTTTCATGTAATAGAAAGGACCATTAAAAAAATCATTGTCCAATATTATGGATGTATACAAGCAATTTCCCGAAGAAAATGGACATTTGGGTCTATGTGGAAAAGTTTTATTATAGATGTAAAATTATCAAAAATCGGTCAATAACGTTTCTCGACTGAAAAAAATATTAACCTATACTGAAAAATTAAGCAACATGAATTTTGGAACACGTAATTAACACAATGTTAAGGAAGAGTTTCTCCTATAAAGAATAAAGGTAGAATTACATACCATGCGTTCAATGCGTACAATGCGTCCGATGATTGAAGAGTTGAAATTTCTCTTTGCAATCAAAAGCTCGAATAGTCTGCCGCAAACAGAAAAAATCAACCCTTCCATCAACGCACGGATTGACGCATGGAGTGTAATTCAACCTTAAAGAAATTGTAATTAAAAAATATGTTTCTAAATTTGTTTCCATTAAATTTAGTTCACTCAATATGTGTCCTCAGTTAAATTCGAATGTCTATGGATTAAACCAAAGTACAGAAAAACTTTTTTTGTTTTAATGAAATAATCTTCGAATTATCACAGATATCGAATTTTTGGATTAAGGACAAAAAATGTAAAATATATTTGAAGCATTTGGTTTTTATGCTATTTTTGTTTTAATTAAGAAAAAAATGTTGAAGTATCTTTATATGTTGAATTTTTGAACTCATATTTATTTTACGAATTCGATAATAGTAAATTTTATAGCGTACACCAAAAATTAAATGTGATTGGCTCGAAAGATTTTTACCTTTCCTTAAGATTTTTGGTATTGATACCGAGCCAAAGATGCGGCTTGTTTAAAATAAAGAAATATTTTTATCTACCTATCTAGCTTTAAATCTAGAATTACTAAAATTAAAATTAGGATACAGATCTCATTTATGGAATCTTAATTATCCTTTCGCGGTATATTAATAAAGCTATTAACGTACAAACAAATGTCAGTTTAAGAATCCAAATTATAACAGACGCTTCAAAGTAAAAAAAATGTTTTCTACACTGATAAAAATATTGTCGTGAGGTCAAAGATTTCATGTCTTTAAAATACGAATACAAATTTTGCTTAGCATAGAAGACGCGTTTCACTAAAATAAAGTTATTTTCCTTGTCCAAAAGTCGATAAACTTTTCAATGAAGTCGTATTGTCCTTATAATTAAGTGATTTGACTTAAAAATGGGTATCTTAACATGAAAGAAAAAATTTATAGGCTAAGGTCAACTTGACTTTAATAATTCAGAAAAATTCTTTAAATTTAATGAAATTGTCTTTAAATTTGTTGTCTTTTTGCATCTTGACTACAAAGCAAAAAATCGTTCAAATATAGGACATGTTTTTCAAAACTTTATTTTAAAGAAGTTTTTTACTTCAAACATAGCATAATTTCTACTGGAAGTCGAGTCCTAATTTGGAAAATAAAGTTGCCGTTAACTCGTTTTTAAATGACTTTGATAGCATATGAAGAAAAAAGCTGAGAAAGCAAAAAATTAAAATTTGCTTCCTAGAAGCAAGTACACAAAACCTAAATTTAAAAGAGAATTGTGTCTTAAAGTATCCTTACTTGTATTCTCCGCTTCTTTGGCTCGGAATCAATACCAAATTTTTTAAAGTAAAGACAAAATCTTTGGAACCGCGTATGCTTTTTTTCAGTGTAAATTCCAAGAAAACTTTAAATCAAATTAGCATTTTTGATTTAACCCTCTAATGCCCCAATTTTTTTTCAGCTGATTAAATATTCAATGTTAACGACACAAAAGCAATAAAACTAATCAAGAAAAATTTAAACGGTAAAATTCAGTATATGTTGCAAAGGCTCTTGAACAGGTTCAACTAAGTTTTCTTTTTATTTTATTCATTTTTTGTTGTCTTAAGGTGTGTTTTACTAAAAGCTTCCTTAATTAATGAAGCACGCCTAAAGGCGGGATTGGGCATTAGAGGGTTAAAGTTTTCTTGTAATTTACAAAACATATTTTACTTTGAAGCGTAAAAATAAATCTTTACGCATTTTTATCCTAAATCTAAAGTTTATATATTTCAGATAATTTAAGGAGGCTTTCTTTAAATCAAAATTGTGTTTCTTTACTTTAAAGAAAATTTGCCTTAGTTCAAAGACATACGATTTTAACGGAGGGACGCAAATTTCCAAAATTTGTGTCCTATATTTAATGAAAAAAATTTTTGAAGCAAAGGTTATACACTTTATTTTAATTAAAATTTCATTATTTTGAAGAAATTTGTCCTTAAGATTTTATAAATTGCGTTTCCAAAATTTAGGTTGCGTAACCTTTAATATCATGTAAATATTTTTTTCAGTGTATATTTAAAACTAGTTATCTTCCTACTAACGATTTTAGTGAAGCCTCATCTTTGGCTCGGAATCAATATCAAAATTATTAAGGGAAGGTCAACATATTTTAATCCAAGTAAACTTTGTCTATACTAACATCACCGTTCGAAAGTTAGAGTAATTTCAACAAACGGACGGATATCGTTAGATCGAATCACAAATTATCCGCTACCAAAAATATATACTTTATGAAATCGGAAGCCAATATTTCTATCCATTACTAACGGTATGACAAAATTAACATCCCCCCAATTAAAGGTAGATTGTAATCAAATAAATAAGGACTAAAATCGGTCGAAAGCGACTATATTGTGGCATCATCTAAACCTTTTTAATATGCACACAATTATCTTTAAGTGGTTTTAGTACAATAAAGAATTATTGCAACAAAGGTAATTTTTTGAATAAAATATCGTCCAAAATGGTAAACTGCCATACTAACATATATTTCAAAATTTCTATGAAGCATAATTGATGTCCTCTTGAATTGATGCTGGCTTATCTATGTAACAAACTTTCTTTAAGTAGCCTTAAGGAGAATTTTAATGGTGTTATGTCACTTATTCTTGGCGGTCATTGAATTTGTCCAATAATATAATCATTGTTTATTGATTTTTCCATGGTTCAAATTCAGTTAGTCTGAAATAAAGAAATGTTAAATAAATCTTAGAAAAAAAATGAATTTTAAATATGGTTCACATTCAATAACTTAGAATGCAACCATCCATTACATTCATCAATTTAAAGAAACATGTAATATTTTAGTGCTGTTCGGTATACAACTTTTTGCTTTAATTTGATTGGATTTCCATGCCAAGACTTTAGCAAGGATTCCAAATATTACATTTACCAAGAATATATATTAGACCACACCATAACAACACAACGAAATGAGACAAGTCATAAAATCTAACCCACGCACAATTAGTTAGACCAGGTAGCTTCTTGACTATTTATTTCCAACAAAAGCTAACTAAATAGATACGTGTTTTTTTCACAAAAATCCCTATAGTAATGGAATTCTATTCTATACTGGTGTGAATAATAAAATATGATTAGTTTACTCTAAGCGACTTAATTTAGGTTCATATTTATGATTCCAACAAATATGCTCACTCATAGAATATGATGAAAGGTTTTTCTATTTCTTCAAGACTCTATTCAAAATAAAAGAAACACACATTTAACATTTATGAAACCCAAATCCTTTCAAGAGAATACTAAATTGATTGTACAAAGCTTCCAAAACTAACTAAAGAAAATTATCATAACAACAGAAACTACCAATTTTGAATGGCGTCTTCAAAATTCACTCTACTATATTCTGGGGAAAAATCGTTTGCTTGTTGATGGATTTGTAGAAATATAAAATTACAGCATCGTCCTAAACTACTCATTACATTTTCTAAGCCGAAGTGATAAATGGGGCTTGTCATACACTGAAAAAAATATTTACGAGATTAGGCAACCTCAATTTTAGGATGCGCAATTTACACACTATTAAGGACAAATTTCTTTAACATAATGGAATTTTAATTAAAAGCAAGTTTATAATCTTTGCTTCAAAAATTTTTTTCATTAAATTTAGGACACCCATTTTGGAAATTTGCGTCCCTTCGTTAAAGTTGCATGTCTTTAAACTAAGTAAAATTTTCGTTAAAGTAAAGAAACACATTTTTGATTTAAAAAAATCGTCCTTAAATTAATTGAAATATTGAATCTTTAGATAAAAACGCTTCAAATATAAGCTAAGACTTATTTGGAGGATTTAACATAGAATTAAGAAAATATTTTTTACTTCAAAGTATCCATCATAATTTGGATTTTTAAACTGACATTTGTTTGTACGTGAATAGCTTTATTAATATACCGGGAAAATATAATGAAAATTCGATAAATTAGATCTGTATCCTAATTTTTATTTTATAGATCCTAGATTTAAAGCCAGATGGGTCGTAAAAAATTTCCTTTGTTTAAAGAACCTGTATCTTTGGTTCGGAATCAATACCAAAATCCTTAAAGGAAAGTCAAAATTTTTGGATCCAAATAAACTTTTTTTGAGTGTAGGACGATGCCCACCATTTCAACAGCCGTTGCTTTGAATTTGCGTGACTTTTTAAGATGTGATCCGAATTCAGTATTCTAAGTGTGAATTAAACATTTTTTGATATTTTTCCAAATAAATAATTTGTATAATTTTGTATGATTTTTAATACGTACTGACACTTGTCTGGAACGTTTGACATCAAATATTTTTAAAATTTCGACATTTTTCCAGAGGGGGTTTACCACTTTTTTCGACAAAATTATAATAATTTTTACCAGAGTAGAAGTGAATAACTCTGTTTTTAAAGTATTTGAAAAAAAAAAGTAAAACGTATTACTTAAAAAAGGCGAGTTATACAAAATTGAATCAAAAGAACCTTCTGGTAGTCAAAAAAAAAACTTTCAATTTTTTTTTGCTGGGTACTTATAACCGATTAAAAAGTCGAGAAGTCTCAATGTAAAACCTTAATTTTTCAATAATCGAAAATGTCGACTTAAAAAAAATCCAAATCTCAAATAGGCCGAAAACCGGCTTTTGTTTGTTTTTGCCAAATTTGTCTTAATGGCTTACAACGTTAAGGTGGCCCACTGGATTCATTACAAGGGAACTTCTGCTGAAAAAGCTTTTTGGTGTTTGATCGAAACTGGGTTTGAACCAGAATGGCTCAATAAAGTGAGACTTCTTCTAAATAAATTACCTTTTGTTGCAAATAAATGATTCTAGTTTTATAAAGGGTGATTTGTTAAGAGCTTGATAACTTTTTTTAAAAAAAAAACGCATAAAATTTGCAAAATCTCATCGGTTCTTTATTTGAAACGTTAGATTGGTCCATGACATTTACTTTTTGAAGATAATTTCATTTAAATGTTGACCGCGGCTGCGTCTTAGGTGGTCCATTCGGAAAGTCCAATTTTGGGCAACTTTTTCGAGCATTTCGGCCGGAATAGCCCGAATTTCTTCGGAAATGTTGTCTTCCAAAGCTGGAATAGTTGCTGGCTTATTTCTGTAGACTTTAGACTTGACGTAGCCCCACAAAAAATAGTCTAAAGGCGTCAAATCGCATGATCTTGGTGGCCAACTTACCGGTCCATTTCTTGAGATGAATTGTTCTCCGAAGTTTTCCCTCAAAATGGCCATAGAATCGCGAGCTGTGTGGCATGTAGCGCCATCTTGTTGAAACCACATGTCAACCAAGTTCAGTTCTTCCATTTTTGGCAACAAAAAGTTTGTTAGCATCGAACGATAGCGATCGCCATTCACCGTAACGTTGCGTCCAACAGCATCTTTGAAAAAATACGGTCCAATGATTCCACCAGCGTACAAACCACACCAAACAGTGCATTTTTCGGGATGCATGGGCAGTTCTTGAACGGCTTCTGGTTGCTCTTCACTCCAAATGCGGCAATTTTGCTTATTTACGTAGCCATT